>NC_056729.1:1170044333-1170391833 GCF_019279795.1 Protopterus annectens | reverse complement strand
CTCAGCCTCCAATTGCTTAGTGTGTGGCTCTGAGCAAGTCACTAAACCAAACACTGCTTCCTGGTTGAGTCTGAAAAAGTCCGTATTTATCAGTGCTCTACCCTGGGTAACAAATGCAAATAAATTATTGATAAATAAATACAAAGACTGATCTCTGTGAAGTCCAGGCTGTTTGACTCTGCAGATCGTATGGGGACTGGGTAGACATTCAGGTGTGGCTCAAGCTATGAGCAGCACAAGACAAGACTCATAGCAGAATGTAATCAGTGTGTGGAGTATGAGGCCTGCAGGAGACAGGAGTGAAAGTGTATCTGCTGTCTCCTGCAGTCATGCAATATATTAATAGTCATGCCTCCTTTGCAATGATAAGAGGTAACGGTGCTACTGACAATTCTTTAATTCACAGCACATATTAGAAAAGCTATGAAAAAACACATGGACATATACTACAGCCAAAATGGAGCAGCCTAAATAATAATTTACTATTTTGACAGCTCTTGTAGAGTGAAACCTAGCTGACCACATGGAAACTAGATCAACTACCTAGGAAAATGGAAGTTATTACCAAGGTGTTCAGTGTTTTATCGCCGGGTACTGATAGAACAAATTCGTGCTTCATAAAATCATAGGGTTGCAGGTAAAAGTTTGAGAAAGAATGCAAATATCTTGGCAGAGACTCTCTCATAATTTAGATCAGATAGGATATGTAGATATACTAAATTTAGAGAATGCATTTGATATTGTTGCTCCTGCTTTGTTATGACTCTTTTTAGAAATATAAGAAACGCCTACTAATCTACTAATATTAATTGTATAAAATGGAGAAGAACAATGGAGGAGATGTGTAGGGGGAATAATGTAATACTCATGGGGATTTGAATCCACCAGGTGCAGACTAGGCAATATTAAGCATCATGGCTGACAGAAAGCAAGTCAGACGAAGATCTCTGTTGAGGTGAGGTTGTGAAATTGTGTCAACTGGTATGGGACTGGTACCAGAAAAGACAGAATTCTGGAACTGGTTCTAACTAAGGTGGAAGGTATAAAAAAAGGTGAAAGAGCTGTTAGCTAACAGTTGCCCTAACCAAATACAAAGGAGCAAACGTGTCAAGATTAAAGCACTAAGGAGAAAAAAATATATGAAGGATTAACTTGCCAAACTTTGATGGGTGCATGTATCACAAAAGCTGGAAATGGGTATTTAAAATGCTGCAATATACAAGAGGGGGGATAATGACTTGTAATGACAGCACTTTCCATATTATCTTGGAATGTGAATGGTTTCATAGATAGACAAAAAAAGGAAAGAATACTTAATTATATTAAGAAATGCAGAGTGCAATTATCAATGCTACAGAATACACATTCAGAAAGAATAGGAGCATGTGAATTTGATTAAGAAAGGATTTCAATATTCTGCAGAACACTGGGGACAAAGGAAAACAGGAGTACTTATATTAATTGCTAGAGTAGCTCAAGTAGTGATAGAAGAAAAAAAGATGATGGCAAATTTGTGCAGTAAGGAGCTAGTGGCAAGGGATGAAAATTATGCTGGCATGTATGTATATTCCACCTAAAACTGTTATTATGCAACTTTAAAAAATTAGGAGAAATAACCACCTTTCAGCAAGGAATATTACTTATAGGTAGTGACTAGAATTTCAACTGCAATAGAGAGACTATATCTGGGGGCATCCAAGAGGAAAATATAACAAACTAGGGTAGATTTCTAAAGAAATTTATGAAAATATTTAGTATGAAAGATGATAATTTAGTAGTATTAGTAAGTCAGAAAGAATTGAATTATTATTCATCAAGGTACAATAACTGGACAAGACTAGAGAGAAACTTTCACAGGAACATGTGCATTTAATTGAGAACTTTGACAAATATCCAATAACCATTTCAGATCATGCACTGATTATTACCCTACATTTCTATCTTGGTAGTTAAGTAAAGATGAGACACTGGCACTTGACCACCTACCTGCTAAAAACAAAGTAATTTAAGGAATGAGTACTAGACATTATCCAGGGGTTATTAAGGAAGACAGAAAGTACTCTAGAAGTTATGGCTAGTGAGGAGGATAAAATAAAAAAGTGGAGTTTTAAAAAAAAGTAGAAATAAGAGACCTGATTAAGAGCAATAACAACTATTTACAGGGGTTGACAAAGGTTCAGATATTACAAAATAAGGGGACTCTCACAGAGCATGAAAAGATGCTGTTTCAGAGGGCTAAAGAGAAAATAAGGTAATACCTGGATAATATGCATTATTTTAGAAATATTGCTGTTAAGCAACTGTTTTGATAACTCCAGATCACAAAAACTTAGGGTTGTTGCCAAACTTAGGGAGCCTACAACATGAAAAATAACCAGAGATCCTGTAGAGGTATTAAAGATGCTTTGGAAATTTTATGAAAATTTGTATAAAGCAGAGAAGTAGGGAAATCAAGAAAAAGCACAAATGGAAATATTTATGGAAGACTTACATATGCCAAGGTTAGAGGCAGATGAGGCTCAACAACTAGCAGTTTAAGATAGGAAGAAATTACATAAAATGGTGATGTATAACCAATCTGCAGGAAAGTCTCCAGGAATAGATGGTACTCTGGTAGATGTTTGGAAGCTAGGAGGAAAGTAAGTGATAAAACAAAACTTTCTAGATCCTTAGCAGTATTTTACAAGGAAAGGAGGCAGTGACACACTGGAAAAAAAGCTGTGTGGCTGTAATATCTAACAACGGAAAAGACCCATCTAATCCAGCCTCATACAGACCTACTTCAATTTTAAACTATGATTATAAAGTGTTTATGTCTAAAAGAATGGCAAAGGTGATGCCAAAATTGATAGATATGGACCAATGTGGTTTTATAGAGGGAAGGCAAACACTTGACAACATTACTAGAGCAATGATGAAGCAGAGGGAAGCAGAACACAAAAAAATATCACTTACTGGTGGGTCCTGATGCAGAGAAAGCATTCAACAGAATAAGCTGGGATTTTATGAGTAGGGCAATGGAAGTATTTGCATTTTCTTATAGAATACGGTTAATTAGATGGATGGAGGGATCAGAGGCAAAAATCAAAGTGGGAGGGTTCCTCTTTAATATGTTGTCTGATCAAAGGAACCAGGCAGGGGTGTCCAGTTTCCCCTTTTTTATTTGCATTATATTTAGAACCACTGGCAAAGAAAATAAGGTACTCCGAAATTAAACAATATAACTGGTAAGGTGTTCAATAGAAGTTGGCTTACAGGTTCACAGACTCAGACGTCTACTAAGCTGATGACCACAAGGGCTTTTTTAACCCTAGCCATGCATCCCAAATCTCTGACAAATCCTGATACCCTTGATAAGTGTAAGCAGGGGCTTGGGAGATGAAACATTTACAGGTTGCCCATGTCTATTAGAAACATAGGTACCAAACCAGGGATGAATTTCCTGTTCCCCATCCAATTGCCTAGGTTGCACTTGAATTGGATTAGGGAGGAACTCTACTTCACATGAATGAGAAGCCTGTTGCAGAGATGGGATAATCTCATGAGATACATACCTGCCTCTCCGGCAGGTCTTATTTATATCACAGGCAAGGTTTAAGTCTTTAGAACAGTTTATTCTGGTGCTGTTTGTTTTGCGGATATGAAGGAGGTCCATCAGAGTGGGGTCTGAAAATGCCCTGTATGTCAGGCATAGATCTTCCCTCATATGCCCGTAGGAGACAAAATACAGAGATACAGCCTTGAGGTGGTCTGCATAGGACATTTTACTTAAGCCCTCATTTTATTTGCAGATGATATTTTGTACCTGACAGACACAGAAAAGAACATCTCAGTGTTGTTGAATATTCTGAGTGTTCCAGTTTTTTTTGAGATATAAAATTAATGAAGATAAAACAAAGGCTATAGCTGTAAAACCATGTACCATACATTCAGCAATACCTTTATTTATGGGGGCATAACGAAGTATTTAGGAGTATGGATCAAAAAGGATTCTGTTATGGCAGCCAAGGACATGTTGGAAGAGATTAAACAAAAAGATAATACACAAAACTGAGAAACTGGAAGTTATTGCCTATGGCTATGAATAGCAAGATACAAAGCAGTCAACAACTTTTTAGTCCCTTCAATTTTATACACACGTCAGGCACATTTTTTATCAAAAAAAAAAAAAGAGGAGAAGTTCTGAATAACAATTAAGAAAGAGTTGAAGGATTTTATTTGGGAGGGGAAGACTGCAAGAGCCAAATGGGATAAACTGACAATCCTAATACAGCAAGGAAGTTTAGGATTACCAGATTTAAAAGGATATTTTACAGCTACCCATTTAAGGTGCTTATACACAACACATACACAAAGCTATAATTCAAAGTGCAAAGAGATGATAATGAAGCAGTGGGTTAATTCAAGAAACAAGGAAGGAATGAGACTTTGGATGAAGATCCTTAAGGAAAATGACAGTCATATAGAATATTATACTCTGAGTAGGAGAAAGTACACAGAGAACCAAGACAACATGGGAATTAAGAAAGGAGATTGTGACGATGCAGACAGACTGCAATTAGGGGTACAGGAAATAGGCAAGAGGAGGCTGGAATTTACTGGAGGAAGCTAGCAAAGGAACCAAGGTATTAGGAACAAATAATTAGAGAGGGAAAAAGTAAAAGAATGGGAAGAGGCCAAGAAAACACTTGAATTGCAAGCTAGTGATTGCCTTCCCTATCAGGGACCGACATCAGAATATAGACAAAGAGAAAGGGATAGAGGAATCCTAAATGAAAGACCTGCACTGGTTGAGTTTTTAATTAAATCTAGAACAGAAGCTGCCAAAAAAAGGGATAATTAGTAGGGCATATAAAATACTGCACAATAACTGCTCGAATTAATCACAAGAGGTCAGAAAACATTAGAAAGAGGAATAAGATATGCAACTGAAACAGTGTGAAGACATATTTATGGCTCTCAAAGGTGCCAAACCAGGGATGAATTGCCAGTCTTTCATCCAATTGTCCAAGCTGCACTTGAGTTGGGTTGGGAGGAAATCTGTTTTAAATGGATGGGGAGCCTGTTCCACAGATGGGGTAGTCACTGGGATACATACCTATCTCTCCAGCAGGTCCTATTTGCATCACAGGCAATGTTTAAGTCTTTAGAATGGTTAATTCTGGTACTGTTTGTTTTGTGGATATGCAGGAGGTCCATGAGAATGGGATCTGACAATGCCCTGTATGCCAGGCAGAGATCTCCCCTCAAAAAGCCTGTAGGACACAGAATACAGGGAAAGGGCCTTGAGGCAGTCTGCACAGGACATATTACTTATGCCTTGTATTCCTTTAGTGAGGAACCTCTGGACGTTTCAGTTGTTGGAAATGCCGGGATAGGTACATACCAAAAGGGCATTGTACTCAATGATGGGTCTCATGAATGCTGAATACAGTGGAACAATGACTTCCTTGGGACTTAGATGCTATACCTTTGTTTATAAGTTGCGTAACACAGAAGGATTTCCTCACCACTGTAGACACGCAATGATCAAAGGTAGATTACTATCTGTGTGTGTCCCCAAGTCCCTGACTACTGGGTCAACTCTAAGGGGTGCGTTGTCAATATGACCGTTACCAGAGATGGATGACTTCCCAAAGGATACTATTACGCATTTCTTGGCATTTAGTTTTAGTCCATGACTATAACGCACACAATATATTATATATATATACACACACACACACACACACACACACACACACACACACACACACACACACACACACACACACAAACACATTAAACGTAAAAAAAGAGCACTGTAGGGCTCCATGCAGACAGGGTATAAGCTGTAGCAATTGTTTACTACATTTGTATCATGCATCTGGCCAACTGGTTGGTGTGTCAGTAGAAAGAACAACCCCCCCCCCCACCATTCTTCAATGGAAGAAAGTACAGTTGTGTACACTTACCATAAATGTAGATGTTAGAGTGTATTCACTGTTGCAGTCATTACATTTGGGTTATCTGCTTGCCGGAAGCCCTTAGTCGGCCTGATTAACAAAGTCTTGGGTCCTGCATCGGTTGCTATCCCTTTTTCCATGACGTCAGGTCATCAGGGGTATAAAACATGCAGCTGACGCCATTACAACAGTTTTTCTTGCCCCAGATGTCAGGTGCCCCCTTAATGGGGAACAATTAAATATAGAAATACAATGATATACCTCCAACAAAAAAAGCAAATACATCAAAAAGGCTTTTAAGCATAGTAAAGGAAAGTAGAGGTATAGCCAAAAAAGTTAGGGGGCTGGAGGGAGGTTAAACAGGACTGCAACAGTGAATACACTCGAACATCTACATTTATGGAGAGTGTACACAACTGTACTATGTTCTTCGTGTTCACTGTTGCAGTCATTACATTTGGGTAAATTCCCAAAACTATGGTTGGGAGGAGGAATTTAGATAGCATTAGGACCAGCTATAAAGGCCCTGCAAGACTGCAGTGGCAAAGCCAGCTCTGGATTTAGAGAAAACTGGCAAATGATAATGCTTGGTGAAAGTATGCACAGAACTCCAGGTAGCGGATTCTAGGATGTCCCTGGCAGGGATGCTTCTGAGAAAGGCTGCAGAGGAAGACATAGCCCTGGTGGAGTGAGGTCTGATCCCCTAGGGGATAGGTTTTTCCATTGTGCTTATAGCAGAAATGAATGCAATGGCCTATCCATTTAGAAATGGTTTGCTTTGAAATAGCCTTCCCCTCTGCCCCTGCAGCAAATGCCACCAGCAGTTGTTCAGATTTCCTTTGTGGTTTAGCCCTGTCCAAGTATAATCTAAGTTGTCTGTGCACATCTAAGGAATGCAGTATCCGTTCCGAGCCACACTGGATACCACCTTGGGGATGAAGGATGGATTGGTTCTGAGGGACACCCTGTCCACATGAAAGATGATGAAAGGCTCCACTGCCATAAGGGCCTGTAATTCAGATACCCTTCTAGCTGAAGTGATTGCGAAAAGGAAAGCCGTTTTCCAAGAAATAAATTTTAAGTCTGCAGTAGCAGCTGGCTTGAAAGGAGGTAGAGTGAGTTTCTCCAAAACAAAGTTAAGGTCGCAGGCTGGGATTGGAGCTCTCCTGGGTGGTCTCAAATTTTTGGCTCATCTGAGGAACTGCTTGAGCAGTGGATCAGAGAAGAGGGGAGGTTCTGTGCTATAATGAGCTGAAATGGCTGAGGAGTGGATTTTAATGGAGAAAAAAAGACAGGCCCTTGTGGAGCATCTCAGTTAAGTATTGTAAAATCTGAGGTAAATTGGGCACTGCTGTGCTCATCCCTTGAGATTGGTTCCAGGCACAGAATCTTTCCAGCATAAGATTTTCTAGTACTAGGCCTCCTTGCCTCTAAAATGATATCCATCACAGGTTTACTGAGGGGTGGTGGAGGAGAGATTATGTAATTAGCCAGGCTGCAAGGTTCAGTGTTAGAAGCTGAGGGGGCAGAATACGGTTCTCCTGCTGAGACAACAGGGAATGAGTCTAAGGCATGTGCCATGGGGAGAACCGTGACACACTGCACAGGAGAGGGTACCAGTGTTGGCGTGGCCAGTCTGGAGCAATCAAAATCATCCTTGGTTTGTCCCATTTGATTTTTAGTAGTACTTTGTAAAGCAGAGGCAGAGGGGGGAAGGCATAGACCGATAGGTTTTTCCAGCTGAAGGACAGAGCATCCACTTTCCAGGCTTGCTTGTGGGAAGTCCTTGTGGAAAATTTGTCCAATTGGTAGTTCTGGGGAGAGGCAAACAGGTCTTTATCTGGGCTCCCCCATTTGCTTGTCAACATGTTGAAAATCCTTGGTTCCAGTTTCCACCCGTGTGGGTCCATGAGGTTTCTGCTTAGTCGGTCTGCCAGTGTATTTAATTTTCCTGGCAGGAATTGAGCTTGTAGGTGCACTTGGTAGCTCAAGGCTGTGTTCCACAATGCCATGGCTAGTCTGCAGAGGGGGTAAGAATGTGTACCCTCCCTGCTTGTTTATGTACCACATAACAGTGGTGTTGTCCGTCTTTACCACAAGTTGTCCTGGAAGAATGTGGCCCTTGAAGGCTGTCAGAGCATTCTGTATCGCTAACATTTCTTTTTGATTGATATGCAGATGCATTTGAGTTGGGTTCCATTTGCCCTGAATTCACTTTCCTGCCAGGTGAGCCCCCCCATGCATAGTCTGATGCGTCTGTTGTTAGGGTTTGGGTGGCAGGGGGTGGTGTGAAAGGCAGTCCCTTGTTTTTGTGGCAGGCCTCTGCCCACTAAAAGGAATACTAGGCGTAGGCAAGGTATGATAGGAATCATTGCTTCTAGATCCTGAGAATGTTGACACCATAGGCATTTTAGATACCACTGTAGTTTCCTCATATGCAGTCGTGCATATGGAATTAGAAGAATGCAGACCACCATGAACTCCAAGGCTTGCAATATTTGTCTTGCAGACAGCAGGGTTTTTGAGGCCACTTGTTTGAAGTAGGTTGTCAAATGAATTTGTTTCTCTGGCGTGAGGTAAGCCATCTGGGAAGTTATATTCAAGCTTGCTCCCAGGAATATAATTTGTTAACAGGGTACCCGGTGTAATTTCGTTTCGTTTATGGTGTACCCCAGACAAGTAAGGACCCTTTGTACAAAGGCCAGATGATTCAAAAGTATGCCCTGGCTTTCTTCCTGAATTAGACAATCGTCCAGGTATGGGTATATTTGAATATGTCTTTGCCTGCAAAATGCAATAAACTGGAGCTAGGCATTTTGTAAATACCCTGGGTGCAGTAGATAAGCCAAAGGGCAGTGCAGAGAACCGATAGTGCATGTAGCCTGCATTCAAGCATAGGTATCTTCTGCAAGATTCCCTGATTGGGATGTGCAGGTATGCTTCTTTGAAATCTAATTTAGTGTTGCCAACCAGGAATTTTTGCCTAGCACAGGAAGTAATTGGTGCAGAGTCAGCATCTTGAATTTTGGAATTTCCAAAAAGGTGTCAGGTCCAGGATAGGATGCCATGAAGAGAGAAGAAAAGGAGCCACTTTTGTGATTTTAAGTATTTTCCTCTGATTTTTTGTTAAGTTTTACCGCTTTGCCGCCTACTTTTTGGCATTTTCCGGCTTGCTAAAGTTTATATCTGTAACAGTAACAGTACTTGGAACACATCTAGAGCCTGTTTACTGCATTTCCTGTGTTGCACTTAATTTAAAATCGTTTTTTTCTCTAAAAACTGCATTTTACCTGATTTTGGCCTAGCACTCAAGTGTGGGGTCATTTATTGCACTGCTGTGATTATTTTGCTGCTTGTGTATCTCTGCTACCTTTAAACTACAACAAAAAGAAAAAAAAATCTTGCTTTTTTCCCACTTTCTGAAAGTTAATAAAGTTCAGTTACAGATTTGCTGTTCTGAACTGTTTGGAAGTTTCTAGAAGGCCAGTGCTTGCTTGGGCTAAAGGGAAGTCTCAGTGTTCACCAGTGGGAGTGGTTAACACTGAACAGCCTGCCTGTCCCTGGAGGAGGGGTTACTACCTAGAAGCTGTAGTTTTATTGGCCATTTTGGGTCAATTCTAAACTCCTTGAACTCTCTCTCTCTTAAAACCCTACAACTCTCTTTTTGTGCGGTTTTGCGCACTGAGCAGCGTCGGGCAGCGCTGCCTAAATAGGTTTAAACTATTCCAGGCTCCACAAAGTCTGCTCTTCACTTTTTCCCTTAGAACTGTTCAAACTCTCAAAGTAATCACTCTATTCTCTTTCTAAAGCCCTGCACTTACTCAGCTCTTATAAGGAAACAGTAACTAACTAAAGCACTACACCCTCCTTGACTTCTCATAAGTATTAGACTCCCGATTGGTCCTTCCTGATCAAGTGAAAAATCAGTTCCCTTCCCTAATCTGATCAGTAAAAAAAACAGTTCCCTATACTAATCTGGTATGTCCAAGGGTCAGTTTCAAAGTTACTCTCCAGTCCAGCTGGTGAATCTGGGAATTTTGAGGCAATGTTACAATTGCCTTATGTACACCGACAACTCTCTCCTCCTTCCAACAAACTCTAATACATGTGAGAGATGCAGTTACACAGTCAAACTGGAGGCAGAGCTCTCTCAACCCAAGACTGGCAGTCAGTCAGTCAGGAGGAAAAGGTAACAAGCCACACCACAAATCCAGTCTCACACAGACCTATTGCATCTGCATACCCAACACATAAACACACAAAAACATACTCGGAGGCTCTAAATAAAAATCTGCCTAAACAGCAAAGACCTCCTAAGCAGATATCCAAGCAACAGCCACCCCTCAACAACACCCACAAATCACATATCTCACAAAATCAGTATGC
This sequence comes from Protopterus annectens, assembly GCF_019279795.1. Lineage (NCBI taxonomy): Eukaryota > Metazoa > Chordata > Ceratodontiformes > Protopteridae > Protopterus > Protopterus annectens. The sequence goes on along the minus strand of NC_056729.1, from coordinate 1,170,381,502 downwards.
CTCACAGTCACAGCCCAGAAGGCCAAACCCACCAAATACACTTGTTATAGGGGACTCTATTGTCTGGCACACTGACGTCCCACTCACCAGACTGAACAAGGAGAAGGTCACTGTAAGCTGCCTGTCGGGTGCCAGGATCCACCACATAACGCAAGTACTCAGGTCACTCCAAAGCAAGTACAAGTATGACTCAGTCATTGTCCATGCTGGTGTGAATGACCTGAGACGTACCTCCCTGGACTACATGAAGAGACACACAGAGGTGCTCTCCAACCATGTAGCCCAGGCTGGTATGTCCCTGACCTTGAGTAGCATCTTGCCCTCACCAAGAATGATGCCACAGTATAAAGACAGAATTATCAGTTTCAACAATTGGCTAAAGTATTGGTGTCATTCAAAGGGGATCCAGTGTCTGTCAGCCTGGGATGACATGCTCAACAAGCCACGTTGCTTCGCTAGGGACGGATTTGCACCTGTCACCCTTAGGCTTTCGTATACTGGCCAAGGCTCTTGCCACCCCCATAGTGCCTTTTTAGGCAAGGCTCAAAGGACAAACCCACCTCCATAGACAACCCAAAGATAAAAAAACTAAAGGTAATGCTACTCAATGCCAGAAGTCTAAATCTCAAGATGCACGCACTCGAGACTCTCCTCAGTATGGAGAAAATCGATGTCTGTGCAGTAACAGAAACCTGGTTCAAGGCTCCTGAGAGCACCCCAGCACTACCAGGTTATAACTCATACCATGCATTTCGACCCCAAAACTTGGACCGAAGCACAAAAGGAGGGGGAGTATCTATATTCATCAAAGATACCTACACCTACAGGTTAGTGGCACTGCACGAAGCATCGGAAACCATCCATGTGCAACTAACAGCGGGCAAAACTGCCTTTCAGTTTGTAGCCCACTACAGAACACCCTCCCTATTACAGGATCCCCACTTGGCATTCCTGAGAACACTGGAGAATATGAAGGTCTTTCCAAACACTATGTTATTGGGTGACTTCAACTACCCAAATATTGACTGGGAAAACTACTCAAACCCAAACACCCTCGCCCAACAGTTCCTTGAATTTATAAACTCTAACGCAATGGAACAACTGGTCACCACTCCCACAAGAGGGAACAACATATTGGACCTGGTCATCACCAACATGGGGACGTTCCACACCAGAGATAAACCCCTAATTGGTAAGATCAGACCATAAACAAATTTCCCTGGACATCCATATCCCGTCTCCACCCCCAGCCAAGGAAATCACTGTAAAGAATTTCTCCAAAGCCAACTTTGCACTTCTCAAGACTGAGGTGGAATCCTTCAAAGCCCCTGGGCCAGAGGATAATACAGCCCAATCTGCAAAATCCTTTACAAATGCATTCTATGAGCACCTGCAGGAAGGCATGGATCGTGCTATCCCAAATAAAACCAAGACTCACTCCTCCAGAAACAGGAGACCGGTCTGGTGGACCCCGGCCATAAATAAGCTATACAACAGAAGGAGGAAGCTACTACATGACAGAGCAAAATCCCAAAAAGGGAAGGCATCTCTGATCAGTATTAGCAAGAAACTTCGATCCCTCATAAAATCATCAAAGGCCAGTTTCGAAAGAAAAATTGCCCTACACACAAAAGATAATCACAAGGCCTTCTTTAGTTATGTCAGAAACATGGGTGGAAACTCCCAGATATGCTCTGAATTGTTGCATAATGGTACAAAATATACCGAACCTACAGACATAGCCAACATCCTGGCAGACAGATTCAGCGCAAACTCCCCCCCCCCCAAAGGAGCAAACACCTATCCCAACGGAATGTAACCTCCCTGACATTACAGATGCACAGGTGAAAGCTGCCCTCTCCAAAGCAAAAAACACAGCATCTATGGGACCGGATGGTGTCCCAGGCTGTGTCTTACACGAGCTCCAAGAAGAACTGAACCCCCACATTAAGTCCCTTTTCAAACTTAGCCTTACTACACGATATGTACCCAAAGAATGGCGTACAGCTACAGTGGTCCCACTCCACAAAGGTGGTGCCACAACAGACCCCGGAAACTATCGCCCCATAAGCCTGACTAGTCTGGTCTATAAAGCTATGGAGCGTATTATCATGGAACTCATAAACAAAGACATTGGGAGCCTCCAGACAGACACTGGACCCTATCCAATTCGGCTTTGTTAAGGGCAGATCTTGCCTCTTAAACCTAGTTGATTTCTTTGAAACAGTTACCAAAGCCATAGATGAGGGCAAGGTAGTCCACACAGCCTACCTGGACCTCGCAAAAGCCTTCGACACAATACCCCACTCGGGCATCATAAATAAGCTTACCAGCTTAAATATCAACCCCTATATCACAAGATAGGTTGCAAACTGGCTCAGAGATAGAACCCACATGGTCAGAATCGTAGGTGCCATGTCCGAATCCAAACCAGTTACAAGTGGCGTCCCACAGGGCTCAGTTCTGGGACCTCACTTGTTGGGTATATACTTCTCTGAGGTTCAGGCTAACACGGGGGGATTATGGCTGACAAAGTTCACAGATGACTGCAAACTGGGGGCCATAATCGAATCTCCAGCTGACACAAGCATCCTCCAAAAGGGTCTCACAGATGGATACTTGGTGCCAGAGCCACGGCCTCAAGCTAAATGCTAAAAAGTGCAGTGTCATCCCCTTTGGGAAAAACAAGGTGCCCACAAATTACCACATAGGTGGTAATCCACTAAGTACGGAAGAAGTAATTAGAGATTTGGGGACCAACGTAGATAGTAATCTCTCCTTTGATAATCACGTTGCCAAAGTGGTTAGAAAGACCTTCTATATAGCCCATCTTATCATGAAAGGGTTCGCATCTAGATCAAGAGAGGTCATTGTGCCCCTCTACTCATCAGGCCCATAACTGAATACAGTGCCCTTTTTGGGATGTACCTTACCCGACACCTGCAGCAACTGGAGAGACCCCAAAAGTACCTCACCAAGAGGATCATGGGCTACAAACAGATGTCCTATGCAGCTCGACTAAAGAAACTCCAGCTCTACTCAGTTGCTTACCCGCCTACTCAGAGGCGATCTATGCCTGACGTACAAAGCCATGTCAAACCCAGAATTAATGGACATGCTCCACCTCAAAAAATCCAAGTCCCTTAGAGCTACATGCTCCAGGGACCTAAACCTCAGCACAAAAATAAATAGGACATGCTGGAGGGACAGATTCATTTCCCAGAGGCTCCCCTCACTCTGGAATAGAATCCCAATTCATGTTAGACATAGCCCCTCGCTGACCATCTTCAAGCGAAATTTGGACGCGTGGATGGGAAATCGCAAGTTCACCCCTGGGATCTCTCCTGTGTCCCTGCTAGACAGAGGCACAGTAAACTAATCTTAAAAGGGTACCTTCTGTGACCTACTTTACAGAGGCACAGTAGGCTAATCTAATAGGGAGGCGGAAGCCAAATACACTCCGGCTAGGCTTATAAATGCCCTAGGGCAGATAGCCTAGTATCTACCTATGAACCTATGAATTGTCTTTTCTGGGTACCAGGAAAAGTCGAGTAGAAACCTTGTCCCTTTTCCTCTTCTGGTACCAGTTCAATAGCCCCAATGCTTAAGAGAGAAAGTACTTGGTATTGGGCCTCTGCCCACTGATTTAGGGGTAGGTCCGGCCACCCACTTGGTGTTGGCAAAGTGTGGAAGTGAAATCTGCATCCCTGGGACACTATACTTAAAACCCACATGTCCTGGGTAATGAGTTCCCAGTTCTTTGCATGAAGAGCAATCTTCCCCCCCAAAGGGGCAGTCAGTTGATAAGTGCTTGGAAATTTTAAACGGAAGTCATTGAGACAGGTTTACCATAGGGGGAGACTTATTACTCCCAGATTTGGAAGTGGAGGCCCCCCCCCCCCCCACTGCTTAGCCCTGTGTGTCTCCTGAGACTGAAACCTGGGGCTTTTTCTGTGTCTGGCTTGAGAAGACATGGAAGGGGCTGGAAAGGACCAATTCTTAGAGGGCCAGTGCCTACGAGGCTGAACGTGTAAGAAATCTAACAGTTTGCATAGATTTAGCTTTAGCCCCCATCTTTTTAAGAACTTCCTTAGCCTTGTTGCCAAACAGGCGGTCCTGATTTAAAGGAGCATCCACCAATTTAGCTTTAACATGATCAGGCATACATTGCTCCTTTAGCAAAGCATGCCTTCTGAGCACAGACCCAGTAACAGCAACCCTGCAAGAGGCCTCTAATGAATCAAAACCACATTGCAAAGTATGGTTTTCCAACTTGTTCAGCAGAATGCATTAAATCCTGTAATTCTTTATTTTTCACACAGTCAGGAATCAACATTATCTTCTGTTTAAGCAATCCAATAACATGTTGCTGATACTTTAACATATGAAACTGGCAGTTTAAAGTCCTAATGGCCAAGGATGCAGAAGTGTAAACCTTCTTACTCCATCTATCCAGCGCCCTGGAGTCTCTATCAGAAGGTGTAGGATTTTTAGCAGTAGAAGCCTTAATGCCCTTGGGCCCCTGTGAAATAGTCTCCGGATCCGCAATATGATTTTTAAAAAGGAACTTGCGTGACTCAGGGACTCTGTAGTATCTGTCATGTTTTCTGGGAGCAGGAGGCAAGGAATCAAGGGCCAAACTAAATTCCAAAAAAGCATCATCAACAATGTCTAGTACAGGTGGAACAGCTAAAGGCCTATGCTGAGGTAGCAGTAAGAAATCCCCAAGCCTTTTTCTTTCTGAATCAGAAAAATCTTGGCTTTCCCAGTAGAAATGTTCCCTTAGAGTACGCAAGGTTTCCCCAAAAGAAAAATCCTCTGGAGGGGAAGCAGAAGGAATGAAGTCCTCTACATCAGTAGATAAGGGCAAATCCAGATCATCAGAAGAATCAGAAAAAACAGAATCCTGGTCAGAAGATTCATAAACCGCTTCAGTCCTAGGCCTCTTAAAAAGGGGGGGGGGGCTGGCTACCCCTGATTAGAGTTATTAAATCTTCAGCTATTCTTATCATTTGTTTTTTAGGCATAGAGGCCTGAGCATGTGTCCTGGGCGTCGTTTTTTTTAGGCATGGTTTGAGATTTAGGCCTAAGTGAAGAAGGAAGCGTCTGTTTAATACGCAAGTCCGTAGGCCTGAATACACCCTCAGAAGCTGGCGCCTGCACAGCGGCTTCGGACCCATCCAAGGTAGAGACATCCGCAGGTTCCATAGTTGAAACATCTCGCGGCATACCGGACTCTGAATGGGTCTCAGTAGAGGCCTGCGAATCGGAAGTAGTGGGTATCAGGGGCTGCAAAAGCACCTCACCGACTACCGGCAAACTGGTGACTGGCTTAGGAGAAGTGTCATCGGCAGTTTTGGACCTCGGCAGCCTGTCTCTGTCTTTATCTTTGCATTTTTTCAGAATCCCGGTAGTCAGATGGCTAACCAACAACATTTCTGGATAATTAAACCAAGAACAGAAATATTTAGAGGCGAAAATATACAGACGACGGATAGTGCACTGAATAAATAAAGCACAAAACCGACAGCAAGGTACGTCATGGTCAGGGCCTAGGCAAGGAATACAGTACGAATGAAAATCTTTATGAGGTATTTGCTTTCCACAAGTAATGCAGTTATTAATTTTTACTGACATCGGTAAGGAGCAAGAAAAAGTTTCCCCAACGGAGTACTTAGCTTTAGTTGAAGACTTCGGTTCTGAAACTCGAAAACGAAAATTTCAGGAGTCGGCCGACTGGCATGTATGAACTGCTTCTGCTTTGGGCACCGCACGGCAAGAAAGACTGATGTAATGGCATCGGCTGCATGTTTTATACCCCTGACAACCTGACGTCATGGAAGAAGGGACAGCAACCAATGCAGGACCAATACTTTGTTAATCAGGCCGACTAAGGGCTACCTGCAAGCAGATAACCCAAATGTAATGACTGCAAAAGTGAAACACGAAGAACATCTAGGGGGTAGGTGTAGACTTAACTGTAATAAGCCAATTGCTTAAAATGTAGCAATCAGCTTTTTATAGTGAAGTGCTTGAGGGGGGTGGGGCACTGGTTCACAGTACCAGCTCAGTTTGCCGATTAAACCCAGCTACACTTCTGGTTGATGGGTAGAGAAGATAGAGGCAATGAACCATCCTTGGGTCACAACAATCATGATGTGAAGTGTCAGATGGAGAGTAGTAATTAGGGCAACAGAGCAAGAAAGAACTTTGGGATGTTGAACACTGCATAACAGTCTAGCAACAGCATAATAAGAAGGCTATGACAGCAGTGAACAGCTGAAGTAGAACCTCAGTAATTCAGACTCAAAAAGCAAAGTAATAAAGCCACATGCCCTAGTAGGCCATGATCAGGCCGCACTTAAAATTAATTAGTGCAGTCTTTGAGCTCATATAAGAAGAGGGACATCAGGTTTCTGGGAGGGGGTTCCAGAGAAAGAAAAGTACAGTTGTGTACACTTACCATAAATGTAGATGTTCAAGTGTATTCATTGTTGCAGTCATTACATTTGGGTTATCCTGCTGGCAGGTTGTCCTCAGTCGGCCTGAATTCCAAATATCCTGGGTCCTGCGTCGGCTACTGTCACATCTTCCCTGACGTCAGGTCGTCAGGGGTATAAAAGATGCAGCCTACGCCATTTTATTCAGTTTTTTTTGCCCCAGATGTCAGGTGCCCCCAAAAGGGTAGGCTAAATTTATGTAAATAAAACATAAATGCACCAGAAATAAGCTTTACCTTCATCTATAAGCAAATACACCATCTAGGTTGTATAGATTAAAGAAGTAAAGATAAGTTCCAGCAAAAATAAGTGGGATGACGGTTGGGTAACCTGGACTGCAACAGTGAAAACACTCGAACATCTACATTTATGGTAAGTGTACACAACTGTACTATGTTCTTCATGTTTCACTGTTGTAGTCATTATATTTGGGTTGAGTCCCAAAGTTATGGTTGGGGCGGGGGGGGGGGGCTTGGGGGCTGGAGCTAAACAGCATTAGGAGCGGCTACGAGGCCCTGCAGAACTGCAGTGGCAAAGCCTGCCCTGAATTTAGAGTAAAGAGGCAGATTGTAATGTTTTGTAAAGGTATGCACTGAACTCCAAATGGCAGCCTCTAAAATGTCTTTGGTTGGTACCCCCCTGAGAAAGGCTGCAGAAGTGGCTGCAGCTCTGGTTGAATGTGGCCTAATGGCCTTAGGAACTGGTTTGCCATGCTGCGAGTAGCAGAAACGAATGCAGTGACTTATCCCCTTTGAAATAGTCTGCTTGGAGATAGCCTTTCCTTGTGATGCTGTGGCATATGCCACTAGTAATTGTTCTGTCTTTCTGAAAACTTTAGTTTTGTCCAAGTAGAATCTAAGTTGTCCGTGTACGTCCAAAGAATGCAGAATTTTCTCCCCCTTGTTCTGTGGATTCGGGTAAAAGGTTGGCAAATGAATAGTTTGGTTAAGGGCTACACTGGATACCACCTTAGGCATAAATGTAGGGTTTGTTCTCAGAGAGACCCTGTCTGGATAAAAAATGATAAAGGGTTCCACGGCCATGAGAGCCTGTAACTCTGAAACTTGTCTTGCAAAAGTTATTGCTAAGAGCAGAGTTGATTTCCAAGATAAGAATTTTATATCTGCAGTAGCAGCTGGCTCAAAAGGAGGTAAGGTGAGTTTTTCTAAGACATAATTGAGGTCTCATGCAGGTATTGGCATTTTCCTTGGAGGCCTTAAGTTTTTGGCTCCTCTGAGGTACTGCCATAATAAAGGATGAGAAAAGAGTGGTGGCTCTGTATTGTAATGAGCCGAAATGGCAGAGGCATGGATTTTAATTGATGAGAAAGATAGGCCTTTGTACTGCAAAATCTGAGGAATATTTGGGACAGCTGTATCAGTTCCTTGAGCTTGGTTCCAAGCGCAAAATCTCTTCCATTTCCCAGCATAGAATTTTCTAGTACTAGGCCTTCTGGCTTCTAAAATGACATCCATCACAGCTTTACTGAGAGGTGTGGTTTGTATGGCTACATTATCCGCCATGCTGCCAGGTTTAGGGTCCCGAGTTGGCTGCAGAATCTGATTGTTTTGCTGGGACAGTAGATGAGGTATTTGAGGTAAGGTCCAGGCTGGGCATTGGGACAAGATCCTTAAGATCGGATACCAGTACTGGCGTGGCCAGTCTGGGGCAATCATAATCATTTTTGGTTTCTCCTGCCTGACTTTTAGGAGTACCTTGGGGAGGTGAGGTAGTGGAGGAAAGGCATATACTGATAGGTTTGTCCAGTTGAAAGATAAGGCATCCACTTTCCAAGCTGGTTAAAAGATAAGGCATCCACTTTCCAAGCTGGTCTGTGATAAGTCCTTGTGCAGAATCTTTTTAGTTGATTGTTTTGAGGGGAGGCAAATAGATCTATGCCCGGGCGTCACCATTTCTTTGTTATCATGCTGAAGACTTGTGGATCCAGGTGCCACTCATGGGGATCCATAAGGTTTCTGCTTAGTTCGTCTGCCAGAGTGTTTTCCTTTCCTGGCAGGAATTGTGCCTGTAGATGAACTTGGTAAGTCAATGCTGTGTCCCATAAAGCCATGGCTAGTCTGCACAGGGGATGAGTGCCCCCCCTGTTTATGTACCACATGACCGTGGTGTTGTCTGTCTTTATCAGTAGTAGTCCCGGATGAAGTAGGTCCTTGAAGGCTGTCAGGGCATTTTGAACACCTAGCATCTCTTTTTGATTGATATGCAGATGCTTTTGGTTTGTGAACCAGGTGCTCTGAATGCCTTTTTCTGCCATGTGTGCCCCCCAGGCATAATCTGATGCATCCATTGTTAGTCTCTGCCTGGCTGGGGGTAGCGAGAATGGCTGTCCCTTGTGTTGGTGACAAGCCTTTGCCCACCATTGAAACTCCTGTTGCAGGCAGGGAATTAGAGTAATCATTGTTTCCAGACTGTGGCAATGTTGCGTCCAAACACTTTTTAGGTACCACTGAATTTTCCTCATATGCAGTCTTGCATATGGAATTAGTACGATGCAGGATGCCATGAAGCCCAAAACCTGCAGAATTTTTCTTGCAGATAATTGGGCCTTTATTGCCATTTCCTTGAAATAGGTAGTCAGTTGCCTTTGTTTGTCTGGAGTGAGATAATCCATCTGGGCAGTTGCATTTAAGCTTGCACCCAGGAATATTATCTCTTGAGAGGGTACTAGATTTGATTTCTTTTTGTTGACTGTGTACCCTAGGCATGTTAAAAGTCTTATCACAAACGTCAGATGCTGTAGTAGAATGTCCTTGTTCTCTGCTTGTATGAGGCAGTCATCCAAGTAAAGATATATTTGTATTCCTCTTTGTCTGCAGTAAGCAATTACTGGTGCCAGGCACTTTGTGAAGACCCTGGGTGTAGTAGACAAGCCAAAGGGCAGTGCAGAGAATTGGTAATGCTTTGAGCCAGCCTTAAATCTGAGGAATCTTCTTCATGTCTGTCTGATAGGTCTAAAGTCACTAGGCAAGCCTTGCTGCCCAGCATGGACAGAAGTTGCTGTAAGGTCAACATCTTGAATTTTGGTATAGCCAGGAAAGTGTTTAGATAGGTCCAGTATTGCTTGGTCCTTCCTGGGTACCAAGAACAGTCGAGTAAAATCCTTGTCCCTGCTCTTGCTGAGGCACTTGTTGAATAGCCCTCATGTCCATGAGAGCTGTGACTTGTTTTTGAGCCTCTGCCCATTGATTTTTTGGCAGGTCTGGCCAACCGTTTGCCCTTGGTAGGGTATGGAAATGAAACTTGTAGCCTTGAGACACTATGTCTAGAACCGATTTGTCCTGGGTTATAATGTGCCAATTCTGAGAAAAAAGCGCTAGTTTTCCCACTAAGGGTGCTGCCAGAAGATAAGTGCTTGGTGCAGTCAGGGGGAAGTCATTGGGACTGTTTCCTGTATGATTGTGATTTGTCCTCTCCACCTTTGGAGGTACAGGCACTCCACTGCTTAGACCTGTAGGATCCTTGCGACTGTGATCTGCCTCTAGTGCGTCTGGATCTACCCCTTTGAGGTCTGTCTGAGACTGGAAAGGACCAATTCTTTGTAGGCCAGTGTCTGCTAAATCTAGGTGGCTGTAAATCCTTGACCGTTTGCATAGATTTAGCTTTGTCTTCCATTTTCTTTAACACCTCTTCTGCCTTAACACCAAACAAGGTATCATGTTGTAAAGGAGCATCTAATAATTTTGCTTTAACATGGTTAGGCAGATTTTGTTCTTTTAAACAAGCATGCCTCCTAATGACAGAACCCTAACAGCGGCCCTGCAGGAGGCCTCCAGAGAATCAAAACCACATTGCAAAGTATGCTTTCCAACTTGTTCAGTTGTATGCAATAAATCCTGTATTTCTTTGGTTTTCTGCACATTCAGAATTTGCCATAATTTTCTGTTTAAGCAATGTCATGATATATTGCTGATATTTGAGCATATGAAACTGGCAATATACGGCCCTTATAGCCAAAGTAGCAGATGTGTAAATCTTTTTTCCCCATCTATCCAGTGCCCTAGAATCCCTATCAGAAGGGGTAGAGTTGTTTTGCAGTAGAAGCCTTGACCCCTTTTGGATCCTTGGACCATGAGAAATAGTTTCTGGGTCTGCAGTAGGGTTTTTGAAAAGGAATTTATGAGAGTCAGGAAGCCTGTAGTATCTGTCCGGCTTAATAGGAGCTGGAGGTAAAGAGTCAGGGGTCAGACTGGACTCCGAGAACACATAGTCTACAATGTCCAACACAGGTGGAATAGCTAGAGGCCTGTGTTGAGGAAGTAAAAGGAAGTCTGAGCCTTTTCTTAGATTCTGAAAAATCTTGGCTCTCCCAGTGGAAGTGCTCCCTCATGGTATGTAAGGTTTCCCCAAAAGAGTAGTCCTCAGGAGGAGAAGCTGATGGAATTGATTCTTCAGTATCAGAATCCTCATGGGGGGAGAGAATATTCCTGATCAGAAGAGGAATCAGAAGAAATGGAAACCTGATCTTAAGATTCATAGTCTGTTTCTTGCCTAGGCCTCTTATCAGGAGGAGGATGGGAATCTCTGATCAAGGTAATTAAGTCTTCGGACATTTTGAGCATCTGTTTTTTTGGGCATGGAGGCCTGTCCTTGTTGCTGGTGAACTTGCTTCTTTGTCTTTAAAGGTGCTTTAGTCTTTGAAGTCGGTTTAATATATATAATTGTTTAGGTCTGAATACACCCTCAGAAGACGATGCCTGTTCAGCGGCTCCGGAACCATCTGAGGGAATAATCTCCGAGGCTCCAATACCTTGAGTTTCCTGTGGCCTGGCCGACTCCACGTGGGAGTCGGTAGCTGCCTGTGACTCTAAAGTAGCAGGCGTCAGGGGCTGCGAAAGCACCTCATTGAGAACCGGCGACCTGCTTAGGAGAAGCTTCGTTGGTTTTGGACCTCAGTTGCCTGTCTTTTTCTTTGCGTTTTTTGTGAACTCCGGTAGTCTGATGGCTATCCAATGACATTGTATAATTAAATCTTCACCCAAAATAGCTTAATGCAAAATCGTACCGACGCTTAATAGTGCGTTGGTTAAATCTAGCACAAAACCGACAACTAGCAACGTCGTGGTCAGGGCCTAGGCAAGGAATAAAGTAAGAACGAAAGTCCTTATGAGGCATTTGCTTCCCACAAGAAATACAATTAACTTTTTCTGACATTGGTCTGGAGCAAGAAAAAAAAGTTTCCCCAACGGGGTACTTAGCTTTTAATGAAGACTTCGTATCTGAAACTCGAACACGGAAATCTCAGGAGTCGGCTGACCGGCACTTGCGAACTGCTTCTGCTTCGGGCACCGTGCAGCAAGAAAGACTGAATAAAATGACGTCGGCTGCATCTTTTATACCCCTGATGACCTGACGTCAGGGAAGAGGTGACAGCAGCCAACGCAGGACCCAGGACTTTGGAATTCAGGCCAACTGAGGGCAACCTGCCAGCAGGATAACCTAAATGTAATGACTGCAACAGTGAAATACGAAGAACATCAGTAGAACCATCTGTGGGAAAAAGATTAGTGGGTATGACCACAGATTAGAAGAGCTGAAGTTCTTCTCAGCAGAGACTACAAGGGGCAAAGGGGATGCGATACAGGTATACAGCATCATCAGGGAGGTGTGAAAAGGTCATCTTAAACACTAGACAACCCCCTGGGTACACATGTTGACAACCTGTGGTGAGGCCTGGGTACACATGTTGACAACCTGTGTTGAGACCTGGGTACACATGTTGACAACAATCTCCATTTGACCATCATGTAGCGGCAGTGGTCAGAAAAGCCTTTTACTTGGTTCATCTCATAAGTAAAGGAATTGCATCCAGAACAAACGAAGGTTATTATCTCTCTGTAGCCATCCCTCATCAGGCCAATACTTTAGTACAATGCCCAGTTTGGTATGTACCTCTCCAAACACCTGCACCAGCTGGAAAGGCCACAGAAATACCCACAAAGAGAATCCATGGCCTCCAACACCTGTCCTATGTGGACAAGCTCAAATCACTATCACTCTACTTGGTACCATACAGATTGCTCAGAGGTGATCTGTGTCTCACCTACAAGGCAAATCTCGGACCCTGCCCTACTAGAGATGCTCCATATTAAGTCTAACTCCTCGCGCATTACCTGGTGGAAAGACCTAAATCTAATATGAATCACTAACAAAACCTGCTGGAGAGACAGGTTGGTCTCCCAGAGGCTGCCCCATCTCTGGAATGGACTCCCCATACACGAATATGTTGCTGACCCTCTTCAACCACAACCTTGATGAGTGGATGAAAAACCACAGATTTTTCCCAGGGTTCCACCTGTGTCCCTCATTGATAAGGGTGACAGGTGTTGACTGAGGTTTCCTTTTGGGGGATAAACTCTTGGCTAGGGTTGTAAGGGCCCCAGAACCATTAGCCTAGTAACCTCCTGTGAACATGATGAAGAGAAGCCACATGAAATGCAATGACTAACAACTTCTTGGACCTGTACAAGTACTTTTTCAAAAATATGATACTGAACTCATGGAATGAGCTAGTTGGATCAGTGGTGGAGACATGGTTGAAAGTCAAGCAAGACGTATGACCCAGGTAAAAAACGATGAGAGAACTTGGTGAAGACAGGCATACCTCTCAAATTCTTACTGCAGGAAATTTGGACAAAGCCTGAGAAAACGGGGGGACAAAGGTCCAAAATGGGGACATATTTTAAATATTGCTCTTATAAGCTTAGAAAGTTGCTAGAGTAATAGGTTTTGTATTAACATACATTTTCTGAAGGATTTGAAGTCAAACTCAAATGTATGTCATTTAGTGACTTCAATCTTCAGATCATACCAGTGATTTGCTTAAAAAAAAACTCACAAATTTTATGAGGAATAGACCAAAAATAAGAGGCAAAAATCTGGACAGTTGAGATATGTGAGTGCAAACTAGATTGGAACAGAAAAAAAAAAACTTAAAAAGCAAAATAGGTCAAGTGTCTCCTTCTACTATGAAATAGATGCAGTAGAATGCAACCAAAAAATGGACGGCCAAAAAGATGTTCTAAAAGAAAAATATTTTGGTAAATAAAATCTTGTATGCTGTCACATTTAATCATGCCGGTTTTATTTGTCCACTACTAGGGAATTTGCAAGCAATGAAATATTATGGTTTCTTGCTTTTTAAACACCTTACAATAAGGAACAATATAAATAAAACTGAATGGAGAATACGTATGACAAACTCCAATCTAATTTGCTGTCAGAACTGGAGTAGTTTAACAAATGTTGTGAATGGCTGGTTACATACATACTAGTATGTAGACGTTGGAAGTGCAGGAGACAAAATATTGTGAAAATCAAATAAAGGCAAATCTTAACATTATATATAATTAAAATATATCAAAAGTTGGAAATTGCAAGGATTGAGGAAATAAACAGAAAATAATGGCTTGCATGAAAATATTAAACATGTTCTAATGCTTTTCCATGGAAAGAAATCGCAGTGCACTGCAAAGATTTCATTAAGAATTCCATTTAAAATGTGGCCCATGAGAGGGTGGCTGCCAGTACTAACAAACAAGAGGAGGGAAGTATATGCCATTACAGTGGCCATATGGGAAAATAACTGCAGTTACACAAAATCTTTTGTTTTGTTAGTAAAATGTAACATTGAATAAGGAGTGGCACAGTGAATAGAATTGTTGCCACACATCAAAGGATTCTCTGGTTCGATTCTTGGTTGCATGACCTCTCTGTGTTCGCATGCGTTTCCTCCGAGTTGCTCTGGTTTCCTCCCACATTCCAAAGACATGCACTAGGTGGATTGGACACTCTAAATTGACCGAAGGTATGAGTGTACGTGAAATTGTGTGGTATAGAAGAACAGCTGAAGCAGAGCTAGCCACCTGCCAACCTTGGCTCTAGATGATTATCAATCACTGAGATAACACCCTCATCCCATGTGCAAAAGTGGGAAAGGGGTTATACATAGATAGAAGGACTGAATAAGGATCTACTGGCTCACCTTTTCTGCCCAGTACCCAATCTGATGAACAAGGTCTGATCCTTCTTCGCCACCAATTTATTTCTACCAGTATGCATTCAGTTTCAAGAAGTAGTTTGAAGGTCTGTTTGCTGAGCTGCCAATCTATGAAAGATTTCAAGTCAGCAGTTCAACAAATGGATGTTCATTTACTGAGTTGTACAGCAACAGGATTGCCAAATCAAGTGTTCCCCTTTTTTGTTGTAGTTCTGCAAACTCTGAGTTAGTCTATTTAATTCCATAGGTGCAAAAAGTTAACTTCCCCCAATAATGCACAAGACCTGTTTTATTAAGTGTTTCTATTTACTTAAATTTGTTGAATTAGAGTGAAAATTCAAAGGATTTCTTGTCTTTAAACAGAACCTACCACTCATAAAAAAATGCATAGTCTCTCTTCCGCAAACAATTTTTAAGTCTTGTATTGGCAAGGTAAATCCATTAGGCACAAGTTTCTTTTTAGGGGTGAGCTACGAGCACGGTCAGGTAAAATGACTTGTTCAGAGTCACAGTAGGCAAATGGTGACTGAAATAATCAAATTCAGAACTACACAATGAAGGTAAATGGATGCTCATAGCTTTCATCTTTTTTGCTAAACTGCTACAGTCCTCCCAGTCTTGAATTCCTCCTCTGTTTTTTTGAAACTGAAGACACTTAGGAAGGCTGTTTCATTCACACACCACTGTTTTCATGAAAGAAAAAAATGCTTTGTAGCTTCCTAAGATAGTCTGCTTTCATCACACCATAGCCTCTTGTTTTCAAACAACTCCTTTGAAGAAACAGGATATATTGTTTGTCTTTCCTTTGGTACTTAATGTTTGCATTACATCTGCCACCTGCCCCCCCCCCCCCCCAAGACTCCACAATAAGCTATTCTAGTATCTCTATACAGCTTCTGATGCAGACTTTGCAACACTTCTATAGCCCTCTAAACTGTCAATGTCCTGTTTGCATGGATGCAAGAATAAGGTCAACAAAACTGTACACAGTACTTTGCATTGCTCAATACCAGCTGTGTATTAGGAAAGAATAGTTCTTGTTTTAGCTGGTGAAACATTTTACATGTGCTTCTGAAGGAAGCAAAAAGAAAGAAAAGTTGCTGGGATACAATCACCTTTAGGTCATTTAATAGGAATATGCCATGCACTGCACAATTTTCACTGCTGTTGTAACTTCCCTTCCTGTTGTGTACCCTTTCTAAAACTGTAGCTCAGTTCTTTAGTGCCCTTTACTTTGGTGTCTCCCAGGTCAAAGTACATACATATAAAACTTTATACTTAAAATATATGAATCAAAACAAGTACCATACATACTTGAGCATACATTTTTATATCTGTATCAATATAAATGCAGCAATGCTTATAGATGCACCATCATTGGTTCATAGTTTTTTTTGTACTGTCTAGATTCTAAGTGTAACTTTTTAATACTGCTCATGCGGATTTTTTCACTATGCAGATAGATGTGTTGAGTTGAACTCTGCACTTGATTTTGATGAAGTCTACACTTTTAGATGGAACCACTTAATCTCATTGCATTACTGAATAAAAGTTGCTTTACTGAGGTATACAGATTGCCAGCTCTTCATTTTACTGCATTTTTTGTGGTAACTGCCCTTTGTGCTGACTTGTGGAATTCCTTATTTATAATGCAGCAGCACAGAATGCTTTACATTTTATACTTTTTTCTTGTTCATAAAGGAGAAGAATAAATGAGATATGTAAAAGTTGTTCAAAGTGGTATTTGGCTAAGCAAAGAAAATGGATTGTACACTACAGAGGAGCATAAAAAGTTGAGAAGACAGAAGCTGCAGGAGTTTTAGTTCAGCTTACAGGGGGGTGCCTAAAGTAACTGCAAGTGGCTATATTTTTAGGAAGCTTATTATTTTCTCTCTCTAAAAGCCAAGGTTCACCAGTTCCCCAGTTATGTTTGTCCACCACTATACCTTATTTCACTGCCCTGCGGTCCTCAGCAGATTCTCCACTCAGAATGTTGCACTCACACTCATCTCAAACACTGCGGCCATTTCAGAACCAGCCAGGCAATAAAGAACATCAAATTAAGTCTTGTTACTAGAAATGTATGAAGAGAACGGAATAAGGTCTGTGTTGTAGTTATTAGATTACGGAACACCATTTTCTTAAACTTTAGAGAAATTATGCATTACCCGTCTCCTAAAATTGAAATTAAGAAACTCTGCTAAACTACGTACACAGGTCTAAGAAGTCTAAAATATAAGGCACAACAACCTTGCTGAGCTATGAAAAGTCAGTCTGAACCTGGTCACATAACACTAATCCAAGTCCTATAGAAGAAATATGGAACAGATAGTTATTGGATTTGTTGATGCTTGCCTGTGGAACCATCCTGTGAGATCTAATATTTATTTTGAGGGACAGTCTTCTTGTAGCAAGCTAGTCAGAGAACTTGGATATCTACAGTTGTTTTTTTTTTTTCTATTTGCATCCAAACTATGTTACTTGCATTTTCTTTCTATTTGCATCTAAGCTATGTTACTTCCATTTCTTTTACTTTTGTACAGCAACCTACATATATTTTACTTTTTATTTTCACTATATTTGATATTTAAGCAAATTTAACTTTCCCTTTAAGCTCTTGCATTTATTACAAACATATTTATGCACTACTGTTACCGGAGAAGAGGGTAACCATTGTTTATACTGTAGGGTAGCAAACTGTAGGACACAAGCCTTTGGGACCATTTTGGCAGACTACAACTGAGGGATATTAACTGACGACATAAGAGCCGACAGCCTTCCCTGGGATAAACGTATTTGCGAAAATAACACTTGTGTGAAAGGTACTTAATGCGGAAAAAGGGTATACTTGAAAACATTGGTTCACTGACAGACTGGTGAGGCTCTAAGTGATGGGTGCGCCCATTCAGTTTGGGTGTGGAGGTTGGAAGACCATACAAAGTACAGAAGTGCATATCCCTTTATGCCCTTGGAACACAGTTATATTCTGTGGATTAATCATTGACACGAGACTTTTGTGCACTTTCTTGTTATCACTTCCTTTATGAAGATGATGGTGCCACTTCATCCTTCACTGATGTGGTAGTGGTACAATGTCTGTCACATTTGGTGGTTGTAATGGTACTGTAGTCCTTCACAAATACCATACATTTACATTTAGTGAAGGATGGAAACAGGAAATCAACTCTGGGCTATTCTCATAAACCATTAAGAATCAAGCCTACAAAATGCACTAAGTATAGTCTGCCTGAGGCATGCCCACCTCCATGATGGCAGCATACTGTGATTTGCATTCTGTGAATAAGTACAAAAAGTTGAGGAGTAAAAAAGCTCATGACTTCATAACTTCTGCATAAAAATCAACTAAAACTTGAAAGACATACTATATAACCAAATGATAACAAATCAATTCAATTACTCCAGGAGCATTTAAGAGCTAATCAATGAGCCTGGTATATTTTTCAAAGGAAAGATGGAGAAATGAAGTTTGCATTCAGCTTCCCTCATAGTTACTCAAAAAAAGTTTCATATACCACCATTAAAGTCTCTTGACAAGCCAATGGCAATTTAGTACAATGTCGCCCTCCATGCAATGGTACATTGAGAAATTACACAGTTTTCTATCATTATGTTGAGTCACAGGCAATCGAGTCTACCTGTGTGATTCTTGCATCTCGAACTTTGGAATGTCAAACACCAACATTAATGACTGTCCAACCTTGCCCCCTTCTGGACCCATGGTAACACTTGTTCTTGGGTCTAGAGCAGTAGGGAATTTTGATGTTTGTGTCGGGTACGCCGGAATTCAGCATCCCAACTTTTGCAGAAGTGCGTCGACCATATGAAGACTCAACATAATGACTGTAAAGCAATTACACACATTTCACAGTGCTTGCATTATAAAAATGCACAAAAACTAACTGTCTAGAAACACAAAGGCAAATGATAAAAAATGAAAGTCATTATCCCACAGTGAGACACAGTACCACTTTCAGTTATCACACAAGTGTAGCTTAAATCATGGACTAGAAACATCCATCATGTTTACAAAAGCAGGAATGACACCTATCCATGTTTACAAAAGCAGGAATGACACCTATCCATGTGTGTCAAAGACGACAGAAGAATTCCAAGTGTGACATTAGTGATTTTCTTTCCTTCTTTTCAGATTCATTAGAATCATGGTTTTTGTAGATTTTGCCACTGTAAGGATCCTCCTATATGTGCTCATAAGTATTGGCAGTAGAATGTCTCAGTTTGGTGCCCCCATTTTCAACATCCAGACTGCGACCCACAGATAGAAACACTCCAACACATTTAAGTATACTACGTTTCTAGCATATTCTTGAATATTGTCACAGCTTGTAATGAAACCATATTTAACACATTATTCTGACCTTTAAGCAAAGTGCAGTTTACATAAAGTAATGATACAGTTCTATAAACAAAGGAAAATGTTACTTACAGAGGCAGATGGCAGCAAGGAGTCGAAGGCCAGATTCTGGTGCAAGGCATGTTGGGAAGAGGGGCTGCAGGACGTAGTTGGAAAACGTCAAGGCAATGACCGCCTGGTTGGTAGGGTAGATGACAAGCACAGCAATCCAGAGTCGTAGGAAGCTGAGAGACAGGAAAATAGATGGTGCTCAAAGTTACAGTGCAGACCATTATTACAGTGAGTTGCAGAGCTTCAAAGAAGTTTTCCACAGAAGTGTTTCCCATGGCGAAATCTGTCCCCAAACATCTTTTCCCACTACTAGGGCCTGGGATTAAATAAGCAGAAAGACCAAGTTACTGCTTCACACTAAAAAGGTAACCCCAAATGCTTTGTTTAGCCTCCTGTACCATCAGTCCCTCCTTTTCAGCAGTATTAAGTACAAACTAGGGAACATCTAAAATGTACTTCACTTGATGAAAAAAACAGGAGAGCTTCGGCACAAATTTATGCCAGTAAGGGTACTGTATTTTGTGAATGCCTCCATGGCTTCTGCTGACCCTGTACCAGTCCAGTGGCCAAAAAGGACTCCAACAGTACATCCCTCATCCTTAACTTGTACTAATACATCACACTGACCAGAAAGCTTGCACTGTATCTGCCTCATGTACACAAACACAGAAAACATTCTCTTTTTCTGTCAGTCCTTCTCAGCCATTGAATACTACATATGAAGGGTGCGGTTTAACTACAGTGTAACCTCCCCTCACCCCCTGTAGATGCCTGTGTTAATAAAATGCTTTACTTGCTTCCACAGTAGATCAAACATTTTCATGTATGAACAAAGATAGTGAAAGTTTACAGCAAAAAAACATCTCTCCTATGTCACATCTGAAAAGTGGCACTTTCTGGCTAATAAAGTAATGAATTAATAAAAAAAAAGTTAACAGACCAAAAAGTAAGTGCTATTGCTGGGCTCCCTATTAAAATATCAAGACTTGCAATGCCAAGTACCAAAATACCAAAAAAATGCCAAAAATGCAGGAGACAAGACAGTATCAAAATAATCATTTTTCTCCTTTAAACAGTTTAAGGGGGGGGGGCAAGCCCCCTGCATCCCTGATATGGTAGGCAAGTCTCACCCCCCCAACCCCCAAACTTGGTACATACACCAAGATCACTAGACCTTAGAGAAAAGGGAATATCATGAGAAATGCCAGTTTTGGATTTCATATTTCCTAAGTCTAGATTTTCAGTCAGTCTCCACATTTTCCCGGACTCAGCACAAGTCTTGACAATTGCCTTACTGATGTCACTTAACAGCAAATTGCAGAAAAGCTCTACGGGAGGTGCTCACCATTACAATAATCTTTGAAATACATGTTCTGATTGAAGGACATATAGAACTTGTACCATCAGGCAACAGAACCACTCAGCAAACCATCTTTCCAGCACTTGTAAGCTTTGGCTATTTTTACTCATCCTTTTCCTACTGACACGCACAGTAAACTCTGTTAACTAAAACTCAAGCAACCAGCACTCTCAAGCAATCGGCAAAAAAAGACGAAGAAATACAGTAAAATTTTCATGTGTTGCACTTTTCCCCCCACAGAAACATACCTTATGTTTTTAGAGTTTCAGAGTTTTAAAAAGGAACATTCCCTTTCTCCCACCCTGACAGCAAGTTAAACCAAAGAAATAGTATACGGTACAGTATTAGTCAGGCCTATTTTTAATAGTAATTCTCAAGCAACCAGAAACTACAGTTATCCAGCATCTACCAATCCCATAGGTGCAGAGTTTACTATACATTACAATTGCATTTTGCCTGATGCTGTTGAAATTAAATAACTTAAAAAGATTTTGATTGTACGGCATATGTATTGAAACTTTTCTCCTCTCATGTCCTCTGAAAAGGGGCCTTTGTTCTCACAACAAATGTAAAATAAATAAAAAAAAATAAATTTTCAATCCATTTCTTTTTAGATGATGGATTCCTTATTAACAGAATCATAAGCCTAATGTAGAATTCTGAAGAATATCCTGTTGAAAAAAGAATGCCAACAGGAACTAGCAAGGTCACGTGGTGAAAGAGTTTACAAGGTCAACAAAAGACCAAACCTAAAGAAGCCCTGGAATGGGAGGGCCAATCGAGATTACAGATTTTGATAACGGTATGGTGTGTGAACCAGTTTACACTGGATGGTTTTCATCTAATGTAACTTTTCAAACCAAAGCACTGCAGGTAGCTAAAGCCCTAGTAGAATGGAGCTTTTTGCACAAGGAAGTACCTTTTGTCACTTTTCATAGTAAAAACTTACGCAGTTGTATAACTAACTGAAAAATATTTTGACACTACTTTCCTGCCTTTCTATTTGTTGACAAAGAAGATGAACTTGTCATTTGTTCATAAAGAAGATATTCTGTTTTATAGTACCTTAACAGGCAGTGCACACCTATGGTTTCTTTTACTTGTATGCAAGGACAGACTACCAATGACCATGTGGCCATGAAAATGTCATTCACATGTTGGCAAAAAGTGTTTTGTGCAGTTTCTAAGTCAACCTTAAAATGGGTCATACTTCACGCGGGTGGCTTGATCCAGTGGCCACTATTAAAATGAGGTGCCTGTGACATAACAGATGAGACAACCTCTTTTCTGTCAGTAGAATATCTGGGTGGACTGACTTCTAGACTATGATCAGCAACCAAGGCTGACTGATTTCACTAAACATCTATCAGAACTAATGTGGTCTCTCTTGCTCCCTAGCTACTCTGTGAATGAGTGTGATTAATAATGAGGCTAGGGTACTTCTATATACATTTTTGAGGGAAAAAAATAAAAATAAAACTTCCTTGATGGGTAGAAGAGAGAAAGTTGCCATTTTTGTAGCTGATGGGTAACAAATACAGCACACTGGCTGTCACCACTGTTCAGAGATTTGGAGACCATGTCATTTACATTTGACCGAGATGTACTCGCCCAGACCACTAATGAGTATCCTGGAAGCCCCAACTGAGTTTGCCCCATCCCCGCAGAATAGGAGTAGCAACCAGATAAAGTGGAAAACTGCCCAGTCCCACACATTTGGCAGTTCCCACAGCAGGTAGAACACCTTTCCCCCCACTGTTTTTGGAGCACATCATGGCCAGACAGGGATCATGGTTGCCACACAATTCAGGAGTTAAAACTACTGCTGTCAACACAGCTTGCTTAGCTAGAAAGGACTGTGTTGCATTTTGAACATCTTTTAGTCTGGGAAATGGAAGAAATTCTGTCACTGAGTGTTTAGATGACACCCCAAGGACAGTATTGGTTAGACGAGAGGGGGGAATAACTTGTTCTGGTTCACCACAGTACCATGTTGTTGGAATAGGTTAGGAGTCTGGTCCATTACTCTTTGCAGACTGGGTTGATGCATACCTCTCAACTGTCCAGATTTTTGGCTCAGATTTTTGGTCTGTTTCTCAAAAAAATTGTGGTTTTCTGGCAAATCACTGGGATGATCCAAGGACTGAAGTCACTTAATGACATACATTTGAGTTTTGAGTTTCAGACTTCAAATCCTTCAGAAAATGCATGATAGGGGGGCATGGCCAAGGATGAACACAGGATAGCAGCAGATTTCTTCAGCTCCACCAATTTCATTACATTGACAGGAATTAATTACTTAAAAAATTAATTCTTGAAGTAATTTTCTTTCTAAATATGTTTGTTTTATATAGTTCTTGAACTATATCTAAAAAAGAAAGGAAATCTTAATAATATTCCTGTCAGAAATTACTTTGGAAATTTTCCTGTCAGTTTATCAGTCTGAAATGAGTTCCAGTAAGACAAATTCTCAAGACTCCAGCATCAAGAAAGAACTTCAGTCTCTGATAATTATAGTCCAGCAACTTACTGCTAAGATGGAAAAAATGGATACTAAAATAGACATTTTCATAGAAAAAAACTACAAAACAAATAGACTTGTTACATATGGACCTGCAACAACAGAAGATCCAGATGACAGGCATAGAAGAAGCTGTGAATGACATGGAAAATAAAATACAAGAACAGGAAATCAACATTGAGTTTCTGCTGAAACAAAATACACATTTACAAACAAAGCTGGATGACCTGGAAAATAGATCTAGGCGCAATAACATTAGGATTTTTGGACTGCCAGAAAATATTGAAGGTAACAATATTACTTCTTTTTAACAACATGGCTCCCTAAAACTTTAGATTTACCAGAAGCATTCTCTTTTGGTATCGAAGAGCACATAGATCTATAGCTAATACTAACTCTAACAAAAACTATCCTAGATCAGTTATAGTTAGATTTCTATCATCTTTGATAAAGAGATGGTTCTTAAATCTGCTTGGGCTAAAGCTCCTGTTAAGTTTAATGAGACAACTGTGTGTTTTGACTATGACTTTTCTTCCATCGTTATTGCTAAAAGTAAAGTTTTTCTGCCACTATTAAGGGAGCTTATAAAAGCACAGTTTAAAACATACCTTCTGTTTCCTGCCAAGCTTAAAATCTTCCTTCCTGATGGTCCTAAGGTCTTCGATGATTTAGACTCTGCTTTACTGTTTGTCAAAGAAAAAGGATTTTGGATAAAATAGAAGAAATTGAATGGGCTAGTTCTTCATTAAAGAGATTGGCAACTGAAGCTTCCTGGAAGACTTCAGAGAAGAAGAAGAGACTAAAAAACAAAAGAATTGATATAAGATTTTTTCTCACTCATCATTTTAGTTAATTATTAATCCTTTTGAATATAGTTCCTGCATTTCCAGAAAGCCACAAATATTTTGGAAAAGATTTAATCAAAGTTATTCTCTATGTGCAAAGAAATGTTTTGTTTCATAACCAGTCAAAATGCCTGAGGATTTAATGGCAGGCTGTGACTCGATTTGTTTTTCTTTCTGAAAAAAGTAAGGTTAGTAATTTGATACATTTTTTATCTTTACCTTTTTTTTTTTCCTTCTTCTTTTATTATTTTCTTTGTTTAAACAATGACATTCTATTTAGATTATGTAGTGGGTAAAGGGTGGGGGAGGGCAGGGAGAACAGTAATGAAAATATCATTAATAGAATAATAACATATTTATTTCTTGTAAAAGTTTATAAGTTCTTCAAATGCTATTTCTAATTATACTTTCTTGATTATACTGCTTATGCTTGTTTGTAAATAATCTGTCATGCTTTAACTAATAATAATCAGAACTAAATAAGAGTAAATAATATGTTTTATTTTTAACTCTATTAATATAAACAGTAAGTAACATTCCATTGTATATACTTCTTACAGCTTTCTCTTACATTTTTTTATTTCTGCCTCACTCCCTTTTATTTTCTACTCTCTTTTCTTTTCTTTATTAATATATAGAAATGCTTTAGACTGTGTGGGCACAGTGAATAATAGGATTTGTATGAAAATTGAGTTGGGAGAAGAATGCTGAGTTTTATTGCTTGTTGGTAATTTTGAGTTTAATTTCACTTGCATAGAGGCTGTGATGATCTGTGGAATACATTGTGGAGGTTCTGTCATGTTTAGATGCATTTACACTGCTAAATGAATGTTTGTCACTAGTTTTTAATAAGTTTCCGCCAAAATGTTAAGAGAGACAATCTGGGATGTGGGCTGTCTTATGCACAATGTCCTTGAGTTACCTCAGAATCTTCAAATCACAGAATTCTCACAGAGAAACTGAAAGCAGTTAGTATAAACATTGACAAGGTTATCACACTGACACACCACAGATTCAGGAAAAATACTCTGTTCATAAAATATGTCAGTTATAATGAGTTTAAATGATGTAGTTTCTTGTAGTAAGTAAATGTCTTATTTTAGAAGGCATAAAAATGAAACATTTATTTAAATGTTTTTGAAAATCTACTTAACAGCAGCATAATAATCTGTGTTAAAATTTGTGTTCCAAACATATACTTTACTATAACTCATTTAATTCATCTGATTGACAAACATAAATAATCTTATAACTCTATTCTGGAAGAAATGTCATGTGATATATTTTAAAGCAGTAGGTTAGCATGATTGTAAAATCTGGTTACCAATATGTGTTTGCTGTGCATTATTTTGTATAAAGCAGACAGATTTATTCTAGGGACAGCAAGTAGGATAGTGCTCTACTAACACACAACTCAGTGAGATCAGATAGATATATATATATATATGTGTGTGTGTGTGTGTGTGTGTGTGAGTGTGATGGCTTTTTTTTCTGAGAATCTGCATAACTATCCAATATGATTTATAATAATTTCTATGAATACAATATTTTACTCTATTGACAAAATGAATGTTTGCCACAAGTTTTAATAAGTTTCCCGCCAAAATGTTAAGGGAGACAATCTGGGATGTGGGCTGTCTCATGCACAGTGTCCATGAGTTTCCTCAGAAGCTTCACTCACAGAATTTTCACAGAGAAACTGAAAGCAGTTAGTATAAACATTGACAAGGTTATCACACTGACACACCACAGATTCAGGAAAAATACTCTATTCATAAAATATGTCAGTTATGATGAGTTTGGATGATGTAGTTTCTTGTAGCAAGTAAATATCTTATTTTAGAAGGCATAGAAAATGAAACATTTATTTAAATGTTTTTGAAAATCTACTTAACAGTAGCATAATAATCTGTGTTAAAACTTGTGTCCCAAACATATACTTTACTATAACTCATTTAATTCATCTGATTGGCAAGCATAAATAATCTTATAACTCTATTCTGGAAGAAATGTCATGTGATATATTTTAAAGCAGTAGGTTAGCATGATTGTAAAATCTGGTTACTAATATGTGTTTGCTGTGCATTATTTTGTATAAAGCAGACAGATTTATTCTAGGGACAGCAAGTAGGATAGTGCTCTACTAACACACAACTCAGTGAGATCAGATATATATATATATATATATATATATGTGTGTGTGTGTATCTATGTATATATGTGTATGTGTATATGTATGTGTGTGTGTGTGTGTGTGTGTGTATATGTGTGTGTGTATATGTATGTGTGTGTGTCTGTGTTTATGTGTGTGATGGCTTTTTTTTTTTTTAGGTAACGCAGGTGTTTCTGAGAATCTGCATAACTATGCAATATGATTTATAATAATTTTTATGAATACAATATTTTACTCTATTGACAATAATGAGTTTAAGTAAATGCTCATATACAAACAATTCAAGATTTTTTTGGAAGCTGTTGATAGAATTCACATGACAGAAAATAGATGCATCTTAATGCATGTAATGTCTGAATCATATTAGCCAAAGTTTTTGATTTAAATGAATGTTAGAACATAATTTTCTCTCCTCTTGATTTCTAACATTAAGATTATTTGAATGCTATTAGAATTCAAGTGTTATATATTACATAGATCTATATAATAGTATGAACAGTTTTTAAAAAAAAAAAAAAAAAAAAAGTTTATTTTAGTTTATATGATGCTGTTTTACCAAATGTGTAGTTTTGTCTTGATAGATAATTGAATTGAAAACTGTTAACCTCAGTTAAATATAACTAGTATTAAATTGATAAGGTGGTAGCTGAGGTACTGCTGCTTAGGGTAGGGGTTAACTTGAGTAGTAAATACTGCTCTAAGTTGGAGTTTTCAACTCCAGGCGGGATGCAAGGTTTAATCCTTACATTATTTTCACTTGTTCATTGTTATATGTATATAGTTTTGACATCCACAATATATTTTGTACACTCATTGTCACTACAAACAAAATTGAATCCTATACAAAATCCCATAAGAGATTTAATAAATACAGCTATATTTAAAGGTACACCTAAAAGAGGAGATGTAACATTATTTATCTTGTTATTTGTTATTTCGATCATAAGATTCTTGAGTTTTAAAATGCCAAATGACATCTTTAAAAGGAATTTCTTTAAACATTAATGGATTGAATAATCCGTGTAAAAGGGCAAGCCTAATAAGATACATTAATCTACACAAGGCCAATCTAGTCTTCCTGCAAGAAACCCATCTCTTGAAAAAGATATTGATAAACTAGCCACTAATAAGTATGCAGTATTGGTTAGTTCAGAACACACTCAGAAAAAAGAGGAGTGGCTATTTTATGGAATAAAAGTATGCCCATTCCTAAAACCATTAAGTCTTATCAGGATGACAAAGGAATGTTTTGTATGGTTACAATACAAATTAATGGGAAGACTTACACTTTAATTAATGTATACTGGATACCTGGAATTGGTATTAATACAGTGAAACATCATATTGATAAGATCATATCATTCTCTATAGGGATATTATTTTAGCTGGTGATTTTAATTGTATACTACATGAAAGTGATACTACCACTATAAAGAAAAGAAGAATTACATCTAATGCAAAACATTTAAATGATTTTGCTAATTCTTATCATTTGAATGATATTAATAATCAGATAGAGTCAAAATCATTACCATACACCTGATATTCTAACAGATACAAAACTTATTCAAAAATAGATAGGGTCTTTATTTCTAACCAGATGGTAACAGATTTAATTAATTCCAAAATCATTTCATGTCCTATATCTGATCATAACTCAATTGTTTTTGAATTCATGATAAAAAATACTCATAATGTTCAGATCAAAAGGATACCAGCATACTTAACTCAGCTAAAAGACTATAAAGAATATATACTTTCAGAAGTACAACATTTTCTAGACATAAATAATACTCCTGAAGTCTCCATTGTCTATGTTTGGGATGCCTTAAAATCATATCTATATGGACAAAGTATCAGATGGTATAATAACAAAAGGAAATCTTGGGATAAGGAATTGCTAGATATTCAAAGTAAACTAGACTCTTATAAACATAATAATAAAGAAAATATTATGGACAAGAAAGTTATTGAAGAAATAAACAAACTAAATGAGAAATACAAAGAAATTTTAACTCATAAAGTTAAAATAACTTTAGAGAAATACAAGTTTTGTCTTATTCAATAAGCCCCAAATACTTACATAGACTTAAAAATAAAACAAAAAGATTGAATAAACAAAACCATATCAAAGAAATCTTTTCTCTAAGGAAAAAGAAGAATGTTTCTAGTATACCAGAAATACTGGATGAATTTAGAAATCACTTTCACAAGATTAACCATAACAACATTAACATGGAACCTAAAGATAAAATAAAAGAGTTTATAACCACAAACATGAATAAAAGCTTAATAAACAACAGATTAAACTATTGGACAAGAGTATTTCATATACAGAAGTTATTACACAAATAAATAAGCTTAAATCAAACAAAGCACCGGGTAATGATGGTATTATACCAGAGATATATAAAATCCTTTCTAAAACTACATATTCATTAATACATAAGGTTTTTATTCTGGCCCAAACTGAGTTAATAACCCCCATCTTGGCAATATACATTTATTTCACCAATTTTAAAACCTAATAAAGATCCAACTAGATGTTCTTCATATCGACCCATCTCATTACTTAATGTTGATTATAAAATGTTTATGAGTATTTTTGCTGATAGATTGAAGACAATTATCCCGGCATTATAGACATAGATCAGACGGGCTTCATTGTAAATAGAAATACTTTTGATAATATAAGAAGAACTTTAACATTAATTGATTTTGCAAATAGGAAAAAGAAAGATTTAACACTTATTAGTCTTGATATAGGTTCAGCATTTGATTCAGTAAGTTGGGACTATCTGTTTACCTTACTGAAGTGCACAAATTTCTCTGATGCATTTGTAAATTTAATTGAGCATTTATACAAAGGAACGCTGGCTTATATTAAGGTAGGAACATATGTTTCACAAAAATACCCATTCTTAAAGGTACAAAGCAAGGATGTCCACTTTCTCCACTATTATTCACTTTAGTAATGGAGCCTTGGGCTAATTTGATTAGAAACAGTACTGACATAGAGGGTTTTGAAATAGAAGAAAATACAACATCAAAAATTCAACTTTTGCAGATGATGTTCTAATTACATCAGCAGGATCTAATTCTTCTATGCAGTCTTTATTTGATAAAATGATGAATTTTAAAAGTATTTCTGGTTTAATATTCAATGAAGAAAAAACTAAACTACTACCTATATATACACGAAAAAATACTCTCATTAGTGATTTTACTAAATATGTACCCAACTCAGGTCAGATAACTTATTTAGGTATAATACTATCTAAAGATATTAAATCTATTATATATAATAACTATAATACCTGTTTTCTTAATATACAAAATCTCTTTAATACCTGGAATAATATGTTTTTTACTATGGAGGAGAGACTTACAATTATTAAAATGATAATATTCCCCAAGATTTTATACTTAATACAATCAATAATACTTTCACCTACAAAAATAACTATCAAGAAACTGAATACACTAATGTTAAATTTCTTATGGGCACCTAATAGACCTAGGATTGCATTAAAGAAACATACTAATAGCTGGTCTCAAGGGGTATTTCTTTTCCAGACTTTAATTTATATATTATCTCTTCTATTATAAAAGTTATTACTTTATTAATAGATCGGTCATATGTCGCAAAATGGAAAGATTATTGGGAGCTAATTAGTATGCACTTCATGAAAATCTCCTTAACACATAAAAATATGATTATAAATAACTCCATGTTGTGGTTGCTAAAGGAATTTTGTACTTCACCTATTACACCTAAACATATGGTCTGTTACCCATTAAATATTATTATTAGTTATCGTAACTTTATATTCATGCACCCTAAGTATAGGGAATGGAATTTTATTGTATTCCCTATAATTTATACTCAGGGTATGCTTATGTCATCTACTTCTGAAAGAGCTCATTTAGCTATAGATAATAATCTAAAGTACTGGTATCAGCTGATATCTGATAATAAAGTTAAAAATCTAGATTTCTTAAAACAAGAATTTGATCTAAGAGAAACTTGCTGGTTAGAGGTTCAGATCTTTAGACAACATCTCATTGATAGAATA
The DNA here is from genome assembly GCF_019279795.1 of Protopterus annectens. Lineage (NCBI taxonomy): Eukaryota > Metazoa > Chordata > Ceratodontiformes > Protopteridae > Protopterus > Protopterus annectens. Next base: position 1,170,351,566 of record NC_056729.1, on the reverse strand, counting down.
GATCTAATGTCTATAACAGTTAAAGAATCTATTCCAAAACTGATTGATTACTTGATAATAAATTTACAGCATAAAGTTTCTGATAAAGGTAAACTTTCATATATACATAAAATTATCAGACAAGAAACTTTTTACAATGTAGATTCATACTGGAATTATTTCACCTCTATTAATGGGGACCCACCAACTCAACAAGATAAACAATATATATTGGAATCTGCTTATAGAACTACATCTTCCATTGTCTGGAGACTTTATACATGGAAATTTTTACATAGATCTTTTATACACCTTTGATGATGAATAAAATTAATAATAAAGATAATCTATGTAAGAGATGTAATGTAGAAATTAATGCTGACTGGGCTCATATGTTTTATGACTGTATGAAGTTGAAAGAATACTGGAAGTCAATTAATGAATTTTGCAGGCTCTTTTACAGATAATTTCATTATTTCTAAGTCTCTTATATTATTCAACACACCTGTACCTCAATGTGTTAAAAAGATTAAGCTTCCCTTGTTATGGTCTATCCTAGCAGTGGCTAGGAAAATAATAACTAGAAATTGGATTTCAGATACACCTCCTTTGTTCAATGAATTCAAAAATGTTATGAATATAATGTGTCATATGGAAATAAGCACAATTAGAATGAGAACAACTAGAAAAACATCACATTTTATTGTATGGGATAATTTACAAAATTTGTTAAAAAAATTCTAATTTCAATAGCACAGTATTTTAGTTTAATTAATTGATCTGATTGTAGTGGATGTCTTTGTAAATACTTTAGTTGTTTTGTTGAATATTATAATAATACCTATTTTTAATTATTTGTATAAAATTGTTATGATATTTCTCTTATATGTTAAAACAATAAACTTGTTTAAAAAAAAAAAAAGAAAATGCATGATAAAACAAACCTTGTTACTCTAGCAACTTTAAGTTTATAAGAGCAATATTTAAAATATGTTCCTATTTTTGGGCCTTTGTCCCCCTCATTTTGTCAGGCTTTGTCCAGACTTCTTGCATTAAGAGTTTGAGAAGTATGGTCATAGGTGATCGCCAATTCTCCAAATAAGGAAAATTCAGATGAATGATATTTGTAGATGTACCACAACCATCACCCCCACTAGCATACATTTTGTAAAGATCCTGGCGCCAAAGAGAGGATGAACAGTAGTGTGTAGAACTGGAAATGATCAGCTCCTACAAGTGCAGGAAAGTACAGTTTTGTACCTACCATAAATGTAGATGTTCGAGTGGTTATGCTGCTGCAGTCATCACACTTGGGTTATCCTGCCGTCAGGCAGTCCCTGCAGTCGGCCTGAATTCCAAAGCCTTGGTCCGGCGTCGATTGTCGTCGCTTCTTCCCTGACGTCAGTGGGGCAGTGGTATAAAAGAGGCAGCCGATGCCATTTTCTTAAGTTTTTCTTGCCCCAGATGCCAGGAGCCCCAAACTAAGAAGGCAAAATAAGAAGCTTGCAAAACATACCTTAGTGTAAAACAATAGTAGTAATTGTAAGCAAATCCACCACATAAATATGCATCCCAAGGTAGATGTACATGGAGGTATAATAAAAGTCTTGTTTGGTAGAGGGGATGGAGGGAGGGTAACCCGGACTGCAGCAGCATAACCACTCGAACATCTACATTTATGGTAGGTACAAAACTGTACTATGTTCATCATGCTATGCTGCTGCAGTCATCACACTTGGGTAGAGTCCCAAAGCTATGGTTGGGTGGTAGGAACTAAACTGGGTTAGGTGCAGCTAAGATGCCCTGCAGAACTGCAGTGACAAACCCAGCTCTAGTTTTTGAGTACAGAAGGTGGTAATGCTTGGTGAAGGTGTGCACTGAACTCCAGGTAGCTGCCTCCAGAATGTCCTTGGTTGGGACTCCTCGGAGGAAGGCTGCTGAGGTTGCTGTAGCCCTGGTAGAGTGAGACCTAATATTAACAGGCACGGATTTCCCATGGTGTGAGTAGCAAAAGTGGATGCAATGTGCTATCCATTTGGAGATGGTCTGTTTGGAAATAGCCTTTCCTTCTGAGCCTGGTGCATAGGACACAAGGAGTTGGTCAGATTTTCTGAAGGCCTTAGTCCTGTCCAAATAGTAACGTAACTGTCTGTGAATGTCCAAAGAGTGAAGGGGTCTTTCTCCTTTATTCTGTGGGTTTGGATAAAAGGTGGGCAAGTGTATGGTCTGATTGAGAGCCATGCTGGATATTACCTTTGGCATGAAGGAAGGGTTGGTACGTAAAGATACTCTGTCCCGACGGAAAATGATGAAAGGTTCCACTGACATAAGAGCCTGCTGTTCTGAGACTCTGCGTGCTGAGGTGATAGCCAGCAGCAGGGCTGCTTTCCATGACAAATATTGAAGCTTTGCTGAAAAGGCTGGTTTGAAAGGAGGAAGTGTTAATTTTTCCAGCACAAAATTTAGATCCCAAGTTGGAGTTGGTGGTTTTCTGGGGGTCTTATATTTTTTGTCCCTCTGAGAAACTGCCTTAGCAAAGGATGAGAGAAAATGGATGGAACCGTATCATAATGAGCTGAAATGACTGAAGAATGGACCTTTACGGATGAGAAGGAAATGCCTTTGTGTAGCATCTCAGCTAGATATTGGAGTATGTGTGGAATATTTGGGATGCCAGGATTTAGGTTTCTGGCCTGGCTCCATACACAAAATCTTTTCCATTTGTCTGAGTAAGTTTTTCTGGTGCTGGGCCTCCTGGCCTCCAAAATTTACATTTTGGATGTCCTTGAGAGAAGTGTTGTTTGATAATTTAAGGTATTTTCCATGCAGCTAGATTTAAGGTCCTTAGTTGACTGTGAAGGATCTGAGAGTTTTGTTGGGTTAACAGCGGAGGGAATTGAGGTAAGATCCATGGAGGGCTGCGAGACAAGTTTCATAGTAGTGGGTACCAGTGTTGACGTGGCCAGTCCGGAGCAATGAGGATCATCTGTGGTCTCTCTGATCTGGCTTTCAGTAATACCTGGGTCAGTAGAGGCAGAGGAGGGAAGGCGTAGACTGACAATGCTGTCCAACTGAATGATAGGGCATCCACTTTCCAGGCCAGGGAATGATAAGTCTTTGTGCAAAAGTTTTGTAGCTGGCAATTGTTGCTTGAGGCAAACAGATCTATGTCTGGTGGTCCCCACCTTTGAGTTATCATAGAGAATACTTGCGGGTGTAGTCTCCATTTGTGAGGGTCTGTCAAATTTCTGCTTAATTCATCTGCCAATGTTTTCTCCTTTCCTGGCAGGAATTGTGCTTGCAGCTGTACTTGGTAAGTTAATGCTGTGTTCCACAAGTCCATTGCCTGTCTGCATAGTGGGTAGGAGTGCGTTCCTCCTTGTTTGTTTATGTACCACATAACTGTGGTGTTGTCCGTCCTTATTAGAAGTTGTCCTGGATGCGAGAGGTCCTTGAAGGCTGTTAGTGCATTTTTTTACAGCTAGCATATCCTTTTGATTGATGTGTAGTTGCCTTTAGTTTGCAGACCATCTGCCCTGTATGCATTGTCCTGCCATGTGTGCACCCCAGGCATAGTCTGATGAATCCGTTGTCAAGGTTTGGTTTGCTGGAGGTGAGACAAAAGGAAGGCCCTTGTTTGCTTGGCATGCTTGGCATTGCCCACCATAGAAACTTCTTCTGAAGGCAGGGAATGAGTTATACTTGCTTCGAGGCTGTGTCTGTGTTGGGACCATACACTTTTTAGGTACCATTGTAGTTTTTTCATACGCAGTCTTGCATATGCAATTAGTTGAATGCAGGAAGCCATGTACCCCAATGCCTGCAGGAATTTCCTTGCAGTGAGCTGGGTAGAGGTTGCCACCTTTTTGAAGTACTGAGCCAGTTGTTTTTGCTTGACTGGCGTGAGGTAAGCCATCTGGGCCATTGCATTCAAGCTGGCACCCAGGAAAATTATTTCTTGTGAGGGTATTAGTTTTTGTTTACTGTGTACCCTAGGCAACTTACTAACTTTGTTACAAATGTCAGATGCTTTAGTAGGATGTCTTTGCTGTCCACTTGGATCAGGCAATCGTCCAGATATGGATAAATTTGTATTCCTTGTTGTCTGCAGTATGCAATTACTGATGCCAGGCATTTCGTGAATACTCTGGGCGCAGTAGATAAGCCAAAGGGCAATGCAGAGAATTGATAATGCGTTGTGCCTGCCAAAAATCTGAGGTCTCTTGTGCAATCTTGTCTGATAGGGACATGCAGGTATACCTCTTGGAGGTCCAACGTTACCACCCAAGACTCCTTGCCCAGCATGGGAAGAAGCTGCTGTAGTGTGAGCATTTTGAATTTGGGAATGTCCAGGTACGTGTTTAGAATTGAAAGGTCTAAGATGGGTCTCCAGGCTTTGTCCTTTCTTGGTACTAGAAAGAGTCTTGAGTAAAATCCTTGGCCCTGCTCTTTTGCAGGTACCTTTTGAATTGCCTTCATGTTCATGAGAGCTGAAATTTGCTTTTGTGCCTCTGCCCATTGGTTTTTGGCAGATTTGGCATGCCTCTCATCAGTGGTAAAGTGTGAAAATGAAATCTGTAGCCTCGGGTAATGATGTCCGGAACCCATTTGTCCTTTGCTATGATGTGCCAATTTTGTGGAAAAAGAGCCAGTTTTCCTCCTAGAGGTGCTGCCTGGGCAAATTTGCTTGGCAGGCTCAGAGGAAAGTCATAGAGTTTGTTTTCTGAAGGGTTGAGATCTGTCGTCTCCCCCTCTTTGAGTTGTTGTTTGCCATTGTCTAGGCCTGAAGGTATCTTGTGTCTGGCCTCTGCCCCTAGGGCGTCTGTACCTGCCCCTTTGGGGTCTGTCTGCAGCAGGAAAGGACCAGTTTTTTGATGGCCAGTTTCTGCTGAAGCGATGTGGTTGCACCTGTAAAAAATATTTAACTGTTTGCATAGATTTTGCCTTCTCTTCCATTTTCTTTAAAACTTCCTCTGCTTTGACACCAAATAATGCATCCTTTTGCAGTGGAGCATCCAGTAACTTTGCTTTGACATGTTCTGGTAGGGCCTGCTCTTTTAGCCAAGCATGTATATGTATTACAGACCCTGTGACCGCTGCTCTGCATGAGGCCTCCAAAGAATCAAAACCACACTGCAAGGTATGTTTTCCCACTTGTTCTGCTGCATGCAACAAATCCTGCATCCCTTTGAAATTTAGTTGATCCGTCTGAGGGATCATTTTCTGTTTTAACTGAGTAAGCAAGTACTGCTGGTATTTAATCATGTGGAATTGGCAGTTTAATGCCCTCATGGCCAAAGTGGCAGAGGTATACACTTTTTTCCCCCATCTTTCTAATGCCCTGGAATCTCTTTCCGCAGGTAGTGGATTTTTAGCAGTGGAGGCCTTAACCCCTTTGGGACCCTGGGAAATGGTTTCTGGGTCTGCAGCAGGGCTTTTATATAAAAACTTGTGAGAGTCAGGGACTCGGTAGTATCTGTCTGGTTTAGGTGGAGCTGGAGGCAAGGAATCTGGATTTAGACTGGATTCAGTGTAGACATCATCCAGAATGTCTAAAACAGGAGGAATGGCTAAGGGTCTATGCTGAGGTAGAAGAAGAAACTCACGGAGTGTTTTCTTGGAGTCAGAGTAATCTTGTCCTTCCCAGTGGAAATGCTCTCTCATGGTGTGCAGGGTTTCCACAAAAGAGAAGTCTTCGGGGGGGGGGGGGATAGAGGGAATTGATTCCTCAGCATCTGAGTCTTCATAGAGAGGGAAGGGGTCATCCTGTTCCTCAGAGTCTGCTGAGGAAATGGATTCCTGGTCAGAAGGAGGTAAATCTTCCTCCAGTCTAGTCCTTTTGTCAGGAGGGGGTTGGGAACCTCTGAGCCATTTTGTGCATTTGCTTTTTAGGCATAGGGGCCTGTGTGCGAGTCTGTGGACCCGGTTTCTTAACCTTTGGAAGCCTAGCGTATGACTTAATGGAGAGAGTCGTCGGTTTAAAGGCGCCTTCTGAAACCGAAGGCCTGTCCATAGTCTCCGGATCGCCGCCAGGGCTGGCGTCCGCAAGTTGAGGAGGAACCAGCTCCAGTGGCCTGGTAGATTCTGTCTGAGAGGTAGTCACATCTTCTAAGTCAGGGGCTGCGTAGGCACCTCACTGAGTACCAACGATCCGGTGGCAGGCCTAACCGAGACCTTGGTATCTGGTCTAGGCCTAGGCTGCCTGTCTTTGTCCTTGCGTTTTTTTAAAAATAGCGGTTGTTGGAGGTTCCGACGACATGGTGTAGTTGAATTTTCTGCCAGAATAATGTCAGGCGGTATCAGCCCGACGCTTAATAGTGAGTTTATTGAACCTAGCGCAAAACCGACATACAGAAATGTTGTGGTCTGGGACTAGGCAAGGAATACAATAAGAATGGAAATCCTTATGAGGTATTTGCTTCCCACAAGAAATACAATTATTAACTTTGTCTGACATCAATCTGAGGCAAGAAAAGTTTCCCCAACGGGGTACTTAGCTTTATAGAAGACTTCGGCTGAAATTCTGTTCGAAAATCTTAGGAGTTGGCCGACCGGCACTTGCGAACTGCTTCTGCTTCGGGCACCGCGCGGCAAGAAAGACTGAAGAAAATGGCATCGGTTGCCTCTTTTATACTCCTGCCGCACTGACGTCAGGGAAGAAGCGACGACAACCGACGCCGGGCGAAGGCTTTGGAATTCAGGCCGACTGCAGGGTCCGCCTGACGGCACGATAACCCAAGTGTGATGACTGCAGCAGCACAGGATAACCCAAGTGTGATGACTGCAGCAGCATAGCACGATGAACATTCTCTGATCTCTACTCCACATTCTGCTACAGCAGTAAGCATCGTAAAGACCAATAAGCATATACAGTTTTCTTTGCAGCAGAAAGGAATTACTGAGGAAGTACCACCATGTAACCAAAACTTTACTCAGGGTGGAAGGAAGAGGCTAAGACAGCTGAAATCCAGAAATGATCTTAGGCCCCAAAGTCAAGCAATGCTCAGTGCTTCCATTTTCAATCTGTCTTTCAAAATGGTCATTTCTAAATGTATACTATGAAAGACTTAAAAATATAAAACATTAATAAACATGGCAATAAAGCCTGTTTATCAGATGTACAACCCTCAACACAGTTACTGGTTTGAAATTTTTGTTGCTTTGTATTATTCCATTGGAAGCAAATCCAGAGAGTAACAAAAAGCAATTTCATTTACATGGTAACTTGAGGGAAAAGGGTACAAAAAGTTGTTTACAATGCACCTACGATGAAGTGAAGTGATATGCAGTTCCTTTCTAACCTTGACTGTTTTATTTAAGCATTGTCTGCACTCGGTTAATATTTCAGAAGACTTCCATTAAGGGTTTCAGTTATAAGCTGCATTCCAGGAAAAACAAACAGTCTAAACCATATAATTTGTTTCACTGGTATATGACTTATCAATTTTGGTGTACATTGTTTCTGACAAAATCTATTAATAGTTTAAGCTCAACCCTGACTTGCAGTTGTGCTGATACTCCCAACAATGTTTACAGGCATTTGGAACAGCAACATTTTTAAATGCTTCCCACGTGGATCTTTAACTGTGGCATCACAGTCTTTTCAAAAATGTACTACTGTACCAATAACAGGTTAAGGCACTTTCATATCTGTCTGCGTGCACGTCACTATAATTTTGTCTTTTAAGTTCTGTTAAAGATAGGGATAAAGGCCAGAGTTCAAAGCAACCACAGCATGTACAAATATTCAAATAAATATATATATATATATATATATATATATATATATATATATATATATATATACACATACACATATATACACACACACACACACACACACACACACACACAAATTCAAATACATTTACATAAATTATAAAATAATAAATATACTGATAGAAGAAATGAAATAATAATATGAGCTTAGACTGAAGGAAGGCTATACAAAACAAGAAGCATTTTAAAATATTACTTCAAAGTGAAAACTCAGCAACTGAAATACAAGTGTGCACTAACTAGATTCTTAAAACATTTCTGGCAGATCCAAGGAAGCAGTGAGGTGAGATCTGGAAAGAACCAATGAGGAGCAATATGAAAAATTGTGATGTATATAAGAGTTTTAATAACAACCCTCCCACCCACATTAATCTTACTCTCCCTTGCCACCACCCCCCCATTTTTGAACTCAAACCTGTTCCTACCTACCTAATAAGGAAACTTCTCTATAAACTCAAACTTTGCTCAAATGCTCCTGATAACATCCCTTCCTCCTTCCTAAAGATAGTTTCTGACTCCATTGCCATACCTATCAGCACCCTAATAAAAAGGTCACTGCTTGAATCCTATGTACGCAAACTCTGGCGTTCTGCTTTCATTCATCCATTTCACAAAGGTGGTAAGAACTATAATGTCTCTAATTTTCGTCCCATTGCTATCCTCCCCCCTATTTCCAAAATCCTCGAAAAGCGTATACACCTCCAACTCCTGCCTTTCCTTACTGAACATCAACTACTCTCCCCCCACCCAACACGGCTTTCGCCCTGGACACAGTACCACCACTGCCTTTCTCTCTTTCCTTCATTCTGTGAACTCTGCTCGTGACTTTGGTAATGTAGTCTCAACTGTTCTACTAGATCTATCTAAAGCTTTTGACACCATCTCCCACTCCCTCCTTCTAAACCATCTCTCCAACCTTAACCTTAGCCAAAAGGCTCTTTCCTGGTTCACTAGCTACCTCTCAAACAGATCCCAAGCTGTGAAATGGGGTCTAGCTACATCTACCTTCCTTCCTTCACCTACCGGAGTACCACAAAGCTCTATTCTTGGCCCATTACTATTCAATATCTTTATTAATGACTTCCATAAAGCCATCCCCAACGCTACAATTGTTCAATAAGCTGATGATTCCACCCTCATCTGCCATGCCACAAATCAAACTGAACTCCAAGCCCTAACCCAAACTGCATTTTCTACCACCGAAAACTGGATGTTCCAAAATCACCTTTCCCTTAATGCCAACAAAACTAAGATCCTCCTCTTCCCACCCTCCAAATCCTCACCACTAGACAAAAACTCCTTTTATATTACCAGCCTTTCCAACTCCACTATCGAAATTGTAACCTCCACCAAACTTCTCGGTATATTAATTGATGACCAGCTGAAATTCAATCATCATATCCAGCAAAACATAAAAAAAAACACACATAAAACTGGGCTTATTGTACAGAAATAACCACTTTGTCTCCTTCCACTAGGCTAACCCTCGCTTCCACTTATCTCCTTCCCTCTCTACTTTATGGCACTCCTCTGCTCACTAATCTATCATCCTGTCTCTCCTCCAAATTGGAACAATGCTATAACAAAATATCCAAATTTGCTACTAATGCCAAGTCCATCACTCATCACTGCTCTCCCCTCCACTCTCTACATTGGCTTGAACTCCCCCAATCAACTGACCTTTTTCCAACTCACCATAGCCCATAATCTACTGTTCCATCCAACTAGCTGTCCTGCTCTTTCCAACACTCTTCTACCCTATAGCCCCCCTAGATCCCTTAGATCTTCTCATCAAAACTTGATCACTGTACAAAAACCCAAGCGCCCAGCTGGCCAAATGCTTTTATCCTTCACCCTTGCTAAAAAATGGAATGCCCTACCCACCTCTGTTAGATTCTGCCACAACCTAAACAACTTCAAAACATTACTTCATTCCCACCGCTATCTAAATAGAATTTGCAACTGCACTCTTCAACTTACTCCTTTCAAACCATCCTCCTCCTTCTCCCCAGGCTAACTTCCATTCTCTACTAAACTCTCTTTTGTCTCTCCTAAATACTAGCTATATAGGCCACTTTTATATTTCTTACTTGATGAATCAACTGCTAAGTCACCCTAGGCTGGCCTTCTTTTTCTCCTTTTCTCTCCAATATTCCTAGCTCAAGTTATTACCTCCTGCTTTCTCTAACCTAAAATATTTTACTTCATTTTTTTTTTCTGTGCTGAAACCTAACTAAAAATGTTAATTTTACTATTTTGCCATTAGACTTTTCTATTGTAGGCTGTCTGTAAAATTCTGTTTCATCTATTGTTATATTTTTGTCTGAACTCTTTTGTAATAAATATTGTTTGTTGTTTTTGTGGAGTTTTTCTTCCCGGGCCTCCACTGAAAACGGGCCCCAAAGCCCAGTGGACCTCCCCGGTAATCAAACTGAAATAAATAAATATTTTCAATAATGTTTCCACTTTTCAAATAAAAGTAAAGCCTCATTGCTGTAGAATGTTTGTTTCTTTATGTTGTTTATATATTGGGCATCGCAGTGGTGCAGTGGTTAGCATTGTCACCTCACAGCAAAAGGTTCTCTGGTTCTATTCTTGGCTGGGGTGCCTTCTGTGTAGAGTCTGCATGTCCTCCCTGCGTTCACATGGGTTTCCTCCAGGTGCTCCTGTTTCCTCTTAAATTCCAAAGACATGCGTTTCTCCCTGGGCCTCCAGTGAAAATGGGCTCTGTCCCAGTCGGACTTTCCGGGTAAACAAACATTAAAGTAAAATAAAATAAATAACTATTGAAGTGCTTCAGATACAGTTATCGGTTTTCTGCAACATTTATATGAAAAGTTATTTTCTCCTAAAATATCAGGACATAATGGCAAAAGTACCTGCTGTGAAGTTGTGCTTCCCATGTGGTTCATCTCTCTCAAACATCTATCACGTTGGTGAACCATCAGACTCATCAGTAGAGTGATAAGGGGTCACTACAGCATGCCTTGTCATTGGGATGCCAAATAACTTTGTCTTTTTAGGAATGGGCTCTTCCACATCATGTTCACCCCATGCCAAATGCATGACCAAATGTGTCACGCAGTCCACTGATGGAACCGCCCAAAATGTAGGGTCTCATTCAAAAGGCATACAGAATCTCTTTACCAATGGCAGGGCAGACAGTGGGCCAAAATTCCCTCTGTCTAATCAACTCTAATACTTTCTCAGCCACATGGTATTCTGGAGAGAACTGCGAGGAACCCTTTCTCGCTACAATCCTGGAGAGGACTGTGAGGAACCCTCTCTCTCTACAATACTGACTGCAGAATCTCAAAGTTCTATTTTGGGACCCTGATCGTTCACCATGTACAGGATTCCTTTTGGAAACTAAAGGGAAAAAGGAAAGGGCTCTAGTGAACCACAGTTATGTAGATGACACTCAGATTTCTTCTTTTCCCAACAAGATATGACTGGCATCTTATCCCCGGCTAACGATCTAGAAACCATTCATACCTTGCTTACTCATAATAGACTAAAACTGAACACCACTAAAACTGTTCTTGCAACTTTGAGAGATTTTATCTGCCATACGTCTGCCCAACTATATTACATATGGTGATAAGCTGCAATATGTTAGTAAGGTCATGGTGTTATTTTTGACTCTTGGCTTAAATTTCAGAACATGCACCAGCCATAGTAAAGTTATCTTGCTTCCATCTTAGAACCATCTTCAGGATTAAGCACCCAATTCCACAAAATGATGTCTTGATGGTTGTTTTTACCTTGGTCTCTTCCAGACTGAACTATTGTAATGCTGTGTACCTAGGACTGCCTAATACAACACTTGACTGGTTTGAGTTGGTGCAGAATTACGCTGCTAGGTTACTTACTGGCAAATTTTGTTACCAAAATATGCCTGTTCTGTGTAGTCTGCACAGTTTCCCTGTGGATCACCTTCTCTAGTCTGCACGGATTCCCTGTGGATCACCTTCTCCAGTGTGGAATAATAGTCAAGAGTAGTCCGTTCCAAGCATGCTAGGGAAAATCTCACCAGGCCTTGCTTCCTTGCACCTTTGTAACTTCTGGAATTCCTGGGAGACACTTTTGTGAAAGGGCTAGGATCACTGCCTTTTATAATAAGCTCTTCTACTGGCAAATTTTGTTGAATCTCCATTGTATTTAATGAATATGGAGAAGATATTTTCAATGGACAGCTGCACTTTCCTGTAATTTCTTTCTGCTTATTCTTGTCAATGTTATTCACCTCTACTATCCCTCCCTTTGTTTTTTGTTCCCTTATGAAAATATTTTAGATCCCTTCTTGACTGAACCACCATCTTTTCCTCACACAAGACCTTTGCTTTGCTCAGTGTCTGCCCGATTTCCTTCAGCCTACATATACATTAGTTTGTTTTCTTCCTTCTTTTCTTTATGTTTCCCCTAATATTAAATGCCTTGAGAGAGAGTTTTACCCCTTAATTTTCTGATATGCTTATTTGCTTTACACAAAAACTTGCTGCTATAGTTAAGAGTTCTGATGTGCCCTCATGGTTCTTCCAGGTCACAATCATACTTGTACCCTTTTATGACATCTTACTTGAAGCAGAACTCATTTTCTCAGAGACTGGGAAAAATCCAGAAACTCTCACTTTTCATCTGTTGCCTGTACTCCAAATGGCTATCCACTTCTTGAGCAATTTGAAAACAGGTTGATTATTTTTGTTCACCATCAATTTACCCAAAACTTAAGGCCCATCTCTTCCCCATGGGTGACATCATTCAGGCAGTCATTAACTTTTTTTTTTCCTTTTAGCATAAGCCCCATCCCAAATTCCCAGGGCAGCTGACATACACCTTCCTATGCCAGCTCTGTCTGACACGAGTGATTCCCTACATTAATCAATTCCGGTTATAGTGCTACAAGCAGAGTGACAAGGACTACATGCATGCATGGCCCTTGCCCTAGGTTCCCTAACCTGACCACTTATTATGCAGGGTACCCTTCTGTACCATGACAGACCATACTGCCTCCATTGCACCTCAGTGGAGGAGGTAGTACTGTCACAGCAGCTATCCTCTACATACATCTGGGCAATCTTAACAGGGGCTTGGGACATCTTCCCTGCTAAGCTGGTAACTACCCAATTTGTAAAACACTATGTAGATACAAAAAAATTACATCTAATAAAAAATAGGTCCCTTACAAGGTGCTTGAGCAAGTAAAGCAAATCATATGGGAAGAACTGCAGGTTACATTAAATCTAGGGATAATCCAGGAATCCAACAGTCCCTGGATCTTACTAGTGGTGTCGGTGAGAAAGAGACTGGAGACAAACAGGCTACACTCAAGCTCAACAGGGTCTTATTCGTCGATTCTGTCAAACCCATCCCTTGACTGTGGTTTTCTTATAAAAGGAAGAGGAGGCAGTGGGTGCCCCATTCATCCATCCATTCATGTATGTCACAAATTAGATGATGAGACATTGGGCTACCTTGACAGTCACAGTTACTCTAGTCATTTACCTGCACTTCACTGAATTTCTTCACTTTGCTACTCACAGTATTGGGCAGAAATCACATGTCAACACCTGTTTCAGCTTTCAGAGTGCTTTGTTTTAATTGAGCATTTGGAGTCCTCTGATCCTGCTAAGCTTTGGTCTCCCAGTTTATGAAGCTACATGCAGATGCAACAGACCAACATCTAATCAAACAGGCTCCTTACAAGGTACCTGAGAGTAAGTAAAGCAAGCCATGTGGAATGAATAGGACATGTTAAATATGGGGATAATCCAGGAATCCAACAGTCCCTGGGCCTCAATGGCAGATATGTGTAACACATGCCTATGCCTGACACTTTTAGAGCACCTGGGTGGGGCTTAATATCTGAAACCTGTTGACCTGACTAGGAGTTACTGACAGGTAACCTTGACACCAGCAACACAGGAGAAGTCAGCCTCATTTGAATTGTGTGAATTCACCAAAATGTTCTTTGGGGTGAAACATGTCCTGAAAACTTTACAAAGGCAGAGACTGCATCCCAGTAAGAAATGGAGACTATGCCCTAGCTTACACAGATAATAAAGCAATCTTTATACGGTCCTGGCAGGAGCATGTACAATATGTCACAAAGGTTCTGAGCAAAAAGTGCCAGGTTGATTATTAAAGCAAACAAGTGTCACATAGGAATGGCAGAAATAACTTTACATGGTCATTAGGTGGATGGTGGAAAGAGTCTGTAAAAGTGGAGGTTATCAAGGCATAGTCTATCCCTCTTACAAAAACATAGATAAAGGCACTCTTCTGGACAGCAGGGTATTGCAGAAAGTTTATTCCCCACTATAGCCACGCCATGGATATTACTGGGAAAAAACAAACCAAGACTATCTAGTCACAAGCTTATGGGCCGGCTTTACAGAAAGTTAAGGAATGTTTAAACCCAAAGTACTAGCTAGTTCTGATTAAAGCAAGAGTTGTCCTGTAAGAAGACAATTCAAAGCAAAGACTTCATTACTTGGTGGTGTCATAATAAAACTCTTTTGAGTCCAAGAATAAGGGAGAAGTGTGACAAGTGAAAAGAAGCCTGCAACCACCTTTAAGTAAAAGCAGAAAACAGAGAAACTGTATTAAGTTAAGTTAAATACATTAATTCTTCACAAAATTATTTCTTTTAGTAAACCATGCAAAATACAAAATGTGTATAATGCAAAAAATATGAACTGAACACAACAGGCAACTCTTTCATCAAAAATACAACTGAAACCGGCTTTTCAATTATGTACATATTTTCAGTGCCTAAAGCTTAGTACTCCTTCCTGGTCAAAAAAAGCATTTACCTTACTTAGGCTCTGCTGCTCCATCACCTTAAGTTTTGTGGCTATGCAAACAGGAAATCTGGCATTTAAAATTGACCAAACAGGAAGTACAACAACTGGAAAATCTTAAACAAAAGCAACTGTTAAATCCAGTTTCTGCATTGCCTTTGAAGTGTGCACAGTTAGCAGCTCTGGAAAAGAATTCCAAGACTGGAATTCATTGACTGTAACACTGTGCATCTGTGTTTAGTTTTACAAGTCAGAGGTGAATAGAGTTCAGTAAAATCTTTAGCTATTGATAGTTAAACTGAGATAAATGTGAACATTCTTCTGCATGCCATCCATCTGTTAAAGCCTAATTATTTAACATTTCATTGTGAAGATGTACACCTGATTTTAGTTTTAAATTTACAAAGTAAATTGCTTAATTTTATTCAGGTAAATAGTTTTATTATACTAATGGCAAAAGTGTGTGGCTGGTTATTTACTCATATAAGGGGGGGGATCTGTAACTGCTTAAAGCTGCTGCTACCATACAATATATTTAATATTTGGCAAGAGATCTCTACATCCCACAGCCATACCATATAACACAGCAATACAGACTGCAGGTGAAAATTATGTGAACTCAGATCTTAACCTCAAGGCATTTTATCAACATTATGAGTATCAGAAGGCAAGGATTGGGGGGGGTAACAACATGATACTTTGCTTTCCATGCAATGCCTTGCCAATTGATATATACCCAGGAGTAGTGCTCAATGTGGCTAATCATTTCGGAATCAGGTGTACAGTAACACTGCCCATGAGAACTTGCACTGCTCCTCATCTGTATACAAGAAATGAACTACACAAGCCATCTTTTGGAATCATTATGTGCAAACGTTTCTCTCAACCTTGGGGTAGTGCTTTAACCCCAAGAATAAATTTTATTTGAATCTGGCCCCAAGTTTGCTCCTTCTTGAGTAGGTTCTACTGCTATCTGAAGTCTGGTCTTTGTAGAGCATCAAAATAGTGCTGCTGCTTGGAGTGGCACACTCAAGACTTTTCACTTAACATCTGCTGCACTCAAGTCTCCTATGAATTTCTCCCACTTTCCTATTACCGTGAGGATATCATTTTCTTGTTTTTCTAATCCTCTTGGGGGGGGGGTCTGTATCACCCTGTAAAAACTCTGTTGCTTCTTCCGCAACTGTTTTGTGATCGACAGTGCCATTTCAACACCCAGGTCACCTTGTATTCTCTTGCTTTGATCCATTTTCCCCACACCTAATGAACCAGAGCTCTTATTTTAAGCTCTCCTTACTAATGTCAGTGTTAACAATATTATGCCTAGGAAACCCCATAAAACTTAAACTGAAAAATATGACTCAACACCACTAGACCACAGTCTCTGGGACCCATCTTTCAAAAGAACGGAAGAATTCTTAGCACCACAAGTTCAAAAAATTCCCATAGTCAGTTAATATACTCTGAATAATAACATTAACAGTCAGATGACTGCAAACTAGGCACCACAGTCGATACACCAGCTGACACATACATACTACAGAAAGGCCTCACTGAAACGGACAACTGGTGCCGGAGTCATGGCCTTAAACTAAATGCCAAAAAATGTATAGTCATCCCCTTTGGGAAAAACAAAGTACCCACAAATTATCACAGACAGTAACCCAACGAGTACGGAAAAAGTAATCATAGACCTGGGGACCCAAGTCGATAGTGACCTCTCATTTGACACCCACGTTGCCAAAGTGGTTAGAAAGACTTTCTACCTTGCCCACCTTATCATGAAGGGATTCACATCCAGATCAAAGGAGGTCATTGTACCCTTATACTCCTCCCTTATCAGGTCCATGATTGAGTACAATGCCCCATTTGGTATGTACCTCACCTGGCACTTGCAACAGCTAGAGAGACCCCAAAAGTACCTCACCAAGAGAATCAAGGGTCTCCAACATATGTCATATGCGGCCAGACTAAAGAAACTCCAGCTCTATTCAGTAGCATACCGCCTACTCAGAGGTGATCTGTGCCATGTCCAATCAGGAATTGATGGACATGCTCCACCTCAAAATCCAAATCCATCAGAACCACGAGAGCTAAAGATTTAAACCTCAGCACAAATATGAATAGGACATGCTGGAGGGACAGATTCATAACTCAGAGGCTTCCCATACTCTGGAACAGAATCCCAGTTCATGTTAGGCAGAGCCCCTCAGTGACTCTCTTCAAGAGAAAACTTGACGAGTGGATGGGAGATCGTAGGTTTGCACCAGGGGTCATTCTCTCTGTCACTACTAGACAGAGGCACAGTAAACTAAGTCTATTATGTAAGGGGGTCTTCACTGTGTCACTACTAGACAAAGGCACAGTATTCTAAATCTATTCTGTACACTAGACAGAGGCACAGTAAACTAATTCTATTATGTAAGGGGGTCTTCACTGTGTCACTACTAGACAGAGGCACAGTATTCTAAATCTATTCTGTACACTTTTGTACCATTACATGGGGTGACGAAAGCCACATCACTATGGCTAGGCTTATAAATGCCCCAGGGCAGATAGCCTAGTACTAAACTATGAAACTATATTCAGATCAGGGAGGCTCAAGACTGACAATGCTATTCTGACTCAAGTCAAGGAGGAAAAATCAGTCATTAATTTGCTGAACTCTGTTTCAGGGTAATAGTTTGATATTCCATGATTCGTTGGTGTTCATAGGTTCATAAGTTAGTATTAGGCTGCCTTTATGAGCCATTTTAAGCCTAGCCAATTACCCCACATAAGAATCAAACCCTGCACCCTGTGTCTGTAAGGTAACCACTTTAACCATTATACCACTCTCCCCCTCTGCCTGTTTGAGTCCTGGAATAGTGAGACTGAATGACTGAAAATTCAGACTTACATATACCAAGTCTAAGATTGCCGTTTCATGGAATATTCCCTTTTCTCCTCAGGTATGGAGATCTCAGAGTTGGTATATACAAGTTTGGGGTGTTGGGAGGGCTAGGCCTCTCACAGTGGGGACTCAACAGTCTTTTCTTAATTCTGGGTCTCGCACTTACAAGTCTCAGAATTACAAAAGGAAACCTTGTTTTTGCACTGTGCTCCCAACTAAACTGTAATTGTATGACGTTGCTCAGAAAGTGAACAGTCAAGTACTGCAGTAACAAAAATACCACTTTTTCATGACTTTCCTTTAAGAAAACAAGGCTCAAGATGGATGCAGTTAATGTGTTCTATGAAGCAGAAGGACAACATTTAAAAACAGTGGTCAGAGTCGCATATTTTATAAAAGTAAGAAAAGTATCAAGTTGTAAAGAGGTCCATATAACCTCTGCACAATGAGCTGGCCAATGATGTTGCTGCCTCTTGCTAAGTGAAGGGTAGGGTGAGGATCTCAGCTGCAGAATGTGGGCCTGAGTTTATCAGCTAAGTAGAGTTTATGCTTTTCAAGTTAAAGAACTGCTAGTTGTCATGCTTCTAATGCTAGATGGCATTTTCAACATAAAGTCCTAAAAAAATCTCTTCAGTGAAAAACCATGTAACCACCAAGTGCTCCACCTGCAATAATAAAAATGTGTACCGGAGACAGACTAAACAAATACAACGATAATTCAAGCTGAGAAGGTTAGTTCATCACTACATCAATCTTTCTGGCTATAAAATTAGTTTTAGAAATGGAAGTCAGTGTCCATCCATTAGTCAATAAACCAGTGACTATTAGAATCTGAGGTAAATGCATACATGGAGAGGGTCCAGTACATCCAGAGCACCTGCAATCACCTTCCCACAGACCATAACCACATCAAAAGAATCCGCAGATAATCTGGTAAAATTCAACCACATTTTAGCCCTTTGGTACAGTGCGGGAAGGCAGAAGGGGGAGGGGTGTTGAATGCAGCAGTATGATGACCCGAGCAAATAACTCAGGAATTGGGCTTTTTTTTAGGTCTAGCCCCTTTGGCATGTGCAGGCATGTGCAGGAATTTGGAACTAAACTTCCCTGATTAACTGCTTAACTCCTTTGTGGTAATTGAAGAAGCTATATTTCATTAATACAACTTGCATGAAACAAATATTAGTGTACATGGCTGAAGAAAACTATGTGACCATGTGATTTTGATGACTGATTACATCATTCACTGAGAGAGACAACTGTGTACTTAAAAGGTAAGTTTTCACATAAATCTTCACTTTCAGAGGTAGTGATAAGCATGGAAGCAGACAGGCATATGTCACACTTCTCAATGTATACTTTATTATTTTTTCTCTCTCTCTGCAAAAGATTGATGACAATCTGATTTTAAATGTATACTTCCCATGATTTGTGGTTACATAGTTCATCTGCGGTGGTGCTGCGGTAGCGTTGTCGCCTCACAGTAAGACGCTGTCCGGTTCGATTCTCAGCTAGAGCGTCTTCTGCGTGGAGACATGCGTGAATGGGCGTACCTTCGTTGAAGGCTGTGCGTCACGGCTGGTAACTCGGCACGTAAAAATCAACTACCAATCATTAGCGGACCGGAGTTCCACTGTGGCGATCCCTAACCGGGAAAAGCCGAAAGACGCAACAGCAAGTTTGTTAAATGGCTTGTTTTTGTAAATGCCTGGATTTCAAATTGACTTTTATGATTTTTTTTTTGAGGGAGATGGCATACAAATTAAAAAATCCTAGTTACACCTTTGGCTGTAAAGTTAAACAATGCAAAAAAGAAAAAAATGGCAACAGCTGCATTAAAATTATAAAATGTCCAAGGTTAAACTGTACTCGCACCAAATGATTTTGTCTACTTGTAAACAGGCCTGCCTATAATTCAGATGAGTGTTGCCTTATGAATAAAGTTTAGTACAATTAAATCATGAACAAATTTATAAAACAAGCCCGCCATGTCAGATATATAAATAAGAAAAACATAGAAAATACAAAGCGAACTGGACGACCAGAAAAGTAAAAATAAAATTTTACTGAGCGCTTTCATCAATTTTCTAACTATGACTTCTTCAGAATAAAGAAGTCATAGTATTTTTGACGTGAAGAAGTCAGTTAAAAACTGAGAAAAACGCTCAAAATTTTAGTTTTACTTTCCTGGTCGTCCAGTTCGCTTTGTATTTTCTTAGTTTTGCTCCTTGGTTTACCATAAATAAGTAAAACATGGAAAGAGTGACTATGACGTGGGGGGGGGGGGTAACAATCACTATGGAATAAATGATATATGTGAATGAATCTGGAAAATGTCTAAACCACACAAAAAAAGACAGTAGGCATTTAGATGCAATTCACAGCAAGAGGTTCTCCCGTTCGATTCTCGGCTGGAGTGCGAGGAGTGCCTTCTGTGTGGAGTCTTGCATGTCCTCCCTGCGGTTGGGCGTTCGAAAGACATGCGTAAATGGGTGTGCCTTTGTAGATTGAACGTCGAGCTGGCACCTCGACATTCGTGAAAATCTAGTGCCAATCATTAGCGGACCAGAGTTCCGCTGTGGTGACCCCTAACCGGGAAAAGCCAAAGGACAACAACAACAACTTCATATAACTTCTGTAACATCACAAAATTGTCACTGCTGCTTAAATAGCAACACTTACAAATTTCAAAACTACTGCTAAAAAAATTCTCTATTTGCATGCATTGATATGATCATAGACAAAGTTGTATACAATGAAGAAATGTACCAGCTCTGCCTTTACAGAGTGCAACGTGATAGCCTAGCTTTTTTTTTTTTTTTTACAAGGAAGGCTCACTGAAGTCTGATTTGAAATCTAAGCAGATAATGCTGGCAATGCCAAGTCTTGAAAACAAAGTTACAATGGTTACTATGACAAGAGAAAATATCTTTCACCAATGTACAAATGCAGTAAAAGATTGCAAGGTAATGCTTAAACCAGTAATATGAACACTCCAGAAGACCAGATAAGAGTCTTGTTTTCTGTAGTCTAGAGGCTCAGACAGGAATCCTAAGTGGGAGAAATGAAGCCAACAGGTAAACTCCACAATGTCAGTGATAAAAAAGCTGGGTTAGTAAAAATCTGAGATTACTGAAGTAAAGAAGAAAACAACTACCACAGTAGTCTGCCAAGAGTGGAAACACTTGCTATTTTTATCAAATGGGCGCTTGATAAACAAGACAGACCTGTGGTCTGCACACTGCAAACCTGAGATGGAAAATGGTTCTGTGCACTATCTGAAAAAAATCAATACATGCACACTAAGCCTTTACTGTGACAAATCTATTCTGTTTGGAATGGCTTCAGCACTAGTTACCTGGCAGAGGACCAACAGCAGGACTGTCATGTTCTTTCAGGAATTCATTATACTCTGTATGACAGGATAATTACTAGAAAGACAGAACTGGGGCATCACAAAATCTTGGAGCATGTACTAAATTCCTTGAATAAATATTGTCTACAAGTACGCATATTCTTCCAAGACCATGTTCTGTGCTCCTAAGTCAGGCAGGAAGACTACATAAAACAAGAGAAAAATGAAGCAGTTGCCAATGCTACACAAGCTAAAATGATGGCACATGTTCAGGCTTTTCTCAGAATGACACATTACTGCCACTAGCTGTTTTGTAACACAACCGATGGAAAGACTAAATGGAGGCATACTGTATACCTAAGATGTAATGACAAGGCTCACTGAATATGAGCTTTAGGCAATTCTAAGAAAAATCTAGATTTTTGAAAGGCAAAACTGGTCTATGCAAAATGGGTAGGAACGGATTAACAGAACCTTGCTGCATTCACCAGTGATCCACATATTACAATGCCAACTTTTTGATCCTTCTTGGACAAGTGAATTAGTGAAATTGCTTTTTCCCTAAACCTGGAAAAATTTACAGCTCTTTAGAAGCTACTTTAAGTGTTAACAAGATGAAATGGCATGGAACTGCTTTCCAATAAATGAAAGAACTAACTACGTCAAAGTAAGTGCAGACTTGTGTTGCATTTCTCTGAGTACTGAAGGGACAGATTTGTTCCACAACAAAAGCAGATATGAAAAGGTCTGCAGCTTTTGCTTTATGGTCTCTGTATTCGGCAGATTACAATATGCAGCTACAGAAGTAAACCCTCACTCATGGAACATACACATAAATGTCTTGTAGGACTCTTAAGAAAGTCAGTAGACGGTGGAGATCTATGTGCAGTTATTTTTGACTGATGTAATGCATCTTAAGTACACAACTTAAGAACAATGCTTTTGTTCTGATATGTCAGGAGTAGGTCATACAGAATATAAAAATTGCTGAGCACACTCCTGCTTGTAAACCAAGACTCATGAAGGAGCTGATGAAAACAACAAGTCCGAGGATTGCATGTTTAATGTCTCAGTATGTGCTCTCTTAGTGACATGCATGTTAGGTGGCTCAGTATGTGCACTCCTAGAGAGATGTCTTAGTATGTGCTCTCCTAGTGACATGCATGTTAGATGTCTCAGTATGTGCTCTCCTAGTGACATGCATGTTAAACGGCTCAGTATGTGCACTCCTAGTGAGTAGTGCTGTGATTAAAGGATAAATGCAGCATGATTTTGTAGTGGCCAAAGTCCGAAAGTAGACATTCGGACAGCATTATCCACATGGTAGCTGTAAGAACACCAATTTAGCAGCTAGGCCGAAAAACTGACACAAAAATAAAATTATTTCCTACATTCAGGAAGTAGGAAACCATGTCCATAGTGGAATGGCTATGATGGAAACACCTATGTGACACCACAATCCTTGATAATGACTGCATGAGACAATACAGCAATGCATTTACACCAGATCTGTCTGCACACTCCAGAGAGGTATAAACTACATGAGTAATGACTGATGTGCCTTGTCATCATTTAGCAACTACACTAAAGACAAAAAGACAATATGGATTGTCAGAATTAGATTAGCAACATAAAGTTGGCCAATGCAACTTACAAGAAAACAAACCATGTTGTGCATAAAGAATTCCAAGTTTATGAACAGGAATGGCAAACTGTGCACCACCAAAGCATCACATCATTCCATTTAAAATGGGCTGGCGGAAAGGTCTGTGCAAAAATTTATGATGTATACAATCAGTGTGAACATTCAGGGTTTATAGGCAGCAGAGTTCCAGTGTTTGCGTGGCATGGGTAATTATGAAGGACTGAGAGAGCTCTTTTCCTTATACATTAAAAATATTTTTGTTAAACCTGTTTTAGTATTGATACAATCCATCTTGTAGTGGATGGCATTAATAAACAGACCTTATATCTTATTAATGTGTGGTGTGTGTAGCATTTTACAAATACTTAACAGATCACATATAATGACATGAACACATAATGACAACAAACACACTTTTTACTATGTTTCTGCAGGGGGTGGGCTTGATGCAGTGGGGTTAGGAAATTAACTTTTTTCCACTGTAGTGCGATCTTGGGAGTTGATATATTTAATTTACGGGGGAGGGGCCCACATGGGGGTTGCAAGGGGGCTTGTCCCCCTGCAGAAATGTAGTAAAATGTGTATTTGGTAGTTTGGTGTCGTCATATATGGAGGGGATGTTATTTTCTTGTGATTTGTACTGTTAGATGTTATGAAATTCGATGTTTTGGGTTTGAGATGTTCTGTTCTCAATGTTATGAAATTAGACGTTATGGGTTTTAAATGTTTCAAAGTATACCCATGGATAGATATGAAGGTAGAGAGTGCAGGACAAGATGAAGGCTTATACAGAATGAAGTGTAACATTTGAAGTTGTGATAGCAACAGAAGGTGGGGGAACTCAAGCCAGTGGAATGATGTAAGGGGCAAACCGTGATGAGTGTTGTATAGAGAGTTAGTGATGATATCTTATGATGAGTTTAAGGTTACGGTTTGAATGTTGGTGAATACAGGGGCAGAATAAAGAAGGGAGGGGAGGAGGAGAGCTTAGGCAATGGAGAGTCTAGCATTTGGAGTTAGAAATCTTTTGTTACGATAAAGTAAACCTAGTTTCTGGTTAGTCTTTTTTATGCATTGGAGAAGGTGCATATCAAATTTATGCTCATCGCTGATGATGATTCCTAGCAGTTTAGTGCGAGTTTCAGGTTTAATGATTGTGTTATCTGAGGAAGTGATAGAAAAGGAGGATTTGTGGCGAGTCAGAGATCGGGGAAGAAATAGTAGGAGTTTGGTCTTTTTTGCGTTAAGGATGAGTAAGTTACTGGTTAGCCACTGTTCGGTAGATGAAAAGTTATTTTGAGTGAGTGTATGGAGTTCAGAGATATTAGAGATTGAGATGAGCATTAAATCATCGGCATACTGTATGAGGGAGGATTGTTTTCAAGATGTGTGGAGGTAATTAGCGAAGGTGGTGCTGCGGTAGTGTTGTCGCCTCACAGTAAGACGTTGTCCTGTTCGATTCTCAGCTAGAGCGTCTTCTGTGTGGAGACATGTGTGAATGGGCGTTCCTTCATTTAAGGTTGTGTGTCACAGCTGGCAACTCGGCACGTAAAAATCTACTGCCAATCATTAGCAGACTGGAGTTCCGCTGTGGCGACCCCTTACCGGGAAAAGCCGACAGACAACAACATTGAATAGGAGGGGACCCAAGATGGAGCCTTGGGGTACTCCTGTTGAGACAGGTAGGAATGGAAAGGAGGAAGAGAGCCATTTAACAGACTGTTGCCTGCAGGATAAGTAGCTAGAGAACCAGGAAGGGGAGGAGGAAGATAGATTGAGACAAGAAAGTTTAGATAATAGTAGGGGATGGGAAACAGTATCAAATGCTTTGGAAAGGTCTAAGAAGAGACAGGATATAACTTTACTGTTACCTAGGGCCTCAGCTATGGTATGGGCAAAGGATAAGAGGGCAGTAGTTGTGCTATGGTTGAGACAAAAGCCATGTTGGGTAGGTGTGATAAGATTGTTTTGGAGGAGGTATTTTAGTATTTGTGAGTGGATGCATTTTTCGAGAATTTTAGATGGGGGGGGGAATAGGATAGCCATGGGACGGTAGGTAGATGGGTCAGTAGAGTTGCCATCTTTGTGTAGAGATATAGTGAAAAAGGATTTCCAAAGGGTGGGTACAGTGGATTCCTGAATGGACCTATTGATTAGTATAGACACTGGGTATGCAATTGAGTCAGCAAACAGTTTCATGAAGGATGGAGGTAGATTATCAGTGGAATGGGGAGCAAGGTTTTAGCTTGAGTAGAGATCGGATATAAGAAGTGGGAACAGGATGAAACGTGAAGGGGTTATTGTTAGATGGGTATGGAGGGACTGGTTGGGTTGCAGTGTTACCATTGGATGGTAAGACTGCTTGAATAATGTCAACAAAGTGTTTATTCAGTAGAGTAACTGTTTCAAGGGGGGGGTGTATTAGGGTAGGGGGAGGGGTTAGTGGGGCAGCCAGGAGACAGAATTTTATTTATAGCTGACCAGAATTTACATGGGTTGGATTTACTATTTAGTTGAGCTGTGTTAAAGAAGGACTTTTTATCAGCATTGCACTGTTTCTTTGTAAGATTTCTGAGATGTCTACAGTTTTGAAGGAGGGGTGGTACTTCAGTTTTATTCCAGGCTTTATCTCATTAGAGCATAAGGGACTTATTCTTATCTTTCTAGAGGGGGCAGGGGAGCTCAGGGTACTCAGGAAGATGGTATTGAAACTATTTACTGCTTCATATAGAGGGGTTTGTTTAAGGAGTGACTAGTCATTGGAAGATAGAATAGAGATGAACTGGGTAATGTTGAAGTTAGAGAGCTGTAAACAGTCTCTATAAAGATTAGGTTTGGGTGGTTGGCAAGTGAATCTAAGGACAGAGGTGGGTAGGTGGCCACTGAGTTGGTCTGGTAGAGTAGTGAGGTTGTGATAGAGGTTAGGGGAGTTGGTGAGTATCCAGTCAATTATGGAGCTAGACGGTAAGTTTTTATGAAATTTGGTGGGGGAGGTTATTAGCTGATGGAAACCATGTAGATTTATGCTGATTTGAGGGGAGTCAGTTTTGAGTTTGGACCAGTCTAAAGTTAACATAGTCTAAGATGAGAGTTTCATAGGGAATGTTGTGGGAGAACCAATCTAGGGTTTTCTCTAGGATGGGCAAGTTGTTTCCTTGAGGGGAATGTAGATAGAGGTGATAGCTATTTTTTGTGTGGGTTGAAGTGGCAGTTTGCAATTAGGAGTTCTGCTGGGTGAAAGTCTGGTATAGGTGCAGAAAAAAGTGATAGGCTTAGGCTATTAGAGTGAAGGGCAGTTACACCACCTCATTTCTTTGGGAATCTGAGCAGTAAATATTATAGCCTGGTGGGAGAATTTCATTGTTATTGATATGAGGCTTAAGGCAAGTTTCAGATAAGCAAAGGATGTGAGGGGTTGTGTGGGCTATCCAGGCATGGAAGTCAGTGATATTGTTAGTTAGGCTTTGAACGTTAAGAGAGTATATGGCTAGTTGTTTGGCTTTAGTGTAATTCAGTGTAAAAGACTGAGGATGGTTGGAGGTAGTTGGAGAAGAGGGTGAGTTGGACGGTAAGGGAGATTGGTGTGGTTGTAGGGGGGGAGGGGCTGGGGTTAGGGTGGATGTCTCCAGATATGAGTAAGTTATTAGTGGGTACAGAGAGTAATATGATATACAAGTGTAGTTTGTATAGCTTGGATTTAGATTTGTAGGCAGGTGGGAGTATTTGCAGTCTAGGCGGCTTACGGAGACATGAGTTGGGGAGGTTAAGCAAAGTTGGGGAGATATTAAAAAAAGTGAAATGAGTATCTAAGGAAATGGAGGTGGGAAGGTATAGCAGTGGAGTGGGAAGATGAGAGTGATGAGCGGTTAGGTAAAGATAAGATATTGCATGTTTGAAAGAGGGTTAAGGGACTGTAGGAAAAGTATAGTAGTAGGTGAAAATAAGTAAGTAAGAGAATAGCTGTGAGGTAGTAGATGTTTGGTTAGTAGAAGTAGGGGGTCACAAGAAAGAGAGGGGGGAATATGAAATGAAGTCTAAAAAGACCATCAGGAAGTAGCTTGTGAGTGGCCAGTGGGGGAGGAAAGGGAGTGAGTGGATGGTATAAAGGAAACTGTAATGGGGTGGGTAGGAATGGGGGTAGGGAGCGGAGTGAGCCCGGAGAGTAGCGGAGGACAAATGGAGTGGGAGGGACTGGACTTTGAATGACAGAGGACTGAGAGAAAAAAATCTCAGATATTTGCAAGATATTAAATAGTTTAAGTGAGTTAAAAAACTTTTATTTAGTTTACTTTATATTTATAGAATAAACTTTATAATTCAAAGTGGAGACTGAGTTAGGATGCAAGTAGAAGCAAGTACGTGCAGGATGGTATTGGAGCAAAATTAGTTATGACCAGTAAATTAAAACCTTGCAGTACAGGGTATGAGAGAGAGTACTTTCTGAGAGTAATATATGTTATGTCTAGCTGTCAGGAAAGGGATATACTAAGATGCAGGAAAATGGTATAAGAAGAAAAACAGGGCAGAAAGACTACTTGACCTGCATTACATAACAGTTACATAACTCAAGGCTAATGGAAGCAGTTCAGCGGTATAGAAACAGCTAGGCTAAGGAAATAAAATTAGGTTAGCGAGTAGTCTAAGGAGATGTGATATATGGGGTTTCTGGGTGGTGTGCTTCCAGAGGGACTAGGACAATGTAATTACTTAAAACAAAGTTAAAGAGCTGGACAATACGTTTTAACTCTAGGGTGCTCAAGAATGCTTCATGACGTCAAGTCGCTGATTGCAATCCTACTGCAGGATGGTAGACTTTAGGAAATTGAGACACTAACTTAGTGGTCTTCTGGGTGGCAGGGTATACTAAAAGGAAGGAGCACAATAGTCAGTGGTAGCAATAGTTTGGTTACTAATAAATAGTGTATATAAATGTCAAAATCAAAGGCAGCAGTAACAAAATTTTGGTAGTTGAAATTAATAGCATAAATAATATCAAACACAAAGCAGTACCAGCATGAGGGGAAAAAAAGGCATACCCTGGTTACAGTTACAGTGCAATTTTAGATACATCAACAGTTGCAGTATACAATGCTAGTACAATAGCATCACAGCCAGTTAGGTAGCATAACAGCAATACACGCACTGTATCCTGAGTTCTCACAAAAAACTGCAGCAAGTGTTGATGAATATTATATACAATGTAATTAGTAAAGAATTCAAGCAGTACAACAGACAGCCAAGGTGCATCAGTGGCGTTGTTAAACCGTCTTGGATAGCTGCTAACAGTACTGATGGCGCCAAATGATTCTACATATATTCCTGATTTTACAGAAACGCCTATACGTGGAAGACACCTTTACATTTGCAAGGCAATGATTATTTACCTAGGTAGGGGGAATAAGTTATCAGTTTTAGGCAGCATGATTAAAACTAGCTATAAGATTGATCTATAAACGTTAATGGTAAGTACAGTTTAAATGTCCCGAAGGAACATGCAACATTTAAGAACAGTACTGAGAAACTTGAAATGGATGGCACTGCTAAATTGAAACACAGTATCAATTAAGATTATTCACTGCGGTGGAAAACAGGCTTTATGACTTAATTTCGACCAACTGTGATACACAGCCTACAGTTGTTCAATGCTATCCAAACACAACAGAAGCTTGGAGAATAACAACTTCCAATACTAAACAAATGACCCTATTACTGTACGATAGAAAAGCCAGTCAATTTGGTGGAAAAATAGGTACCCTTTCATAAATAGATGAGGATAACTTACAGAAATAATCACAAAACAGTCCGTGGAAGCATGCTGCACTAAGAAACACTCCATACTGCTGTAGCACAGGGATTCAAAGATGGCACCAATAGGAAGGCAGGGAATAAGAGAGCTTGGGAGAAACTGGATAGATGTGAAAGAGGAGGAGGGGAGGGGTAAATGAAGGTGAATGGGCAAAAGTGAGCGGAAAGGATAATATAAAAGGATAGTATAAAAAAAAATCACCAAAAACTGAAAATCTCTAGAAGGATCAGTAAAGCAACTGATAAATGGAGATTAGTTTCTGAAGGAAATGACAACAAATCCTACTAGGACAGAAAACTAAGGAACATTCACCACTGCTCTGAACTTTTCTTTAACAGGACATCTTACTCCAAACCAAATGTATGTGTGTGTTTATTTATCCTTTGTTGACATGGTTAATTCCCGCTAGGTTAGTAGCCTCTTTTCAGAAGAAACCTGAGGTAGTATTTATACTATTAGGGGAAATGTAGCCACAGCATCAGAAAAACTTCTCCTACTCTTTTCGATAGGTACTATGAGCCACATGAGCCACCCCAACTCATTCAGATGTGGCATTGGTTTAACATCTCATCCAAAGGATAACACACACTCAGGAGTGCAGCACCCACCTTATGCTGCACTGCAGTGTCAGTAATCTACCTGACACGGGAATAGAACCCACAGCATTCTGCACCAAAGGTAAGTGTGCTACCTGTTGTGCCACTGACACTACAAATGACATCACAAATATACTAGCAAACAAGTTCAGTGCAAACGTCACCTACAAGACAACTATTCCAACACTACTCATCCCAGAATCCCTCGTCCCCCTTATCATTACTAAAGATATTAACTCGCTATCTAAAACAAAACACTTCCACTGTGGGTCCTGACAACATACCTGGGTGTTTGTTAAACAGCATCATACATGCTATTGCAAAACCATTCTTTAAACTAATTAACAGGAGCATAGCCACATGCTATTTATCCGAATCCAGGTGCACTGCTGTGGTGATGCTCCTCCACAAAGGTGGCCTTATAAGGGACCCTGAGAATTACAGACCAATCAGCCTTATGTGACTGATCTAAAAAAAAATATGGAGCATATTATAACCCATTTCATTAATTATGACATTAAAAATGTTATTAAGCCTTTCATCAACAATCTGACTTTGTCAAAGGGAGCTCATGCCTGTTAAACCTTGTTCATTTCTTTGACAGAGGTATCCAAGCTGTCAACGGCAGTCATGATGTACGTACTGCTTATCTTGATAGGACTAAAAGTATTCAATACCATCTCTCATCACACTTCATGCCAGAATTACAGGTGATCTTGATCTAACCAAAAAGCATTTGAAACCATACCATACCTCATGCCAAAATTGTATGGAAACTATCATCCTTAAACACATCCTTACATATTAAGAAGGATAGGCAACTGGCTGAAAGACAGAACCCACAGTTTATGTGGCAGGTGCCTCTGCAGATCCAGTGCTATGGTAACCAGCGGAGTTCCCCAGCAGCCTGTGCTGGGTCATCTCATGTTTGGCACCTAGCTCTCTAATCTCATAATTGATCCATATCTCTCAATTGTACACATTTTTGTAGAACGTCCAGATTTTTGCCTCATATTTTTGGTATGGTCCTCATAAACTTTGGTTTTCCGGTGACTCGTTGGCAAAGCACTGAACTGAAAAAATAATGACAGGCGTTTGAGTTTCAGACTTCATTCCCTTCAGAAAATGCATGCAAATGCAAAACCTGTTATTTTATTAACTTTATGTTTGTAAAAGCAATATTTAAAAATCTTCCTTATTTTTGGGCCTTTGTTCCCCCATTATGTATGGCTTTGTCCAGATTTCTTGTTCTAAGAGGTTGAAAGGTATGATAGCCTAGTACCTACCTATGAACCTGTGGTTATCGGCCCAAGGGCCTATGTAAGCCTAACCAACAAGGTTCCTTGGCTTATGCCACCCAAGAAAGTTATTTTCCTGTGCCACTGTCGAGCAGAGACACAGAAATGATCCCCGGGGTGTATTTCCCATTCACTCATCAAGATTTTTCTTGAAGAGTGCTACTGAAGAACTTTGCTTGACATAGATGGGGAGCCTGTTCCAGAGTATGGGAAGTCTCTGGGACAGGAATCTATCCCTCCAGCATGTCCTGTTTATTGTGGTGACAAGGTTTAGGTTCCTACAGCGTGTAGCTCGGAGGGATTGGGATTTCTTTAGGTGTTGCATGTCCAACAGCTCTGGGTCTGACATAGCTTTATATGTTAGGCAGAGATCACCTCGGAGTAGGCGATATGCTATGGAGTAAAGCTGGAGTTTGAGGCGGTCAGTGTAGGGCATTTGTTTGAGGCCAGTAATCCTCTTTGTGAGGTACTTCTGTGGCCTTTCCAGCTGCTGCAGATGTCTTATGAGGTACATTCCAAAAGGGGCGTTGTACTCTATAATGGGTACAATGAGTGTCGAGTTGAGGGGAACAATGACCTCTTTTTTCCTGGATGAAAACCTTTTTATGATGAGATGTGCCACGTAGAAGGACTTCCTAACTACTGTGGCGATGTGACTGTCAAAGGAGAGACTACTGTCCACCTGGGTCCCAGGACCTCTGGTTAACCAAATCTGCAGATGAACGCAAACCATTTGTAATTACTAAAACCCCTTCAGAAAGACCTTATCCTACTTAATATCTGGTATACCCAGAATGGGCTTAAACTGAATGGGAGGGCCATTTGAAATGCTTTCCACACTAGAAGCACAGCCCTCAGCTCTAGGACGTTGATATGCAAATTGGCCTCTGAGGGGGACTAAGTACCTTGGACTATCTTTCCCTGAAAATGCCTACCCCCCCACACCTCATTAGGGATGCATCTGTGGTCACGATGGCCTTGGGCTAAGCAGGGGTGTAACGGCAACTCCATAGTTTCTCTTCTGACTTCATCCACCAATTTAGGTCCTGCTTGCATCGGTTTGTTAAGCACGTTAGGTAAGACACTGGGTGTGTTAATGAAAACCACTATGATGCCAGGAGCCTCATATGGTTCCATGCTGGGGGAACTACAGTGATCGTAGCAGCCATTGACCCTAGCAGCTGTAAGTCAAATCGAGCCAGAACTTTGTCTTGAGAGAGTATCAATTGAAGGTGTGATCTTAACCTCTGCAGCCTGTGATGAGGTGGGGCATCCCTTACAGAAGTTTGTGTCGAATGATGTTCTAATGAATTCTCTCATGGGTGACAGCACTGACTTTTCCCTGTTTATTGAAATGCCCAAGTATTCTGCAAGGTATAGGACAGAGTCCAATGCATGAAGCAGTAGATGGCTGGTGGGGGCAGTGAGGAGACAGTTGTCAATATACAGAAACACCCAGAATCCTTGCAGTCTTAGGTAAGCTGCTACCACTGCTATGCATTTGGTGAACATCCTGGGGGCTATGGTGAGACCAAAGGGCAGTGTCCAAAATTGGTAGTGACTAGCTCCCATCTGGAAGCGAAGGCATCTTCTGGAGTGCTTGTCCATCTTGATGTGGTAATAAGCGTCCTGAAGATCTATAGAGCACATCCAATTTTCTCCAGGATAGACAGTACTGTGATCATCTGGTATTTTGTCTGTCGAAAAAACTTGTTTAAGGCAGCAAGGTCTAGAATTGGCCACCAGTCCCTTGTCATTTCAGCGCTAAAAAGAATCTTGAGTAAAAACTGGATCGTATTTGGTCTGGTGGGACTGTTGGATGACTTTTTTGAAGCACCTTTTGAATTTCTTGTGTTGTTATATCCCTCTGACTGGGTGGAACATTTGGGATTCGCCTTTGCGGTCTTGGATAAAGATCGAAGGGCATATGATAACTTCTGCCAATTATCGTCTGCACACAGGAATCTGATGTTACCGAGTGTCAAGCTAAGTGGTGGAGAGAGAATATTCCCTTGACTACCTCCAGAGATAGGCAATCAGGCCACCGCTTAGGAGCACTGGTAGGGTTGTCTGGAGAAAGAATCCCTGGAACCCTGGTTATATGGCCCCCTCTGCCACAGGAGGGGCATTCTCCTGATGAGTTCTCCCCCCTCTGCCCTAGGTGGAAAACTCGCCACGTGTCACGAAAAGGCCCTTGGGACTTCCTGAACCACATCTTTCCACTCTTCTGATTCCAAGAGTAAGGTTGTGGAGGAGAAGAAAAACACACGCCCACAGCAGAAAGGGTCTTTCCATCCTTCTCACACCTGGCTAGTGTCTCTCTGACTTTTGGACTAAAAAGCAAGGTAGCATCAACCGGAGAGCTGACAAAGGAAGACTTGAAAGGGTTTGTGAAATAACACAAGTGCATCCAGGCCTGATAGCAATGCCTGTACCTGCTGCCCTGGCCGGCCCTTTGGCTGTGTGTACAATAAGCCATATGGACAAGTTTGATATTGATTCTAGGACTGCAAGCCAAGAGACGACTTCATCGCTTACCTCGTCAGACACTGCCCCTGCCAAGGTGCCTTACAGCTCAGTGATCAGGTCCCTCTGAAGATGGGCAAAAAGTGCCAAGAAGTTCAACTGTATGGCAAAGATCATTGAAGCATAGACCCACTTCCCAAATCTGTCTATCGCCAGAGACTTCCAGTTTGAAAGATGGGCAGTTGTACTCTCCTCTGTAAGTTCCTTCTTTGTGGCAGCCGCCGTCGCCACCACCACAGCATCTACAGCTAAACCTTTAGATCAGTGGGGCTCGTACTCTGGTGCACTACTAATTTTGCCTGGTCTCCAGGGAATTGGCTCTATACAGTGTCAGGGGCCTTCCAACTATGCTGCACGATGGGCTTGACCAAATCATTGGCAGGTGGGGTCACCCAAGAAGAAGAAGAAAGTCAGGCATGAAAAGCCTGCAAGAAAACAGACTCCACGGAGGAAGGGTTAGTGGACTTTCCAATCACCCCCTCTGTTTCATGATTTCCAGGATGTCTCCAAATGAGACAAATTCAGGGGGTGACCTTAGGGTCCCTTCCCCTTCATCATAGTCTGTATTTTCAGTGAGATTCTTCTGGAGAATCCAAGTGCTTCCTCTTGCACAACCTCTTATGGGGTGGCTCCTCAGGTGGAAGGTCTGAGGACTCCTCCTAAGAGAAGGTACCCTGCTGCAGCGTGTCTTACTGCTCATGTGCCCGCTGCCCCAGTGTAAGAGGTTGTGACAGCTGTGAGCCAGAGGGTAAGTAGATGTGACACTCTGACAGAGCTGGTGCCAACTGCGAGCCTGCCGAGGCAAGAGCTCTTTCCATGATCTGAAAGGCAGGCCCATCTGAAGAGGGATAGGAGCCTGGAACCGAGAAAGACAACCTCGAAACCAGGGTTACACCCCACACTGACAAGCCCACCTCTAGAGAAGGAACCTGAGAGGACCTGGAACTGTCAAAGCACCTGGAACCATAGACGGCACCGTAGAAAAACGGCACCAAACTAGGGATCACAGAACCAGAAGCCAAGTCACGGTCCTGAGAGTGGGTCAGCTACAAATGAGCTGAGGACCACAGAGACAGTTCTGGAGCCGAGGTGAGATCCACCATCTGCACAGAGTAGTTGGTACCAGGAGCGGCGTCAAAGTTAAGGGCTCCAAGACCTGTGGAGAGGCTGAAGGAGGAAGATAGGATGGAGTCTGTGGAGAGTAGACCTTGGCTCCAGATGGGAGGGAGGTCCTAGAATGGGACAGAAGACCTCTGGCTGCAAAAAGCTGATCCATTGACTTGACTACATCAAACTCCGAAAGACTACTTGTGGAACGAATAGACATCCTGAGGGAGATTCTGGATGTTCTGTGAAAGGTCTTAACTGTTGACCAAAAAAGGGGTCAATAGATGGGGAGTACCTAGTCCTGGGCAGAGATTTAACCTCTGGCACCATGGTAGGCTGACCAATTGTTTGTGATGCAGGGGAGGTAACCGGTGTGGGACTGTGGGTGAAATTACTGTTGGTGCCGAGAGGGTCTGAGGTACCGATGAAGGGGTCGGTACTGTGGTAAGATTAGTCGGTTCCGGTAGAGTCACTGGCACCGTGGAAGAAGTCGTAGGTTTCAGTGCTGAAACAGTTATTGAAGTAAATTTTGGTCGTTTAGGCTTCAGTTCCGAAGCAGAAACCTGGCCTTTAGATGATATAGGGTCATGAGCTTGAGGAGACGCTGGAACAGAGTGGCTCCTTTTCTTCACATCTTTCTTAGGAGACTTTGACATCTCCACCTCAGCCAAAGCCTCTGAGAAAGGGCATTTTAACAGCCCCTTGAAGACTAACTTGTTTCAGTGCTCTGCAAGGGTCCAAGCACTAAAGCCCTTACAGAACTCACAAGATGGATGGACTTCCAAATGTGGCACCCACGAACAATATATGCAAGAAAGATCCCCATCCAAGTTGGGCATCTTTATGCTACAACCTTGACATTGCTTAAAGCCAGTGGTGTCTGTTTCTCTGCCATGATAAAATAAGGTTAACCAAACTAATCGGCTACACACATCCACAACAAAAGTGAGAGAAGGGGAAAAGGGCCCGAAGAAGATTTTTTTTTTTTTTGAACAGTAATGGAGAAATACCCAGAAAGGGTAAAGGAAGGGAAACAGAATAAAAACAATGGTATTAGAGATTTATCAAATGTAAAAGGGGAGGGAGGGGACTACACCAACTACAGAAGAAAATACCAAAAGGTAATAACAGGAGAAAAAAAAACAGCACTCGCACACACAAAATCTAGCAGTAAAACAATAAAAAAGTTAATGATAAAGTTTTATAGGGTATGGAAAGCTATAGAGAGGAAAATATATCAAAAATATATATGAAAAAATAAGTACTTGGCTTGAGAGCATAGCTGATGCATCCTAAAACTCTACTCGGCAAAACGAGATCGGAGGGGGAGAGAGGCACTATGGGTAGCCTTAGCTCAAGAGTTTCTGGCTGGCGCAAGCTTGTTACAATGGCCGAGTTGGTTCCAAGGATGGAACAGAAACCCAACAGTCAAGAATGAATGAAGACTGACATCAGATCATAAATTACCCACAACGCACACAACAGATAATATACCCTTATAAAAAAGGTAGCCAGGGACCTAAGCACTTGGGCTGACAACTCCCTCTCCTTTAATAATTATGTGGCAACTGTGATAGTATAGTTGCCGAAAAGTATTTTCATCTAGATCCAAAGATGCTATCATCCCCCTATATAGCACTGATCAGACCCATTATAGAATACAATGCTCCACTTGGCACTGTCTCACACATTTCATCTCAACCTCTAAAAGCCCCCCTAGGTTGCTAACAAAAAAGATATCTAGTATTAAACATGCTGGTTATGAGGAGACACTGAATGCTCTGTCCCTGTACACTGTGACTTATCGACTCCTGAGTAGTGATCTATGCTCGCTTACTGTGTCAATAACTCGAACTCCTACACTTCTGTACGACAAACAGATAATAGAACAAAAGACCTGAACCTTCCTCTGCAGATAACCAAATACTGTGGGAGAGAGATTCTTCATCCAGTGCCTCTTCCTTCTCTGGAAAAAAAATTTTTTTGCAAGCTAAACAATGTGATTGTACATTGCCCTACAGATTAAACATGGGCAACTGGATGGTTGCCCTCATATTTATCCCAAAAGTAAATGGCCTTTATTTCCTTGAGAAAGGAAGTAAAAGCCTAGGGAGTTTATTGGCAAGGTGTACAAGGTCATGAGACTGACACAGCCTTGAAACTCCTGTGAATCCTATAAAAGTTCTATGTAGAAATTCCAATATATCTGACTAAGATGCAAATGGACAGCAAGCATAGAGACAGACTCCTGACTATGTTGTTAAAATCAGCACGACCTATTGTATACAATACTGCACCAAGAACCCACAGCTTGCCTGTGCTGACATTACAGCCAAAGTGACTGACAAATCGTGAGCCCTAGAGATTTCCAGCATAGGTCACAGACTCTGAAAGGGTGGTGACCTTTCTCACTCACCATGCTTTAAACCAGTTAAACCTGCTACCTATAATTGTAGGTAATGGTCTTATAACAAAATATTGCAACAGCAAACAGATGACTTACTACTTTGACAGTTTTTATAAAGGAATAATAAATCACATTTGCAACCAGTGACACCAGTTTAAGGTTATTGTGCTGCATTTAAAGCATGAACTACACAAAGCCAATAACCAAGCACAACTCCCTTAAAGTCTGAGCTACACAAATACAGCAAACCAGCAACAAAAGCACAACTCCTGACTTGAATGCTTGCCTGCTCAAGTTTGTTACTACTACTACTTTTGCCCCAACACATTACCTGTCAGCTAAACGGTACTCGCACCACAACTAACAACAACTTGTCCATCCCAAATCTCAAGATCAGCTCTCATGAAAAGGCATTTTCAATCTCGGGATCTAAATTCTGAATATCCCCTTCTATATCAGCTGCTAATCTCTAATGACCTTGGTAATAATCATGTCGTCCTTACAAGCTTGAGTGTTACTGTTTTACCTCTCCCATTGTAAATTAATTATATCTAGTTATAAATACAAGCCTATAGTCTAGGCTTGTACGACAGACCTTATCTGGTGATCTGCCTGGGAAGGATAAATAATAATAGCTGATATACTGCATCATGGTCTGATCCTCTTACCTCCTCCTTTTATTCAAACAGAAACATATGCCACTGCACATTTTAAATTCTGCTTCAGTTCTTTCTTTGCAATCAACACTACATTGTTTTTTTTTACCTTATACATTGTCTTGTTCT
Source organism: Protopterus annectens (assembly GCF_019279795.1). Lineage (NCBI taxonomy): Eukaryota > Metazoa > Chordata > Ceratodontiformes > Protopteridae > Protopterus > Protopterus annectens. The sequence continues at coordinate 1,170,314,587 of NC_056729.1, read as the reverse complement.
GTATCTTGTAAATATGGTAGTTTTATGGCTGCAGCTTTGCTACTGGGCTGGGTTAGTTATATCAGGTTCATCTCTGCTACTGGGCTGGGTTAGTTATATCAGGTTCAGCTCATGATTTTGATCATCAGAAAATAACTAAAAAGTAACATTAAGCTAAATTATTATGCCAAGACTAGCAAAATAAAATTCAGAAATGTCTGAACACTATTGCTACTGTATCTCTGATTAATGAAAATGAAGTAATGTAAAATCAGAACAGTCTTACTTTAAAATACTCACAAGATGCCAGCGTGCAGACCATTTTCAATATCTAGAATTTTCCATGTATATTCTTTCTAGATCCAACATTGTGAATGTTAGATGGAACTACCATGCTATTTTCTGAATTAATCTGATTTGTGACGGTTAAGGGCCACATAGTGGTGTAATGATTAGTTCTGATGCCTTACAGTTGTTGGTTTCCCTGAATATTTTCCATCAAGGGTGTTTTCAATGTGCCATGTGCATACCTTTTGCATGGGTTTCCATCAGGGTATTCCACTTCCTCCCACATGCATGGGGGGAAATAAAGTGAAGGTAAGACTACTGCATGCAACCACACACTAAATTTATTTACATTTGTAAGCCAGGGTAGAACACGTATGAAGTTCAGGCTCATCCCAGGAGGAAATGAAAAATTCCATCAGCAGTATACAAAACTTATTTAAAATATTCATCATATTATATTAGAGTTTTACAATAGGTATGTGGAACAGTAAATACAGATTACCAAAGACATTAACAATGGTTATTGTATGTAGACCAGGACTCAGAAAATGTATATGAAAACTGAATGGTTAATGGATTGTAATAAGAGTGTCTAGAGTGAGTGCCCTAGGACTATGCAACACTCCCTGTGCTGAAGTATTCGCAAGTAGTTTACTTGAAGAGCTTTGTGTTTTTATGCATTAGTTGTTCGCTTGCGATCTCTTCCAGAAAGTCAGTGTAACAGCAACAGTTACACATATTTACATCTGAGATGGTCTTGAAACACCATGTGTGTCACATACATTAAATGTGCAGGATAAAATGACCTGTATTCACACCCCCAGGATGGTCCTGTAACACCAAACTAGTAACAGATATTCACATCCAAAATGGACCTAGAATAGCATATATACATCCAGGATGGTCTAGTAAAACTCAAGTAGGTTATACATATTCACATTTACTGTGACTCTGTGACAGATAAATTTACTATTTAGAATAGTTTGCTGTCTCATACTACAAAACAGGTAGTCATGAATCATCACAGTAAACTTTGGTGTAGTCCAAAGTCTGAACCTTCAGGAATAATTTTTAGTTACTTCACATAAACTAGAGCTATTCTGCTGCTGTCCTTGTGAGTCAAATGTGTTTAAAGGTGAAAGGTGGTTGCTGAGGCTTTGCTTAGTAAAATATTCATGGAGACATTGCACACTGGGGGGAGGGGTGCAGAAAAATCTTTGTAGTAAGTAGATGGCTGTAAAGGGTTGATAGAAGACCTGGTTTCTGAAATTTGAGAACATTTACTTCTGAACTCAGATGTTTTCAGTACTAGGTATTCTCTGATAACATAGGATGTCATCCCAGACACACTGTTAAAAGTCTCCTACAAAAACAAGAAGCTTGTCAACAGACAGGAACCTAAAGCTCATGAAGTTTGTCCTTTAAGAGTCGCCGTAACAAGTCTTGTACCCCAATCGAAATGGCCCATTTCATCTACCCAGTGATAATTACAGATTTTCCGTTTCCACTTCCATCAATACCTGAGGCAGACTGCTCCACTTTTCTGCCACCCTATTGATGAATAAAACTTCCTTACATTCTGCCATATATGAACTCTTTCAGCTGATGAATACTCACTAATTTCAAAGTTTTCTATAGGAGAAAACTGCCACTCCCCCACTTTAGTTTTTCTATCTACTTTTGACAATCCATCGACTCCTACTTTTAACTTGCGCTCTTTGCCCTCTCCTTACTTCTGCTGCTGCCCCAATTTGAAAAAAAAAAAAAAAAAAGCCATCAGAAAAATGAAATATTTTATTCAAAAAGGCCATAATCAAATAACCAGTGGTTAAGCGGGTACTTCACCTCCTTTCACACTGCTCAGACTTGAATAAGCATAAATATTTAAACCATCTTTCGAATTCTCATGATTAAGAATAAAAATGGGCACTGGTTAAAACACTTAAAATACATATTCTAAAAACACATTAAAAGGAACAATACATGTATGGCACAGTAAACCATGAACAATTAATAAATGTACAAGAATAAATAAAATGCAGTGAATCAAAATATCAAGCATTTATTTCTCAGTTTGCAGCATCATTTAAACAAAGTTATTCTAACAGAACTTGCCAACAGTGTTCTGCTCTGTCCAGTATATTCTTGATATCAGCGCATCCTGGGCCAAGTTTGACTTTTATTAATACACAAGCTTCTTTTGCAAACTGCATTTCATGGTAACAATACTAACACCGAGGATTATAAATCCATGAAACAAGACTGCGAACACATATGACATGCATATCCACCCTTACCTCTACGGGAACTTACAGGCGGAGCCTATAATTGGTCATTATTTGGTCAGTAATCTACCGCAGTAAACAAAATAAAATAAATAAACTTACTTTTTGGTACCCTGACCTCATTCAAAATCTGGAAACTAAGCAAATCATTGTGACAATCAAAAAACTGAAGAGTAAAGCCTTGAAATATTGATTCCCCACATTTTATATATTTTATACATTTTTTTATCATAGATGTGTACTGAAGTATAATATATGCCTTTAAGTGTTTTACTCCACGAATATTTTTTTATCCATTAGTTAATTCATAATCAAGAAACAGTTGAGCTTGTTCTCATCTCAGCAGTCTGATGAAGTTCCAATGTTACTAAAGGGAACAAGGCGCTTATTAAGCACTATTATTTTTATAATTGTACAAACATTTTGTTTAACTAATAACATTTCAAATGTTTTCTGTCATTATTTCATTTTATTTAGTGTCGTAATTTGGTCTACATCACTTTTACTTTCTTGATGACTTTTCTCTCTCCTGTCATTATAAGGCAAAATATGAGAGCTACAATAATGAAGAGAATGCTGGGTGAGCTTTTCTGCCTATTAGCACAAGTCATTATTATCCCACCCCTCACAGTGTTTTGCAATTACCATCCGATACTCACATCTCTAGACCTTGGGCCCTAGTCAGAACTGAATTAGTGTGTGCATGTCACTATATCCCTGGGGTTAGTGCTATAGAAATAGCTGTGCACTTCCCTCTCCTAACTGACACTGGAAATCATTAGACATTACACACACATTGCCCAAGCTGGGCCTATGGTACCAGACTCTTCTGATCAAACATCTCTGAAAACATCAAAACACACCACTTTAACACTTCAATCCCAGATCTCCAGTTGTTCTTTTGCTCAAAGCTCCACAGTCAAGGTCCTAAACCTTTCCTGATACATGAGACAATGTGACAAATTCTTTTACTATAAAGAGTTAGCCCTCTGTACTGACACTGTGGTATTCTTAAGTACCATCTCACAGGCAACTTTTAGCATGGAATTATCAGTTCATTCTCCAGTACTTTACAGCCATATCCAATGCCCTTCTTCACTTGCTACAGGCATGTCTAAGGGTCAGCTCCCGATGTTTTCTCCTGTCTACCCGATGAATCCGGGCATCTGCGGCAATGCAGCAATTGCCTCATGTACAGAGACAACCCTCTCCTCCTACCACCCAACACTACAACCTGTGAGAGATGCACTTATATAGCCAAACTGGAAGCAAAGCTCTCTTCACCCAAGACTGGACTAGACAGTCAAGAGGAGAAAAGACTGGACTAGACAGTCAAGAGGAGAAGGTAAACATTTGCACCACACCACACATCACATATTCCTTCAAAACCTACACCACCAAAACACACACCTACATTCGCAGAGACTCTCAATAAAAATCTGCTCAAGCAAGAGGCCTCCAAAGCAAAAATGTATGCAACCTCCACCCCCCCCAACAGAACCCAAATGACACAGCCCACAAAAATCAGTGTGCCACTCAACCACAGCCCATAAGGCGCAACGTGCACAACACTCTAGTCATAGGTGACTCTATAGTCAGGCACGCTGATGTTCCACTCACCAGCCTAAACTAGGAGAAAGTTACTGTCAGCTGCCTGTCGGGTACCAGGATCCACCCCATAATGCATGCACTCAGGTCACTCCACAACAAGTACAAATATGACTCTGTCATTGTCCATGTTGGTGTGAATGACCTGAGATATACCTCCCTGGACTACATGAAAAGAGACATGGAGGAGCTCTCCGAAGACAGGTATGACCCTAGCCCTGAGTAGCATCCTGCCATCACCCAGTATGATACCACAGTACAAGGACAAAATGACTGACAAACAGCTGGCTAAGCTTTTGGTGTCATTCTAAGGGGATCCAGTATCTGTTTGCCTGGGATGACATGATCAACAGACTACGATGCTTTTCCAGAGATGGCCTGCACCTGTCACCCTTGGGATTCCGGATACTGGCTAAGGCTCTTGCCACCCCTACAGTGCCTTTTTTAGGCAAGGTTCAAATGACAACTTCACCACCATAGCAGGTACAAGCAAGCAAAATCTGAGGGTATTGCTACACAATGCTAGAAGTCCAAACTTCAAAATGCATTCACTCAAGGCACTCCTTAAAATGGAGACCATCGAAATCTGTGCAGTTGACAGAGACGTGGTTCAAAGCTCCAGAGAGCACCCCTGCATTACCAGGCTATAATTCATTCCACACCTTTTGGCCACTTAACCTGGACCGAAATACTAAAGGTGGAGGCGTGTCTATATTCATTAAGGATATCCACACCTCCAGGCTAGTTGCTCAGCATAATGCATCTGAGATTATCCAAGTGCAACTAACTCTGGGCAAGACCGCAATCCAAATTGTAACTTGCTACAGATCCCTCACCATGCCCCAGGATTCCCACTCCTCATTTTTTGATGCACTGGAAATATTAGGGTACAACACAACACCCTTATAATGGGCAATTTCAACTACACCACCATTAATTGGGAAAACTACTCATGTACTAATTCTTTTGCTCATCGTTTTCTGGAATTCATAAATTCCAACGCCTTGGATCAACTTATCCACACCTCCACCAGGGGCAGCAATATCCTAGACCTGGTCATTACCAACATGGGCAACCGATGTTCCACACCAGAGGTCAATTCCTCGTTTGTCAGATCCGACCACAAGCTAATCAGCCTAGACATCCACATCCCACCCCCATTAGGGAAACCACCATAAAAAATTTCTCCAAAGCCAACTTCACGCTTAAGACTGAAGTGGCAAACTTCACAACACCCATGCAGACAGACAATAGAGGTACGACTGCTGAATCCTACACAAATGCACTTTATAAGCACTTACACGAGTGCATGGATTGTGCTATCACTAACAGAACCAAGATGCTATCCTCCAAAAAAAGGAAGCCAATATGGTGGTCCCCTGCCATAAACAAACTCTACAACAGACAAAAGAAACTGTTGCATGAGTAAAATCCCATGATTGGAAGAACTCCTTGGTCAGCCTCAGTAAGAAGCTGAGATCCCTCATAAAATCATCCAAAGCTAGTTATGAAAACAAAATCACCACTGATTCTACAGACAACCACAACGCATTCTATAGCTATGTCAAGAATCTCAATGGCAACACTCAGATCTGCTCTGAGTTACAGCACAATGGCACTAAATATACAGAACCAACTGATATTGCTAACATCCTGGCAGATGGGCCCTTTAGGGGGTGGGGGTGGGGGTAAAGTTAGCAGTGAACCTCTCTCTATACCGGAAGAATGCAAAGTTCCTGTAATCTTGGCTGCACATGCAAAAACCACACTCTCCAAAGCCAAGAACACAGCATCCATGGGACCTGACAAAATCCCAGGCTGTGTTCTACATGAACTACAGAATGAACTGGCACCTCACCTAAGCACCATGTTCAATCATAGCCTCACCTCAGGCTTTTTACCCACTGAATGGCGCACAGCGACGGTTATCCCACTCCACAAAGGGGAACCCATCATGGACCCGGGGACTATCGCCCCATTAGCCTGACAAGCCTAGTCTGCAAGGCCATGGAACGTTATTATCATGGAACTTATAAACAAAGACATTGGTAATCTCCAAACTCTGGACCCTACCCAGTTCAGGTTTGTAAAAGGCAAATCATGTCTCGTAAACCTTATTGACTTCTTTGAAGCAGTCACCAAAGCCGTAGACAAGGGTAAGGTGGTTTACACAGCCTATCTAGATCTTGCCAAGGAGGCTTTTGACACAATCCCTTACTCTGGAATTATAGATAAACTCACTAAACTAGGTATAAATCCCTATGTCACAAGATGCGTTGCCAACTGGCTCACGGACAGAACCCACACCGTGAAAGTAGCAGACTCTAAATCAGTGACAAATGGAGTACCACAGGGTTCAGTGCTGGGTCCTCTCCTGTTTGGTATCTACTTTTCTGAAGTACAGGCTAACACAGAAGGTCTTTGGCCAATGAAGTTCACAGATGACTGCAAACTAGGAAGCATAATTTAAACTCCTAATGATGTGGACATCCTACAAAAGGGCTTCACCGAGACAGATGCCTGCAGTCAAAGCCACGGTCTCAAGCTCAATGCCAAAAAGTGCATTTCCATCCCCTTTGGTAAAAACTCTGTACCCATGAACTACCACATAGGTGGTAGTCTACAACACCGAAAGTGTGATGAGACCTTGGGACACAGGTGGACAGTAGTCTCTCCTTTGACATTCACATCGCCACAGTAGTCAGGAAATCCTTCTACGTGGCACATTTCATCACAAAATGTTTCTCATTCAGAAAAAAAAAAAAAAAAGAGGTCATTGTTCCCCTCTACTCGTCACTCATTAGACCCATTATAGAATACAATGCTCCTTTTGGTATGTACCTCACAAGACATCTACAACAACTGGAAAGGCCACATAAATACCTCACAGAGAGGATTACTGGCCTCAAACAGATGCCCTATGCAGACAAAAACTCCAGCTTTACTCTGTTGCATATCGCCTACTCAGAGGCGATCTCTGCCCAACATACAAAGCTATGTCAAACCCAGGGCTGTTGGACATGCTCTACTTAAAGAAATCCCAATCCCTCCGAGCTACACACTTTAGGGACCTAAACCTTGTCACCACAATAAACAGAACATGCTGGAGGGACAGATTCCTGTTCCAGAGACTTCCCATACTCTGGAACAAACTATCTATCTATATCAAACAAAGCTCCTCATTAGCACTCCAAGAAAAATCTTGATGACTGGATGGGACATAGGAAATTCACCCCAGGGAAAACCTCCGTGGCTCTACTCGACAGGGGCACAGGAAAATAATTTTCTTGGGTGGTGAAAGCCAGGGTACCTTTCTGGCTAGCTTGTATAGGCCCTAGGGCAGATAGCCTGGTACCTACCCATGAACATCCAATGCCCGTCTTCACTTGCTACATCCAATGCCCTTCTTCACTTGTAGCACCTACATTATCATCTATTACCTTCTACTCTTTTCTTGAAGCTACATATCCTCTAGTCACTAGTTCTGCAAATTTCTGCATTCCATGACGTGCTTTATCACAGAGGACACCCTAATTTTTAAAACATGATTCCACCCCATTTTTTCAGACTTTGACAGACTGCCATCAGCAAACTGCTAATGGCTGGAAATTGTGAGATGTGCTGACCTGAACTAAAGGCTTTGTGACCTTGGAGTCTTTATCACACATCTCAGTCCTTCCTTCCTGACAGACAGCTGAAATCCCAATGTACCAATCTGCACATAACCCAAAGACCACATTACTTGTCGCCCCTTCCCAACGCGTATGAGGGGCAAAATTAAAAACTCTTACTAAACTGAGGGTGGTGGATGGCCACTGTAAAGTGGAATACTGATGAATCTGCTTGGTCATCTACTGAAAGGTGTGGCAGTATTGAACAGTAGTGTACAAGGCAATGAAATGCATGCTAACAAGTGGGCTAGTACAAAAAAAGTTTTCACTTGAAGGATATTGGCAGAAACTGACACTCATAGTGCCCCAGTAATTCTTATTGCATCCCATAATGTTGATCAGATTAGGTTTGCATCTCCCTGTCTGTTGTTACAGACTGAGTCCGCAGGTGGTCTCAAGGTCACTAGAACTGCTCCAGTACTGTATTAAACAGTGGCACACAATCACACATTACTTACAGTTCTCGTGTTCAAAGCATCAATTCCAACTATTGGAAGGATCTGCTATCTTCCTTACATTTGTAAGAAAAAAAGCTCTCTTTCAGCTTTCTACACCCCCACCCTTCCAGTATGTGACCTTGTCGAATCACACTTTAGTGAACTGAAGACTTTTTCTGGACATCCGATATTTGTGAGTTAGCTTGCGTTTTCCTGGACTTCCCACAAGCAACTATGCAGATTTCTGTTTGCTAATAAAATTGCCAAACACTGTTTTAGAATGCCTAAAATGCAACTAATCTGTTAAATAGTACTCGTCTTTCTGCATACCCCATATTGTTTAGTATTATTTTTTAATTAGTTCTGCTCTTAACAACAGGGAAATTTGTTCTGGCATGACTTTTGTTTTGTGGCAAAGGTATATTTATCCCAAAGTACCCTATGATCCATTGTTTTGGCTTTCTTTTCTTGAATGTCCTGTTGCCAATGATTTAGAACTGTGGTGCATTAAATGTTACTTTGAGCAGCCTTTAAGACAGATACCAGCAGAGATTTTAAAATTACATTTTTGTACGCTGCTAGCTAATACACAATTCCTTTGCAAGTAACAGGTAGCCATGTTTTTTCCTTTTCTAATGGGAAAATGCACAAATATGAAGTACAGTCAACAAGCAAAAAGCAAGGATACTGCAGCAGAAAAAGCAAAAAAAAAAAAATTCAAATAAAATTAGACTAATAGTAAAACCTGCTAAAATAAAAAGGATCATAAAACATTTCAAGTACTCTTCAGGAAAGAGCATTATCCTGCCATTAAGGTTCTCCTTACACTAGAATAATGAAAACAATTTGAGTACAGGGTCTGTACTCATAAAAAAGTAGTGTCAAGCAAAACAAATGTAGTAATAAGATTAATAGTTTTTGCTGCACTTGTATGGCTCTTAAAAACATTGGTGCATTAGGCAAGGATAAGAATAAGAAGGCAACCTACAAATTAACCAGGGATGTTTGGTAAGCCTAACCCGAAATGTGCACCTGTCTCACAAAGTATCCTTAAAACAAAGATGACACTTAATTGTCAGCAAGTCTCATAAATCCTGAAAACATCTACAACCCAAGGGATTATGGTTAAAAGTGCAGCTTGTTAATGCTCTACATTTAATCACGTCCTTCAAAGCATGAGTGCAGGGAGCTAAGGGAAGTAGTTAACACCCTTAAAACATGACTGCAGCTGAGAGGAGTTTTAATTTCCTAACACACAACTATAGCTAGAGAGCTGTTAATGTATTTTTGTTTAAGCAATATCCCCCTTTTCTGTAAGCAATGACTCAATAAACACATACCATTAAATGGCAGCCCTAAGTGCGAGAGGGAGCCCTCACATCAGACATGCACAGTCTTCTCACCCACTTCATGCCCTTCAATTAAGTAACATATCCAACGTTACAACAGCCTTGGGGCAAGCTAAAACATCAGAGAATGTTTCAGTGTATGGATGGGGTTTCACTGAACTGACATATGCTGAAAGTGAGGAGATTCACACACACACACACACACACACACACACACACACACACACACACACACACACACACACACAAGTGCAGCTGAGCGAAACTATTAAAAGAAGTTTTATTTATTTATTTATTTTTTTAAAGACTCCAGTTTCCTTACATCAATAATTATTCCCAACTATGCAACAAATCTAGCTGAGACGCTGGTATTTCTCAGAAAGATCTCTTACAAGTAACAAAATAAGCATTATGCTTATGATGCCAAGTCTATTAGACAAATATTTTAAGCTTTTTTGTGTACGGTGCTCACTGGGGGCACCAATGTGAACATGAGCAGAAAAGCAACAGGAACTTAGCAATACCTTTAGGCAGAAAGGTGTGAAATTGCAGAAATGACGATGTTGTAGAACAGTACCTCCTCAGGTGTGCAGTAGCAAGTCCTGCCCGAATCCCACCGACCACCCAACAGCCATATAACTCCAAACATTTTTTTTCGTTTTTGCAAGGGGATGTGTCCCCAATCACCCCCTCAAATTAAATATACTAACTCCAAGATTGCACTATATTGAAGAAAGAGGTAAATTTCCCATCAGCTCAGTACTGCGGCCTAGTGTCACCGTGAAATGTGCATGGCAGTCAATCATGCATCATTTGCATACATCACCACAGCCATTTGGCATGTCAGTCATAAAAGGCATGCCCACTTCTGCGAAGACAGACCAGGGAAGTACTGTTCTACAACAATGCTGCAAAAAAAAAAAATCACAACTTATGCATGACAATCTTTAAGGAGTGGGCACATCTTGTAAACACAAGACTAACTAAGGTTAAAATTTGACATTGCAGACCTCATGGGAAAAAAAATCATTTCAGATTCCACCTACTCATTTTTATAAGTTTTGATTTTGCCCATGTGGGAGCCTTCTTTATTGCTTCCTTCATTATTATGACTATACTTGACCCTTCTGGACAAAACTCTTCTTTTTCATTCACAACAACAAAACTGTGTACATGGAGCTAGGCAAACAGCTACCTCTAATTACTTTCATAGCAAAACAACCACTTCTTATGGTGGCAGAAATGAAAACTGTGTATGCTAAGAACTATAGCTGGTAGGTAATCAGTTGACGGGGAGGATTTTCACACTGCGATAAGGTATGACTACTTAAATTATGAAACAATGTAGTAGAATGGAGCTGCCAGAAACGGACAACAGGTAAAAAGTGGTGAAGAAATACCATGGCAGAAGTTGAGAAGTACTATATTATTCCTCAAAGAGAAATTAAAGAATATTTTTTGGCTTCTGTAAACAGTCATTTGATTGTGGAGGGGGGCAAAGTGACAAAAGAATAGACAGAATATGGTTTAGAGTGGAATAGAAAGTACTGTAGTGTGAGAGGCACTGAAAAGCAGCCTGAGTGACTACAGTTTATATTCTACAAATATAGTTGTACTGAAAATTATAAAGGAAAATGGGGGAAACAAAGGAATGCTTTTGGAAGTAAGTATAATATAAAAGAGTGCCAAAAGCACTTGCCGTGGTTGACTTCTGCAACTTCTCAGCACTGTTTACTTGCATCTGACCTCTGTTATTCCAGTACACAGTGTACATCTGTGGTGTCATTCTAAGGAGTTTCACAGACATGCCATGTTTATCTTTTACGTCTCCACAGATTGCTGCTTTATCATGTTACTTCACTGAATGTCTCTTCTCCAAGGCCATGTTTTTGACATAAGCGCTTTACTGTGTGTGCTTTTCCTCTTAAAACTGTTGTAGTAAAACTAAAACATTGCTTTAGAGATATTATGATATCAAACAGTGGAGCATGATTCAAGTGTAGTGATCTAATCACAGCATTGACATTTCATGAGATCAATACTCTGTCTACATATAGCAAGCTCCCACAATTACAAAAGAAAGTTAAAGTTAATGAAATCGTATGAATAAAAAGACTGAAAGGAAAGTTCAAAAAGCAGGACCATCATGTGGAGTTAAACAAGACAAACAAACAAGTAAACAAACAGAAGGTCATACTAATCTAAGAGTCCTAACAAAGTACACAACTGCTAGACTTGACTGAAAGATTTTACTTGGAAGACAGAAAATATGGTTTAATTAAAGGAGTCAAGCAGGCAGTTAATAGGTAAACACCTTAACCATTATGTCAGCCCCCATTTTAATAGCAGTAATAATAATAATAGTAAGAATGTGTGTATTCAAAGGATTGGAAAGGGAACATAACTAGATAAATTATCTATACAGGACAAGAAAGAATATGCACCACTGATGAAGCATGTTTATAGGTTACTAAAGAATTACAGTGACAATACTGTGATGTATAAATAAAAAAGAAAAGCTATGCATTCTGTTCTTAAATATATTTTCTTGCAAACAAACAAATACAACTGATCACACATTTATTATTTTCACTCTCTACAATACTGCCTGGGATTCTTCAGCTACACAGTCCTATTAAGAATATGTTGTACTTAAAAGAACAAGACAATGGGGAGAGATAAACCTTGGTTGCCAGTAAAGTTCACTTGAACCTGGTACCTTGCCTATAATGCAGTTCTTTCAGAGTACAGTAAACTCTCTGTTAACCAGCATCCATGGGGATTGGTAGATGCCAGACAACTGTAGTTTCTGGTTGCTTGAGAGTTTACTATTAATAGGCCTGACTAATGTTTGTCTTTTTTGGCTTTTCCTGGTAAGGGGTCGCCACAGGGGAACTCCGGTCCGCTTATGGTGCCGAGTTGCCAGCCCGATGCCCAACCTTCAAGCAAAGGCACTATATTCTAATACTATATGTTTGTTTTGACTTGTTCTCAGGTTGGGGAGAGAAGGAATGTATTCCCATCTTCCTTTTTAAAACTCGAAAGCTATAGAAATGTAAGGTATGTTTCTGCAGGGAGAAAACAACGTGCAACACATGAAAATTGTACTGTATTTCTTGAATTCTTTTTGCCGGTTGCTTGAGAGTGCCAATTGCTCGAGTTATGGTTAACAGAGTTTACTGTATAATTTTTGGCTGCATCTCTTGGTGTCCCTGTACTGACTTGCTTTTAATAAACTTTCACACAGCCTTTTTTATGCTTTTCTAACTAGGCCATGGCTATTACTACATCCACTAGAAACTTGCTCTAGAAAGTTACCATTCTGTGGAAAAAAAAAATCCTTGCAACCTCCTGAATCCACTACTGCCCAAACTCATGAAATGTGTTAAGTACATTCTGGCAGAAAAATATTCTCCTCCTTAAATTTTATTTCTCTCTGTAAAACATAAGCCTATAATAAATTCACAGAAGGAAAATCTTGGGACCTTTTACTGTTTGTCTAGAATACGCACAGTAACACATTGTGCATAGTTTACACTATTTCTACAAAACTGTCTCTGTTCAGTGCTGTGTGTTTAATAAAACAAAGCCACCTACCTCCACACTTTTACTGCTGACAGACTTTCTGTGCAAGCCCCTTCCCTTCCCAATCTTAATTATTTTGATAATCTGCATGGAAGTCACTGAAGTGAAGTTGTGTACCAACTAAAAAGGTGTGCAAGTATGTATGTCTGTGCAGAGTGAAGGGTCAAGAAAAAGTAAACCTAAAACGGCTTTCCACCTCAGTGTTGTGTATTACTGGTGACAATTGAAACTCTCATCTGACCAAGATTCAGGGACAGCAGTATCAGATGTCTTGAGGCGTAGTAAATTTGTAAGTACATCATCTTTATCACAAATAGCACAAATATGTTAAAACATCTAGAAAAAGCAACATACCCTGCAAGTCCTCCAAAAATGTCCTTGACATAAGAATAGTCTCCCCCAGACTTTGGGATGGTGACACCAAGCTCAGCATAACACAAAGCACCGATGGCTGTGATGAGACCTGTCACTATCCAGACAATCAAGGCCAGCCCCACCGATCCAGCATTCTCCAGTACTCCCTTTGGGGATACAAATATCCCAGATCCAATAATATTTCCTTTGAAATAAAAAGCAGATGAAATAACTCAATAGTGAGCAAAAAAGCACATCACAACTGAAAATTACATAGATGGCATAGCAAATAGGTGCATATGTGTGTGTGCAACTAACTGTAACTGATACAATAGAGAGATCACAGCTTTCTTAGTATATTTCTGCAGTTGAATACACACACTCTTTTATGCTGCTCAAAACACTATTACATTAGTCAGTTCATATGATGTGATCTACTAAAACAACAAGTTTTATCTGCATCTTTCAAGCCAGGTCAAAACTGAACCTGTTCATAGGCATGTGAAGTTTAAACACTTGTTTTCTTATGGACAATTTATGCAGGACCCACACTTACTGTCGCAAATTACATCAGTGCATAAAATTCCTGAATTTGTCTATAATCACATAATACTGAAAACAGTTGCTTTTTTATTAAAGGCACAACTTATAAAACTGCATTGTGTCACTGCATTAATGCTTACATTATAATAATAAATGTATTTAGATTAGGTACACAAAATACTCTTTCGGTTTGTTAAAACGATCTTAGCCATGACTTCAGTCAAGTTTGACCATTTTGCTGAACAGACTAGTAAATGAGAAAATCTACTGGCCGAAACTGTGAAACAAATTAGATATTACTTCTTTTCATTTAAGGTTTTAGACCATTTTGCATATCTCACAAGTGTACTTTATTATGAAGAATGTTCTTCCCTCTGACACTTAAAAAGCCCACGTTCCTCAAAGTTCCACACTGAAAGTGTTTGCCACACATCTGGTGTTAAGTATGTTTTTAAGCTGATAGCCATGGTAAGTAACAGTGAATCATATCAATCAATCAAATGAACATCTACTAGTTTCTAGTTGAAGTTGTTAGAAAGCTATTAATATTTCACCTTTTGCCCATTTATTCCACATTATGAGAAGTAGTGTTCCACATTCTAGAGATTTAAGGTTGAGAGCTATGCCATGACGTGCTTTTTTCAACCTGATGTTTTACTACTAGTTGATAGCACGAGTCTTTTTTTTGTTTTTTTTTTTTTTAAGTACTCAATACACTCACTGAAAACAGAACAAGATGCTCCCAAGTTGCAGCTTTTTGCCCAAATGAAATGCTTAAACAGCAAGCCAAAAGGCACAGCCTAATATGTTCTCTACAGTGCATTTTACCCTAATTTTGGTGGTGTTTCTAAGTACTCCGAAGACACCTTTGAAGGTCTTTTTTTCAGCAGCACAAATAATGATACATTATTTTTTATAGAAAGCTTTAACTACTTATAAACTGGCACTGTCTCTTCACTTGCAACTGTTTACAGGAATGGCTGAATATATCTCCTGAACACTTGCTCTTGCAAGATAAAGCAGTTCTTTTCTCTACTTTCTAAGTGGTCAGTAAACTGTAATATTTCATTTTCTCGGACAGAGTCCACCAACTGTCGCTGCTCTATGAACTAGGAATCCTTATCTGACCTGCTCACACTTTCAGAGACACCTGTTTTCGGATGTACCATTATTTGATATACTGAATCCTCCCTCTAATTCCTTCCTCACAGCTGCTGTCTTTGCCCATCTCCTCTGACTTACCTACTATGATGCCGCAGGCACTGGTAAGACCGATTTCTTTCTTCAGTGCCACTCCACCAGAGCCGGCCGCAGCCTTGTCGGCACCTTCCTGGACCCCGGATGCCTCGTTACTGCTGCCGCTGCTGGCCCCACGTTGTCTCGGTCCCTCAGCCATCTGCACTTCTACTTGCGGAGTTTAAATAAACGGGGACAGATCACTAGTAAATAACCCTCGGACCTCCGGTAGCGGATGCTGTCCAACTGAATTAACACGGACGATAAGAAGGGAGAATAAGCCAGGAGTCCATGAGTGTGCGAGGTTCAAGACCGAGCAGGGACAGCTTGCATCCCAAGCATCAATCTGGAGACACACATCTAGGGACGAGAACAACAGCCTGTGATCGCAGGAGGAGCGGGAAAAGCAGCACTTGTTTTCCCCTTTGATATTGCACAGTTTAACAGATCAGCTGGGACCAATACGTGATCCTTTTAATGTGCTGGTTCAGTTGGTTTTACTGGAGTGCCCGTTCCTCCTTCAGTCCCGAGGGAGAAGCATCACTGCTAAACACCAGCTCTTACTTAACTGCGATCGGAAATTCTCGTCTTTCTTGCGATGCACATACAGGCTGTTACAATGCACTGAGCAAAATTATGTGCCTGTAAGTAGAGAACCACCAAATCCTTATTGTTGGTTTCGGTCTGCCTCGCAATGCCTGCCAGGTGCACCCCGAGTCACTCAGCGGCTTTTCTCCTTCTGTTCCTGTTTTCTTTGCTAGCCCTATAAATAACCCAACAACAGCGTCATCATCCCATTCTCCTCCTCTGTCAAGTGACTTCCTTGGTTATTTGGGGGGGGGGGGTCTTGTCTTGCCTTGCTCCCCCCCCCCCCCCCGCTCCCTTAACTCATACACAACCAACCTGAAGCTATCTGACATTATCCTTTAGGTTGATTTAGGTCCCTTTTAGGAAAAGGCGCATCATGTAATCGTAAACACGCTTAGAAATAAAGCAACTAAGTCCGACATTAACACATCACATTTATATATATGCAGTGGCAGATATTACCTAATTTCTTTAAAATTATTTATGTTAAGTTTGTTAACCAGGAACAAACAGACACAGCAATTAAATAAGTTGCTCAGGGGATCCCACAGTATCCATAATGGAACTGATGGGAATCCAACCTAGGTAGGCAGCTTTGAAAAAAAAATGTTTTAATTGGTTTGTGTGTACGCGAGAAAGAGAGTTAAAGTGATTAAGGAGGATGCAGAATATCAATACAAGGCAGCACTTCATCAGATAACAGTAAAGGGTACAAAATATGTGATCTACTTAAAACAATTAATTTTAAGTCGACAACAGGCATATCTTATTTAATAAGTATTTGAGTGAGCAAATATTGACACAGCTTTGTTAATCCTGGTTGGTCACATTACTGCTACAATGCATACCTCTCAACGTCTTAATGCATGAAATCTGGATAAAGCCTAAAATAATGGGGGGGGGGGTTAAAGGGCCCCAAAATAGGGGCAGATTTTAAATATTGCTCTTATAAACTTAGAAAGTTGCTAGAGTAACATAATTTGTATTAGCATGCATTTTATAAAGGATGGGAAGTCTAAACCTCACATGCATGTCATTATGTAGTGACTTAAATCCTCACTTGTGCCAAAACACACAGACTTTATAAGGAACAGACCAAACATGTGAAGCAAAACTCTGGGCATTCTGCTAAAATCTGGACCGTTGAGAAGTATGCTGCAATGAGCAGTTAAGGAGTAACATATCCCACCAGGATGTGTTGTATTTGCTGTCATTCAAATAGCTGACAACTATTTATTTGATTAAGACGTTTGTGTGGGTGTAAGAAATGGTAACTGCACAATTGTGTGAATCACATTTGGTTGAATTCAAGTTTTATATACTGTACATAAGTAGGAGGCTGCAGGAAAATGAATGTTTAACTGAAATGTGGTGAATGTGAGAATGTGCAAGATCACCTTAGAGTGATTCCACTGTGTATGTGTGCGTAAGCACACACAAGTGTTCATAGGTTAGGGTAAGCTAAGAGAATAGACATTGTTTTTTAACACCTTTATTAAACTATTACTTAATGCACAGGTACACATACACTAACAGAAAATTAAAACAAATGTATTAATATTTTTCCTATTCATGCATTAACATTACATGCATGTTTTCTTTCTAATAATATCCATTCACTTCGGCATTAGGTAAACTGCTCATTTCCTGCCTTCCCTTAAACTTCACTCCTCTTCGTGAACATTATTCTGTATATATTGTTACCACAAAAAATCCATTTGTTCCTATCTAATTTGCTTCTTCTCTTTACTAAAGATCCCACATCAATTCTTTTATATCCTTCAGAATATGAAGTACTTCAGTTATAGTCGCTTTAGATTTTGATTAACATTTTCTTGTAATTCCTTTTTTTTGGCCACCAATAGCATTAAATGTTGGAAACTCCTGGTGTTCTGGCTGAAGTGTAATTCTCAAAGAATTTGGAAATATATCCAATCGCGGCTGGTGACTTCAAATCAAAGGGGGCCTGCAGGAGACAGTGGAATGGGTGGGGCCAATGGGAATGGGTGTGCACAACTAGAAAGGGGAGGAGCTATGTTCAAAACCACAAAAACTGGAGCTTTAATTAAATATGCTGCCCTGGGTGCCAAACCATCATTATGAGAGTCCAATCAAGACAAAATGAAGTGTAGAAAAAAAAATATTTCAATGCATTGGCTGCATGACAGCTTACTTAATATCTAGAAGGAAACAAAAAGATTGTGAGGCATGAAAAAATAAATTACTTTTTAAATACATTACTAGAATGCCAGTCAAAATCAAGTATAAGAAAAACAAGCAGCACTCAACTCAAACCACTTTTCCTTGCACTGCAATTCTAATTAAAATTTATACTCAGCTTTATTAAAGTACCAAGTAACATGCTGAAAGTAGCAATCTCTGTGATAACCCCACTTGTAAAAATGTTTCTTATCCAAAAAAGACCTGCTGCCTGACAACAACTATCTACTTGTTTCATGGGGAAAACATAATCAAAGTAAAAAATGAAATGCAAACAAGAAATAAACTCAAGATACATTGATTTAAGGATTATTGTACAGGTAAGGCCACACATGATAGATTGGCATTCTGTTTGGTTTATAGGTAAAGCCTGCAAAGATGACTGCAAGTCTCCAACAAATGTAATGAGCTTCTTAAAATAATGTAATCCTGTCCTTTATTACAAATACTGTCATATGCATTTCAATACCCAAGGCTTATGCATTATCTAGTTATGCAAGTATTCTCTGCATGGCAACAACAGAAAGGCTTTCAATGTTGGCAATTCTTTAACAGTATCTTATTAAAGCTTACATTCTCAGACAAGCTTACCTGATGGTCATTAAAACATTGCTACTTAAACACAGAGCAACAGGCACTTTCTGAGTAATAATAAGCATAAATCAACAGCATAAAAATATGATGGAAACCAGATCATTCTGCAAAATCAAGGACAGAATAAAAGTAGTATTTGTGTCTACCTTGGATGGGGGATACTCTGCACATTTAAACAGCATAACTGCTCCTTGCCTTGCCTGGACACATACAGAGTCACTACATGGGGGAGTGGGGTGCAACAAGTATGTCACAATTTGAAGCGTCTCTGGTTGACTGTGATGGCCCTGACACATTTGTCATACCTCTCAACCTCCGAGCAAGAAATCTGGACAAAGCCATACATAAACGTGGGACAAAGGCCCAAAATAAGGACACTTTTTAAATATTGCTCTTATAAACTTAGAAAGATAATAGAATAGTAGGTCTTGCATTAGTATGAATTTTTCTGAAGGGTATGAAACCTGAAACTCAAATGTCTGTCATTATTTTCTAACTTCAGTCTTTAATGATTTGCCACTAATTTGCCAAAAAAACACAATTTTATGAAAAATAGACCAAAAATGTGATACAAAAATATAAAATAGCCACACAATGCAGCTGGGAACCTGTCAAAGAAGGGGCACTTTTTTAATATTAGTACTGCTGACTTGAGCAGCTGACAAAATAAAAGAATCTACATGCATTTCTGAAATAAAAGTAATCTATAATTCTGATTATTACAGTTATTTCTTAACTGTAAACTCTCCACGTTTTCTTCCAAAACTGCCATTTTGCGGTGGGATTTCTAGGGGAAGAGCAACATTTTGAGACAAAATTGGGGACAGTTGAGAGTTTTTGATATGCCTAATTCTATAAAGCAATTTATTTGCATGTACCTCTCAACCTATTAATGCAGGAAATCTGGACAATGCCAAATATACTGGGGGAACATATAAACAGTACTAAAAATTGTTGTATAAACTGACAGTTCATAGAATAACAGGCTTGCTTTATCATGCATTTTTCTGAAGGTTTTGAAGTCTGAAACTCAGTGTCTGACATTATTTAGTGACATTATTTCTAAATTATTTGCCAGAAAACCACACATTTTATGAGGAACAAACCAAAAATTGTTTGTGTTTTTTGGCTTTTCCCGGTTAGGGGTCGCCACAGCGGAACTCCGGTCTGCTAATGATTGGTAGTGGATTTTTACATACCGGGTTACCAGCCCTGACGCACAACCTTCAATGAAGGCACGCCCCACCAAAAATAAGCAAAAATCTATTCATTCAGTGAAAAGGTATAGTTCAGCTGGAGCTGTCTTTGAGTTTGCCGCCCTTCCCCCTCACAAAATCATGGTCGAATGGAGCCTCCCCCCTACAGCCATTCCAATGAACCATTACTTGGCTATTTCACCCCATTTATTATAAACATTAATATGCATACTGCTTTACTTCTACAATGATTTGGACTTCATTTGAAAGTTTTATTTTGCATTTTACAGCATAAACACTAAAACATCTGCTAAACAAAGCAATGCAGTCTCACAATGAAAACAGACTTATTAGCATTAAAACTTCTCTGCCCTTGAAACTCACATTCACTGAAACAGCATTGAAACCCACATTCAAAGAAAATACATTTTGCCAGTGGTAGATAAAGATTAACTTTGGGCTGTTTTCAAATCATAGGCCCCTTGCACACGAAACATACACGTGCTCTTTGATACACCTTCCTGATTGTATTAAATTATATTCCTTGTACAATATAGTACAGTTGTTAGAGGGCGTTTTAAATTTGTTGTTTTGAACATTTTTCCAGTAAACAATGAAACAAAATGCATGCACCAATAATGACAAAACTGCCCAATTCAGAACATTTCTATCATAAAAGTCTACTCAAATGTCTACAGTCCACCAGTATCAGTAAATATGCAAAATCTCTGAAAAAGTAAAAGTCATCTAAATAATTCTACATTAAAGAAATCTGTAACTAATGAAGAGGTTGCTGCTAGCAAACAACTTTATATTTCATTTCATCTACAAATAAAGTGCATGTTGCCCTTGAGGAATAAATTGCCTATGCTGCATTAAAAAAAACCCGATAAGCTAGTAATATTTCAATAGGGAATGGATGGCAAACTGATAATACATTCACATAGCTACTACGTATCTTCATCAAAAAGGATTGCAGCATCCACCCCCTTTACAATACAATACAGTATCAGCAATGCATCTACCTACTGTGGGAGTAGAACCCACAGCCTTCTGCATCAAAAGCAAGTACACTACCCGTTATGCTATTAACAATGCAAGCAGACTCAGCATAAGCAGCACTAAACTTTTGTTCCCCTGCAGCTCTCAGCTTCTTGTAAAATCTACTTGACACTCAGATGTATCTCTGAACTTTGCAATGCAAGAAATCTGGAAAAAGCCAAAATTTGGGGGGGGGGGGGGGGCGCAAAAGACCAAAAAACAGGAACACATTTTAAACACTGATTATATAATGTTGGAAAGTTGCTATAATAAAATGCTGTGTTACCACCATAAATTTCACTGCCAAGTATTGAACTCAGGACCCTGTGCAAAATGGTCAGAGCAACATACCACTATGCCAAATCATCTGTTTTATGAAAGAGAGGAAGACTGAAACTTAAATGGGTACCATTTAGTGAATTCAGTTCTCACCATAGCTGTCAACATCTTAGCACAAAACACCTGAACAAAGCCAATAATGGGGGAATACAGCCCCCAAACATATTCAGTGAATTCAGTTCTTACCATAGCTCTCAAACTTGGCACAAAAAACCTGGACAAAGCCAATAATGTGGGAATACAGTCCCAAAAATAGGGACAAACTTCAAATATCCATCTTATAAACTTAGAAAATTGCTATAATAATAGGTTTTGCGTTACCATGTACTTTCTGAAAAATATGAAGTCTGAAATTCAAATGCTTGTCATTTTTATTTAACATTTGTTAACCAGGAAAGTCTGACTTGGAACAAAAACCAATTTTCAGCAGAAACATTCCAGACACGTGTCTGTAAAATGGGAGGACACCAGAGCAAACCCACACAAACACAGGACATGCAGACTCCACACAGAAGGCATCCCAGCCAAGAATCAAACCAGACAACCTGCAGCTGTCAGGCAACAGTGCTACCACTGCACCACTGCACCACCGCACTACTGACTGTGTTAAGAAACAAAAATACAGAAACCACAGATTTTATGAGGAACAGAACAAATATGAGGCACAAATCTGCACATTTTTATAAATGGTGGTGGGTAGGGAATTCAGGCTCTTGCCACTTGGCCTCAAGGTACAGGGTTGGCGCCTTATTCTCTACCCACCACCATGCAGCAACTGGGGCATTACACACACACACACACACACACACACACACACAAACACCATGCAGAGTAAAGCCCGCGCTACATCCGTTAAAGTAATTCCCGTTCTGATTCTGTCCGTCCTTCCTGCGAGAGCACCTAGTCCTTCCTGCCTGCAGACGTTGCAGTCCGATCCCCTTCCACTCTATGCAGTTATAACTGCTGATAAAATTTGGAGTTGAATCTTGTATTCATACTCTGGACTGCTGGTGGAGACAGTCTGGATTCTGTGCACATGCTCCAGACTGGTTCACCAGCAGTCCGAATGCTGCAATTGTGATGTTCCAGGACTTGTATTTTTATTTCTTTTATTTTTATTTATTTATTTTTCTTTTTTGTTTTATTTTACAGTTTTACAGCTGGGAGGGCTGCAGTGCAATAGCACGAGCTGCCCCTGAATATATCGCTGATTGATAAGTATATTTTTTGGCATTTCAACCTTTCAGAGTTCTGCACTGTCTTAATTTTGCCTGAGTGAATTATTTTATACATTTTCTGGCATTGTTTTCTGTTTCTCATCTGTCCTGAAATTGTTTTTCCCTCCCACCATATTATTGTGGTGTTGTTACAGTTGGTGGCTTTGCAGTTGCCTGCCCCTACTGTAAATATGATCTGTGACACCCCTCCCTGTCTAGTGTTCACTCTACTTAATACAGAGAGAACATTTTTGAGAGGGCCAACCCACTTAGGTTCTTATCCTTGAATTATCTTCTGCTCCTCCTTCCTCTCTCCTTGCACTTAACTAACAAAAAATGCACTTTATTCATCTGTTTTTACTATATTTGTGTTTCTTCCTACTTTATTTTGCTTTTGCCTCTTCTTAAAACTACTCAATTTTATTTATTCTGTTGCATATATTACTGTTTGGTAGTAGCCTGATTACATTGTAACTGTTATTCTAAGCCTTTTGGTTTAAGCACTTGGGCTTCAAACCAGTTGTTTTACATTAAGAAGGTTTGTGGTCTGCAGTTTTGTGGTAGGAGAAGCTAGATTCTGCCCTTCTGAGCTGGAAATTTCTGGTTAAAGGCTTATTGTGCCTGCTTATTTGAACTGTTTCTTTCTGAAATTGTTGCACCTTGTTTGCTGTAGTATAGACTAGATTCAGGCCTGAGCACTAATCCAGGCCATCTTTTTTGGAGAAGGTTCCCCTGCACCCTAGTGGCAGGAGTGTACAGTTACAACTCGTCTGATCGAAGACTGCCAGAACAGGGCTCAGTTTTGAGCTTTTTTACTGGTTAATTGAGTAATTTGTTTAAATCAGTTTGCTCATTTTCTATTGTTATATACAAAAATGCACTTTGTTCATCTGCTTTTACTGTATTTGTGCTTCTTCCTACTTTATTTTGCTTTTGCTGCCTGTTCTTAAAAGTACTTGATTGCATTTATTCTGCTGCATTTATTACTGCTTGTTAGTAGCCTGATTAAATTGTAACTGTTATTCTAAGCCTTTGGTTTAAGTACTTGGGCTTCTGACCAATTGTTTTACATTAAGAAGGTTTGTGGTCTGCACTGTTGTGGCAGGACAGGTAGCTAACATCCTTCTAAGTTGGGAGTTGCTGATTGAAGTCTTACTGTCTGTTATTCTAAAAGTGTATTAGTTTTGGTTTAAGCACTTGGGCTTTGGGCCAGTTATTTTACATTAAGAAGGTGTGGTCTGCACTCTTGTGGGAGGAGAGGGTAAATTCTGCCATTCTGAGCTGGGAATTTCTGGTTCAATGCTTATTGTGCCTGCTTATCTGAACTACTTCTTTCTGAAATTGGTATGCCTTGTTTGCTGTAGCACAGACTAGATTCAGACCTGCTGAATTTAGCTTTGTTTGTATAACTTGAGCACTAATCCAGGCCATCTTTTTTGGAGAAGGTTCCCCTGCACATTAGTGGTAGGAGTGTGCAGTTAGAACTTGTCTGATTGAAGACTGCTGGAATGGGGCTCAGTTTTTAGCTTTTTATTGGTTAATTGGTTTAAATCAGTTTGCTCATTTGCTACTGTTATATTAAAAAAAATACACTTTATGCATCGCCGCTTAGCTAGGGTTAAACTATTCCGGCAGCATAAAGTCTGCTCTTCAAATTTTCCCTTAGAACTAGCCGTTTTTTCAGTTTTAGCAGTCAAATCTGTTTCTTTGAGCTCAGCACTTGTTTAGAACTCATTATAAGCATTACATAAGCTACACATTACTACAGCACTCAACTTTCCTCACTTGTCCAAAGGAAAACAGTTTTTAGTACTTAATAAATAAGCACCTATCCAGGCATGTCTAAGGGTCAGTTTCCAGTGTTTTCTCCTGTCTACCTGATGAATATGGGCATCTTGGGGCAATGCAGCAATTGCCTCATGTACACAGCCAACCTTCTCCTCCTACCACCCAATGCTACAACCTGTGGGAGATGCAATTATATAACCAAACTGGAAGCAAAGCTCTCGTCATCCAAGACTGGACTAGACAGTCCAGAGGAGAAGGTAAACACTTGCACCACACCATACTCATCACATCGTCCCTCAAAACCTACAACACCAAAGCACACACACAAACACAAAACACACACCTACATTCGTGGAGGCTCTCAATAAAAATCTGCTCAAGCAACAGAGACCTCCAAAGCAGAAACACAAGCAAACTCCACCCCCCGACACAACCCAAATGACACATAACCCACAAATTATGTGCGACACTCAATCACAGCCCATAAGGCATAACAACATACCCAACACTCTAGTCATAGGTGACTCTATAGTCAGGAACACTAATGTTCCACTCACCAGGCTAAACAAGGAGAAAGCAAGATCCGCCACATAATGCACGCACTCAGTTCATTCCACAACAAGTACAAATATGACTCTGTCACTGTCCCTGTTGGTGTGAATGACCTGAGACGTACCTCCCTGGACTACATGAAAAGAGACATGGAGGAGCTCTCTGATCTTGTAGCCCAGGCAGGTATGATCCTAGCCCTGCAATGCTAGGTGCCCAATGCTGCACCTCAGAAAATCCAAATCCCATCAAGCTACACGCTCGAGAGACTTGAACTTCAGCACTGAAATAAATAGGACATGCTGGAGGGACAGATTCATAACCCAGAGGCTCCCTTCACTCTGGAATAAAATCCCAGTCCAGGTTAGTCAGAGTCCCTCATTGACTCTCTTTAAGAGGAATCTTGATGAGTGGATGGGAGATCATAGGTTTACCCCGGGTATCACTTCTGTGTCACTGTTAGACAGAGGCACAGTATACTAACCTCGAAAAAGGGCATAGCAAAATTAATTTAAAATGGGTGGCGAAAGCCAAACACACTCTGGCTAGGCTTATAAATGCCCTAGGGCAGATAGCCTAGTATGAACCTATGAACCTGAGTAGCATCCTGCCATCACCCAGAATGAAACCACAGTACAAGGACAAAATGACTGACTTCAACAATTGGCTATGCTTCTGGTGTCACTCTATGGGGATCCAGTATCTGTCTGCCTGGGATGACATGATCGACAGACTACGATGCTTTGCCAGAGATGGCCTGCACCTGGCGCCCTTGGGATTCCGGATACTGGTTAAGGCTCTTGGCACCCCTATACTGCCTTTTTTAGGCAAGGTTCAAATGACAAATTCACCACCGTAACAGGTACAAGCAAGCAGAATCTGGGGGTAATTCTACTTAATGCTAGAAATCTAAAGCTCAAAATGCACTCAGTCGAGGCACTCCTTAAAATGGAGAATGTCGACATCTGTGCAGTGACAGAGACCTGGTTCAAGGCTCCAGAGAGTACCCCTGCATTACCAGGCTGTAATTCATACCACACCTGTCAGCCACCTAACCTGGACCGAAACACTAAAGGCAGAGGTGTGTCCATATTCATTGAGGATAGCCACACCTCCAGGCTAACTGCTCAGCATAATGCATCCAAGTGCAACTAACTCTGGGCAAGACCACAATCCAAACTGTAGCTTGCTACACATTCCCCACCATGCCCCAAGATTCCCACTCCTCATTTCTTGATACACTGAAAATATTAGGGTACAACCCAACACCCTAACAATGGGTGATTTCAACTACCCCATTATTAACTGGGAAAACTACTCATGTACCAACTCTTTTGCTCAACATTTCCTGGAATTCATAAATTCCAGTGCCTTGGATCAACTTATCCACACCCCCACCAGGGGCAGCAATATCCTAGACCTGATCATTACCAACATGGGCGAACGGTGTTCCACACCACAGGTCAATTCCTCGTTGGTCAGATCCGACCACAAGCTAATCACCTTAGACATCCGCATCCCGCCCCCACCCTCCCATTAGGGAAACCACAGTAAAAAATTTCTCCAAAGCCAACTTCACACTTCTTAAGACAGAAGTGGCAAACTTCACAACACCCATGCAGACGGATAATAGAGGTACGACTGTTGAATCCTACACAAATGCACTTCATAAGCACTTACATGAGTGCATGGATCGTGCTATCCCTAACAGAACCAATATGCTATCTTCCAAAAAAAAGGAAGCCAATCTGGTGGTCCCCTGCCATTAACAAACTCTACAACAGAAGAAAGAAACTGTTGCAAAAAAGAGTAAAATCCCATGATTGGAGGAACTCCTTGGTCAGCCTCAGTAAGAAGCTGAGATCCCTCATAAAATCCTCCAAAGCTAGTTACGAAAACAAAATCGCCACTGATTCTAAGGACAACCACAAAGCATTCTATAGCTATGTCAAGAATCTCAATGGCAACACTCAGATCTGCTCTGAGTTACAGCACAATGGGACTAAATTTACAGAGCCAACTGATATTGCCAACATCCTGGCAGATAGGTTCAGTGCTAACCTTACCCCCCTCTCACCCCCTAAAGGGCCCATCTCTATACCGGAAGAATGCAAAGTTCCTGTAATCATGGCTGCACAGGTAAGAGCAACACTCTCCAAAGCCAAGAACACAGCATCCATGGGACCTGTCAATATCCCAGGCTGCGTTATACACGAACTAAAGAAGAAACTGGCACCCCACCTAAGTACCATGTTCAATCATAGCCTCACCTCAGGCTTTGTACCCACTGAATGGCGCACAGCTACGGTTATCCCACTCCACAAAGGGGGAGCCACTATGGACCTCGGGAACTACTGCCCCATTAGCCTGACGAGCCTGGTCTGCAAGGTCATGGAAGTTATAAACAAAGACATTGGTAATCTCCAAACTCTGGACCCCACCCAGTTCGGGTTTGTAAAAGGTAGATCATGTCTCCTAAACCTGATTGACTTCTTTGAAGCAGTCACCAAAGCCGTAGACGAGGGTAAGGTGGTTCACACAGCCTATCTAGATCTCGCCAAGGCATTTGACACCATCCCCCACTCTGGAATTATAGATAAACTCACTAAACTAGGTATAAATCCCTATGTCAAAAGATGGGTTGCCAACTGGCTCACTGACAGAACCTATACTATGAAAGTAGCAGACTCCAAATCCGACTTCAGACCAGTGACAAGTGGAGTACCACAGGGTTCAGTCCTGGGTCCTCTCCTGTTTGGTATATACTTCTCTGAAGTACAGGATAACACAGAAGATCTTTGGCTAACGTTCGGAGATGACTGCAAACTAGGAGCCATAATCAAAACTCCTAATGATGTGAACATCCTACAATAGGGTCTCACTAAAGCAGACGCCTGGTGTCAAAGCCATGGCCTCAAGCTCAATGCCAAAAAGTGCATTGTCATCCCCTTTGGTAAAAACTCTGTACCCATGAACTACCACAAAGGCGGTAGTCTACTTAACACTGAAAGTATGATACGAGACCTTGGGACACAGGTGGACAGTAGTCTCTCCTTTGATAATCACATCGCCACAGTAGTCAGGAAATCTTTCTACATGGCACACCTCACCACAAAAGGTTTCTCATCCAGAAAAAAGAGGACATTGTTCCCCTCAACTCGTCACTCATTAGACCCATTATAGAGTACGGCACCCCTTTAAGTATGTACCTCACAAGACATCTACAACAACTGGAAAGGCCGCAGAAATACCTCACAAAGAGGATTACCGGCCTCAAATAGATGCCCTACACAGACTGTCTCAAAAAACACCAGCTTTACTCCATTGCATATCGCCTACTCAGAGGCGATCTCTGCCTAACATACAAAGCTATGTCAAACCCAGAGCTGTTGCTCCACTTAAAGAAATCCCAATCCCTCCAAGCTACAAGCTCTAGGGACCTAAACCTTGTCACCACAATAAACAGAACATGCTGGAGGGATAGATTCCTGTCCCAGAGACTTCCCATACTCTGGAACAAACTACCTATCTATATCAAACAAAGCTCCTCATTAGCACTCTTCAAGAATAATCTTGATGATTGGATGGGAAATAGGAAATTTACTCCGGGGATCACTTCTGTGGTTCTGCTTGACAGGGACACAGGAAAATAATTTTCTTGGGTGTCAAAAGCCAGGGTACCTTTTTAGTAGGCTTATGTAGGCCCTAGGGTCAATAGCCTAGTACCTACCTATGAGCCTATAAAGCCTTACAATTTCTAGGCAGTTCAGATCCTGTGTATCAGCTCAAAAGAATAATTTCCTTAGTTACAGTCATTTGTTCCCCCAACATTTCTTACAGAATACCCTGTAGGGAATTTTTAATATCCGTCAACTCCTTACACTTCCAAAAAGATCTTCCCAGTACCCCTCTCTTTTCCATCATACCACCACCAGAGATTTTTTTAATCTGCCTGAGGAAAAATTCTCTGAAGTCTACTTGGGGGTATAAAAATACCTATGCAAACATTTCCAAACAAAGATCCTTTTGAACTTTGGACTTTGTTGCAAATTTGGGAGTCATACCTTTCCCTGTCTAGTTATTTGCTCCCAAAACCTTGGTTCCTTTGCCAATTTTTCTCCAGTAAATTCTAGTCCCTTCTTGCCTATTTTCTATACCCTTCTTGTAGTCATCCCTATTGGCATAATATCCTTTCTGCATTCCTCTGTTGGCTTAGTTCTAGAATATGTTCTGTTGTTTTATAAATATAATATTCTTTATGGTTGATGTTATTCTTCTTAAGGGTTACCATCCAGAATCGTAGTCTCTCCCTCTCTCTTTCCATATGTCTTGAACATCCCCCTTTTATCATGTTTTTTCTCTGATTTATAGTTTTCCTCTTGTGCTATGTATACAAACATTGACTGTGTAGCCTAAAGCTTCCATTAAAATTATGTAATCCTAAACTACCTTGTTCTATAGGGAGACTCAACATATCCAAGTAACTCTTGCCCTCTTTACCTTCCCAATAAATTTCTTCAACTGTTCATTAATTGCTGTCCACAACTTCTCTTCAGATTGATAAATGTATGCCTGGTAGGTTTATAAAACTAAATTAACTAAAAACATTTACACTTCTTGTATCTTACCAGATACATAATTAAGAGCTTCCAGTTTCTCCATTTGTATATTATATTTTTAGTTTCTTTTAACATATAACTGCCACAATTGAATCCTTTTTAATTCAAACAATAAATACCTCATCTTATCCTGTTTCTGGAAATATGCTCAACCAGTTCATATGTGAGTATATAGTTTACTGCTATAGCCTTTGTTTTTTCTTTTTTCATTTTATATCCCAAAATCACTTGAAAGTGTCTCAAATGTCTTGTAATACAGAAATGTCCTTTTCTGGATTTATCAAGTACCAAAATAATATCATCTACAGCTAAAGCTAACTTTTCTTAATTACCATGCTAGTTATATCCTTGAATTTGTAAGCCCCTTATTTTCTTTGTCAGTTGCTCTATTATAAATGCCCTAGGGCAGACAGCCTAGTATGAACCTATGAACCTATAAATAGAAAGCAAATAACAAAGGGGAAAGGGATACCCCTACCTAGTTCCTGTTTCTAAATACAGCTTGTCAGTGAGGAACCCACCTATCTTAATTCTTGCCTCTAATCCTTCATAAATACACTTATTTAACCTTCTTATATTCTATCACAGATGGTGAATGCTTCCACTGTCCTACTCATAAAATCACAGCATACTCCATCAAATGCCTTATCTGAGTCAAAACCCACCAACAAAAACAGTATTTTCTTATGCTTCCCTTGGAACCATCATTGTTCTATTAATGCTGTTAAATGTTTGGAATCAACATTGCTCTATTAATGTTAAATGTTTGTCTCCTCTCAAGAAAACCACACTGATACATATCTGTCAGTTTTGGCAACAGATTTGCCATTCTTTGAAATGGGTCTATATGAAGCTGGCTCTAAAGGGTCTTTACCCTAACTGGGTAATACAGCTATCACAGCTTTCTTCCAAGATGCTGGTGCTTTCCCTCATTTTACAATACTGTTTGGTATTCTCAAAGCCTGCAAAAATCCCCAGGACCTCCTTTAAGGCAAACAGTAGCCTTCAAGAAGACTAAAACTGAATTTATCTCCACACTTCTGGACCATTACTTAAGCCCTTTGGTAAAAAGCTCTCATTCTTGGGAATTTTTAAATGAAGTGTTTAAGTTTCCAGTTGTCACAGGGAATTGTACTTTAGTTATCTTGGATACAGTAGCTCTTTACACTAGTATTCCCCATCAGAAAGGCATGGAACTTGTTGCTAATTACCCTGTTGAACAAACAAGCACACCACTCCCACAGGATTAATGCTTTCTTAACCTTAATTAAACTTGCGTTAGAGAATATTTTTTTCTCTTTTAATGGCACTATTTACCAACAATTACAAGGGGGTGCTATGGGGGCTAAAATGGCACCATCATAAGCTAATTTGGTACTTAGTGCTTGGAAAGCTAACACTTTAACACAACTTGAAGGTTTCCAACATGTTAATCTGTACAAAAGGTATATTAATGAAATTTTTTTCCTTTGGATGGGGACCCCTAAGAATATTGACATTTTTTTTAGCCAATAACAATGACAGCACTGATTTTCCAAAGTTTACCCTTTCGGGAAAGGGAGATGAAGTTCATTTTCTAGATGTCGCCCTCTCTCTCTTTTTTAACTCTATTACCAAAGTGTTTAACTTTTCCGTTTATAGGAAGGATACCTTTTGCAACAAGTGACGACACTATTTTTTCCCAAGAATGCTTATACTTAAATAGAAGTTGTGTACTTACCATAATGTTCCATGTTTGTAGACCATCTCACCTACATTCTTGCTGGATGGGTCTGGAGCTGATATTCGGCTCCGACTTTGCCGATACTAAAGCTCGAGAGCTTTTACTGGCTCAAGGCTAGCCCCTATCACATGGTGCCTCACGGCAATTCCCCAGATCTAGTATGCAAGAAAGCAATAAATACCTATCAGGTAAGACCAGTATCAGAGCTGCATACCTGCAGACAAAGGATTTTGAAAATATAATCCATGCCAGGTGGACAACAAAAGAGAACCAAGTCAGACAGCACCAATATAGTCCACCAGATCCCCCAGAAAACAGGAAGGGGGTAGGAGGGAGGGACGCAAGAATGTAGGTGAGATGGACTACAAATATGGAACGTTATGTAAGTACATAACTTCTTTATGTTATGTAGTCTTATCTCGCCGTAATTCTTGCTGGACGGAACAGCGTCCCTAGCACCTATATCCCGAATGGCTCAAGCGAAGAGACTCTTCAGCACAGTGGACCCAAAAGAAGACCTGCCCTGGGAGGCCAAATCCAATTTGTAATGAGTGACAAAAGTATGTGGTCTTGCCCAAGTAGCTGCTGCACAAACAGTATCAACTGGGAGCCAAGATCTAAAGGCAAATGAAGTAGCTACAGCTCTAGTAGAATGACCTTTAACTTTGATGGTTGTTTGTTTGCCAGCTTGTTGATAAACAAATGATATGCAATCCGAAAGCCATCTTGGAAGAGTAACCTTAGAAACAGGCAAGCCCTTTTTCTTGTCAGAAAAGGAAACAAAAAGTTGATCTGATTTTCTGAATTCTTTAGTCCTATGTAAATAAAATCTGAGAATTCTGTAAACATCTAACTAGTGTAGTCTATACTCAGATTTATTAGAGTGGTTTGGAAAAAAAACACAGGTAGCTCAATGGTTGTATTCAGATTGTGCTCTGAGCATACCTTGGGAAGAAAGGAAGAGTTTGTCCTGAGAGAGACTCTATCCTTGTGAAAAATAATGTAAGGAGGTCGAATAGTAAGAGCTTGCAGTTCTGAGACTCCTAGCAGATGTTATGGCTACTAAGAATAGTTTTCTCCTTGAC
Organism: Protopterus annectens; assembly: GCF_019279795.1. Lineage (NCBI taxonomy): Eukaryota > Metazoa > Chordata > Ceratodontiformes > Protopteridae > Protopterus > Protopterus annectens. The sequence continues at coordinate 1,170,282,293 of NC_056729.1, read as the reverse complement.
AATAACTTTAGGTCTGATTAAGAGGATGGCTCAAAGGGTGCAGACATCAAAGATGAGAGGACTAAGTTTAAGTCCCCTGGTTCTAACGGTTGTTTGATTGGAGGCCTGAGAAGAAGAACTCCTTTTAAGAAAGTTTTACACAAGGAGTGCTGCATGAATGGATTTCCCATAAAGCCAAAATGGAAATTGGAAATGGCAGCTAACTGAAGTCTAACTGTAGCAGCTGCCACTCCTCCATGAAAAATTGATGCGTGGAAGGATCAGATAGATTCTATAGGAGCCATATATGGATCTAAGCCCCAGTTCGTAGCCCAAGATGAAAACTTTTTCCATTTGCTGGAGTATAGTTTCTGAGTGGAAGGTTTATGGGATGAAATTAGAATGTGTTTGACTGCAGGGAATACAGCTGGCTATTTGTGGAACTGGAGCAGCCATGCTGTCAATTTAAGGGTGTGGATGGTGGGGTGGAACTGTCCCGATTGATGAATCAGAAGATCTGGAGATGGGTCCAGAATCCATGGTTCCTCCAAAAGGTAGGGCCACAGAAAGGGAAATCAAACTTGTCAAGGCCAGTAAGGAGCAATGAGCATCAAGGAACTCCTCAACTGTCTTGCTTTCTGTATTACCTTTGGGATGAGTTGAAAAGGAGGAAAGGCATGAAGAAGTCCTGGGGGCCAATCCTGGACTAGAGCATCCCTGGGTGACATCCCTGGATGGGGAATGAGGGCAAAGTAGCTGCTGCATTTGGTATTCAGGTGAGTGGCAAATAGGTTGCAGCAAGGCTGGCCCCATCTCTGAAAGATCTCTTTCGCAACCATTGGATTCAGGGACCACTTGTGAGGCATCAGAACTGCTCGGCTGAGTTTGTCTGCTATTACGTTGGATTTCCCCGGTATATGCGTTGCTATCAGGAAGCGTTGAGTATCCATCGCCCATTTCCAAACTCTTAAAGCCTCTCTGCAAAGCAGGTAAGACTTGGTTCCCCCTTTCTTGTTTATGTACCACACAACAGACATGTTATCTGACTGAATCAAAATTGTCCCAGTGGGAAGGGAGCTGTGAAGTGCTTGAAATGCATACAGCACCGCTCTCATCTCCAGAACATTGATGTGTAAGTGATTCTCAGGGTTCTGCCACGTACCTTGGACTGTCATTCCCAGATAATGCCCCTCCCACCCTATCTGGGAAGCGTCCGTGGTCAAAACTGCTTTCTCTTGGGGAAGAACAAGTGGACGATCTAGGATAAGATGATCTGTGAGCAACCACCATGTTAGATCCTTTTTGCATGCATTTGTCATCAAAATCTGGTGAGACAATGGAAGGTCTTGCATCGACCATTGGGCAAAAAACAGCCACTGAAGTATCCTCATGTGTAGACGAGCAAGAGGAGCTAATAGGATGGTGGAAGCCATAGACCCTAGGACTTGAAGGACTACTCTGGCCTGAACTTTTTGTTTGTTTAGCAAGGATCGGACTTGACTGAGTAGAGACTCTACTCTTTCCGGTGTTAGCCTTACTGACATGGTGGTTGTGTCTATTTCTGAGCCTAAATATACAATGTGCTATGAGGGAGATAAGACTGACTTTTTTAGGTTGACAATGATGCCTAGACTGGCGCACAAGGATAGAGTCTTGTCCCTGGTTCTGATGAGTTGATGCTTGGTGGTAGCAGCGAGGAGCCAGTCGTCTAGGTACAGAAACACCTGGAATCCCAGACGTCTCAGGTGAGCGGTTACCACTGCCATGCATTTGGTAAACACTCTGGGGGCTGTAACGAAACCAAAGAGCAGTGTTCTGAACGGAAAATGACTGGCTCCCAGCTGGAAGTGTCTCCTGGAGTGACTGTCCATTTTGATGTAGTAGTACGTGTTCTGGAGATCAACTGAGCACATCCAGTTGTCTTTCCCGATAAAGGGAAATATCAACTGCAGAGTGACCACTCGGAACTTTGATTTCTTTACATGCTTGTTGAGCCTGCTGAGATCTAGAATTGATCTCCAGTCTCCTGTCTTTTTTGGAACTAAAAAGAATCAAGAGTAAGTTCCGGATCCTACTTTCTCTGCGGGGACTTCTTGGATGACTCTTTTATGCAGCAACGAGATGACCTCTAATGCTGCATGGTCTAGTTGGATGGGTGGTATGCCTGGTAGAGACAGGTTTGTTAGGGGTTTGGAAACAAAGGGGATCAGATAACCTCTGGATATTATGGTGTGTACCCAATGATCTTGGGAGATGGTTAGCCAGGTGCTTGGGTACAGCGATAGACAACCCCCGTCTGCCTCCAGAGATGGAGAGTCAGGCAACCTCTCAGGGGTGATGGAAGGGACGATCAGAGAAAGTTTCTCCGTCTCCCTGATGCTGCAGACCTCCTCGGCCATGAGGGCAGAGTCTTCCATTATATCCTTCCCCTCTGCCTCTAGGGGAGGGTTGACCTTGTGCCTGAGGGAAACATTTTTGGGATTTACGGAACCACATTTTCCCTCCTGTATTACCCTTGGGATAGGGTCTAGACGGGTGAGGGAAACGGACTCTAATGGCAGATAAGGTTTTCCCTTCCTGCTCGCACCTAGTCAAAGTCTCTTTCACTTGGGGTCCAAAATGAGATGAACCATCAAAGGGGACGCTAGTGAAGGAAGATGAATGACTCCGTAAAATTGCAAAGACGCATCCACGAATGTCTCCTGAGGGATATTCCTGCTGTGGCTGCCCTACTCGCTTCATCTGCCACGTACAAGATCAGCCTCATGGAGGAGTTAGCTATAGAAGTAAGGGTGGAGAGCTACGCAGAAACCTTATCCAGGGAACCCGAAGCTACTGAACCCTGGAGGGTGTCTCCTAACTCTTTCAGGAGATCCCTCTAAAGATGAGTAAAATGAGTAAGGTAATTCAGCGATCTTATTGTAAATGCCGCTGAAGAAAAAGAACGCTTCCTGTACCTATCCATCATCCTGGACTCCTCGTTAGGAGGATGGATATTAGATAACTCCTTCTTGGTGGCCGCTGCTACCACCACAGCATCAACGGGAACTCCGTTACTAAGAAAAGTCTTGTTCTCAGGTGCTGTCATGAACTTATTTGGCCTCCTCAGGATGGGCTCCACTGAATCTGGAGAGGTCTAGGCTTTTCGCAATATGACCCCCAAGAGTTGGTCATAAGATGGTGTCACCCAGGAGGTGGAAGGTCGGGAACCAAAGGCCTAAAGATACACTGATTCTTTCAATCACCCCTCTGTCTAAGGATTTCTAGGACGTCTGAAAAGGAGACATCCTCAGAGGGGGATCTAGGGGATCCTTCTCTGATTCCTCTAAATCAGTGTCTGATGTGACAGACTCAGGTGAGTCAACATGCTTCCTCTTACACAGCCTCTTCTGAGGGAGCTCTCCAATGGGATAATCTGGGGAGGTCTCGGAAGTGGGAGCACCTCCAATGGGGGCTACTTGCCCCATTTCCCTGGGAAAGAAGTCACTTGACCGGTTCATTGCTTTGCCGTGTTCTGCACTGTAGTGTGGTCTCAGAGAATCCCTTATCCGGTATAGCTCCTGAGTGTAAATGTGCAAGAGTTATTGACCTTAGAGTTAGGGTGCGGATTAAGGTGAGTGCATATGTATGAAAGTGTTTACTTTTTTGTTTTTTGCGTTAGATGTATGGTTGAGTTAGGTGCATATGTGTTTTAAGCTGTTTACTTTTGTTTTGGGGGGGGTAGAATTAGGGTTAAGGTAGGTGTGTGTGTTTGTAAATGTTTTTGTAAATGTGCAACAGTTACCAAGAAACAAACTAAACTTTAATGAAAATAAGAAATACTGCCACAAATATGAAGAAAAATACTCTTTTAATGAGCGCTTTCGTCAGTAGATACACTTGACTTCATCAGATTACATAAAACATAGACATCACTTCCTTTTAAAAGCCAGGCACCACCACATGACCACAATTAATTTCCTATACAGGATTCAAATTGTATTGCAACACTGTTTCTCAAGCTGTATTGCAACACTATGTTTTAAAACTAAACATTGAAATATATGTGAAACCTGATTAAGGAATAATAATAAAAAAAATGCATGACAAAAACTACAGTAGTGTTTGTTCTTCACAGTAACCCATATGTATAAATAAATAAACATCAATCCAGCATACAGTTGATACACGAAGACAGTATAAAAAGATGCATTAAAAACATACATTGATCACATTTTCCACTACTTCCCTTATTTGCTGCGCAAGTTAAAACATTACAAAACTATCAAAGATAAAATTCAGCTTTCAGTTTTAAATAACTAGAAAGGGAAATAATATCATTCAACCCAGGGGGGGTTATTGGCATTAAATCTTAACTGCTACATACATTCTCTAAATTCGAGAAACAATTCTCGTGGACCCCCCCTGTTGTTAACAACAACTTGGTCAAAGGCAATAAATTTAAACCTATGGTCAGGATTTTCCTTGATGTGCAATGCCAATGCATTTTTTTATTGACTTTTTTAATTTCATAATTGTGTTGGTATACACGCACTTTGAAAGCCTTTTTAGTCTTGTAAAATGTATGTAAAATCCTTCACAGGACTGGGAAAGAAGTCGCTTGACCGATTTGTTGCTTTGCCGTGTCCTGCACTGTAGTGTGGTCTCAGAGAATCCCTTATCCGGTATAGCTCCCGAGTGTAATTGTGCAACAGTTACTGACCTTAGGGTTAGGGTGCGGGTTAAGGTAAGTGCATATGTTTTCAAAGGTTTACTTTTTTTTTTTTTTTTGCATTAGATGTATAGTTGAGTTACGTGCATATGTGTTTTCAGCTGTTTACTTTTTTTGGGGGGGTAGAATTTGGGTTAAGGTAGGTATGTGTTTGGAACTGTGTACTGTTTTTTTTTTTTTTTTTTGGTTGGAACAGCGATTTCTTTCCCTAGGAAAGAAATCGCTGTTCTGAGGTGTCGACAATTTCAGCTTTCACTGAAATAGGGTCGATGAAACATCGTTCGCTATTCTAAGCATTAGATGTTTTAATATAGACCCACATACATACATACATACATATATATATATATATATATATATATATATATCTATATCTATATCTATATATCTATATATCTACGGATCTATGTTCTTTAATTGAATGTAAGGTTCATTGAACCATACTTCCATGAACTGACATCCGCATAAGTGCATTTTGTTGAAAATGCACTTTTGCGGAAAAATTAAAAGAAAACTAAATATAAAAAAAAACACAGTAAACACTAATATGCAGGGGGCATGCCCTCTTGCACCCCACCCCCCCCACCTTAATATTCTCACTCCGAGATTGCACTCTTCTTCTTTTCTTTCGACTGTTCCTGTTAGGGGTTGCCACATCGGGTCATCTGTTTCCCTTTCTTCCTGTCTTCTGCATATTGCTCTGTCACATCAACCACCTGGATGTCCGCTCTCACCACATCCGTAAACCTTATCTTAGGCCTTCCTCTTTTCCTCTTACCTGGCAGCTCCATCCTTAGCATCCTTTTCCCAATGTACCCAGCATTCCTCCTCAGCACAGGTCCAAACCAATGCAATCTCGCTTGTCTGACTTTGTCTCCAAACCATCCAACCTGAGCTGACCCTCTAATATACTGATTTCTAATCGTCCATCCTTCTCACGCCCAGTGCAAATCTTGACATCTTTAACTCTGCCACTTCCAGCTCTGACTTCTGCCTTTTTGTCAATGCCACAGTCTCCAACCCATACAACATAGCTGGTCTCACTACCCTCTTGTAGACCTTCCCTTTCACTCTTACTGGTACCCGTCTGTCACAAATCACTCCTGACATTCTTCTCCACCCATTCCACCCTGCCTGTACTCTCTTCTTCACCTCTCTTCCACACTCACCATTACTATGAACTGTTGATCCCAAGTACTTAAACTCATCCACCTTCACCAGCTCTACTCCCTGCATCATCATCATTCCTTTATCCTCCCTCTCATTCACACATACATATTCTGTCTTAGCCCTGCTGACCTTCATTCCTCTCCTCTCTAGAGCATATCTCCACCTCTCAAGGGTCTCCTCAACCTGGTCCCTACTCTCACTACAGATCACAATGTCATCTGCAAACATCATAGTCCATGGGACCTCCTGTCTGATCTCGTCTGTCAACCTGTCCATCACCATTGCAAATAAGAAAGGGCTCAGAGCTGATACTTGATGTAATCCCACCTCCACCTTAAACGCATCTGTCACTCCCACTGCAGACTTCACCACTGTCACACTACCCTCGTACATATCCTGTAGCACTCTTACATACTTATCTGCCACTTCTGACTTCCTCATACAATACCACAACTCCTCTCTTGGCACCCTATCATATTGCTTTCTCCAAGTCCACAAAGATACAATGTAACTCCTTCTGACCTTCTCTATATTTCTTCATCAACACTCTGAGCAAACATCACATCTGTAGTGCTCTTCCCCGGCATGAAACCATACTGCTGATCACTAATCATCACCTCCCTTCTTAACATAGCTTCCCCTACTCTTTCCCATAACTTCAATCTGTGACTGATCAGTTTTATTCCTGTGTAGTTACTACAGCTCTGCACATCACCCTAATTCTTAAAAATAGGTACCAAAATACTTTTTCTCCACTCCTCATGCATCCTCTGACTTTCCAAGATTTCATTAAACAATATGGTTAAAAACTCCACTATTTTAACCAATTACCTCCATGTGTCCACTGGTATGTCATCTGGCCCAACAGCCTTTCCATTTTTCATCCTCTTCATAGCTGTCCATACTTCCTCCTTGCTAATCTGTTTCATTTCCTGATTCACTATCCCCACATCATCCAACCTTCTCTCTCTCTCATTCTCTTCATTCATCAGCCCCTCAAAGTATTCTTTCTATCTGCTCAACACACTCTCCTCGCTTGTGAGTATGTTCCCCTCACTATTGTTTATCACCCTTACCTGCTGCACATCTTTCCCAGCTTGGTCGCTCTGTCTAGACAATCGGTACAGGTCCTTTTCTCCCTCTTTAGTGTCCAACCTTTCATACAACTCTCCATATGCCTTATCCTTAGCCTTCCCCACCACTCTCTTTGTCATGCTCCTCATTTCCTTATACTCCTGTCTACTTTTTTCATCTGTTGGACAATCCCACTTCTTCACCAGCCTCTTCCTCTGTATACTCTCCTATACTTCCTCATTCCACCACCAAGTCTCCATGTCCTCCTACCTCTGTCCAGATGTCATACCAAGCACCTTTCTAGCTGTCTCCCTTACCATCTCTGCTGAAGTTACCCAGCTATTTGGTAGCTCTTCACTGCCTCCCAGTGCCTGTTTTAACTCTTCCCTGAACTCCACCTCACAATCACCCTTTTTCAACTTCCACCATTTGATCCTTGGCACTGCTCTCACACTTGTCCTCCTCTTCTTGATCACCAATGTCATCCTACAGACAAACATTCTATGCTGCCTAACTACACTTTCCCCTGTCACCACTTTACAGTCTCCAATCTCCTTCAGACTGGCCTTCCTGCATAGGATATAATCCACCTGTGTGCATCTTCCTCCACTCTTGTACTTCACCCTATGCTTGCCCCTCTTCTTAAAATACATATTCACCACAGCCATGTCCATCCTTTTCGCAAAATCCACTACCATCTGACCTTCTGCATTACACTCCTTAACACCATACCTGCCCATCACTTCCTCATCCCCTCTGTTCCCTTCACCAACATGCCCATTGAAATCCACTCCAATCACCAGTCTCTCACCCTTGGGTACACTCACCACCATTTCATCCAACTCGCTCCAAAATTTTTCTTTCTCATCCATCGCACATCCAACTTGCGGAACGTATGCACTAGCAACATTCATCATTACACAATCAATTTCCAGCTTCATAAACATCACTCTATCCGACACACCTTTCACCTCCAAAACACTCTTGGCATACTGTTCCTTCAGGATGACCCCTATCCCATTTCTCCTCTCATTCACACCATGACAGAACAATTTGAACCCACCTCCTATACACCTGGCCTTACTCCCTTTCCATGTGGTCTCTTGCACACACAATATATCAGCCTTCCTTCTCTCCTTCATATCAGCTAGCTGTCTCCCTATACCAGCCATACTGCCAATAGTCAAAGTTCTTACCCTCACTACTACACTCCTAACCTTCCTCCTCTCTTTCTGCTTTCAGGCATGCCTTCCCCCTCTTCTTCTCCTTCAGCCAACAGTAGCCCAATTTCTGCCAGCACCCTGTTGGCTAACAGTACTGGTGGCAGTCGTCGTTAATCTGAGCCTTGACCAATCCGGTATGGAAATCTGTGTTGTTGTCCGCATATGTTATTTGGCAGAGGTTTTACACCAGATGCCCTTCCTGACGTAACCCTCCCCATTTATCTGGGCTTGGGACTGGCATGAAGAAATGCATTGGCTTGTGCATTCCCAGTGGCTGGGTTCACTCTGAGATCGCACTACAGTGAGGAAAAGGGAATATTCACTTATCCCCACTGTACCACAATCTCAACAGGAGTTTCCTTAGTTGTACATCAACAGTATACATTGATGTACAACTAACGGTACATGCAAACTACATGTTTTTTTTTCTTTAGCGAAAGTGCATTTTCGACAAAATGCACTTTCACTAAAGTGGGTTAGATAAAGTACAGTTCGATGAACTGTACTTTTGACAATACAAATAGGACCCATAAATAAATATATATATATATATATATATACATATATATATATATATATATATATATATATATATACATTATATATATACATATAAAAATATATATATACATATATATATATATACATATATATATATATATATATATACATATATATATATATACATATATATAAATATATATATATATATATATACACACCTATATATATATAAATATACATACACACACACACACACATATATATATATATATATATATATATGTGTGTGTGTGTATATATATATATATATATATATATATATATATATATATATATATATATATATATATATATATACATATACATATATACACACACACACACACACACACACACACACACACATGAAAATTCAAAATACTGAACACATTTTAATGCAAGGGGCAAACCCCCCTGCACTCATGTGGGGGGCGGCACCTCCCTCCCCACACCTCCTGCTAACTATATAAACCAACTCCAAGACTGCACAGCAGTGAAGGGGCAAATTCCATCTTGAAGTATTTTGAATTTTCAGTCTTTTGGGATTCAACTGCAGTGGTGGTGCTGCGGTAGCATTGTCGCCTCACAGTAAGACTTTGTCCTGTTCAATTCTCAGCTAGAGCGTCTTCTGTGTGGAGACATGCGTGAATGGGTGTACCTTTGTTGAAGGTTGTGCATCAGGGCTGGCAACTCTGCATGTAAAAATCTACTGCCAATCATTAGCGGACCGGAGTTCCGCTGTGACGACCCCCAACCGGGAAAAGCCAAAACATAACAAGTCTTTTGGGATTCAGTCTTTTGTTTTTTTTCAGTCTTCTGAAGTATACATATATATATATATATATATATATATATATATATATATATATATATATATATATATTATACATATACACACATATATGGGTCTACTTTCCATTATCGAAATGACACTCCACCGAATCAACTTCACCTACCCGAAACCTTACTGTACAGAAACTACACCTCTCTGAATAACACATCATCGAAACCAAAATAACGGAACCTATCACAAGCAACACACACATTCTCCAATATTTTTGCAGGGGGGGCAAGCCCCTTTGTTGGAGCCCTGAGTCATTTTACAGACTGCCTCTTGTCCATCTGTAAAATAGGCAGTGCCCTGTGAGTGAATTTATGGTTCCCCATCCACTTATCCAAATTCTTTCTGAAGAGAGTGTAGGATGGGCTTTGTTTTACAAAGATGGTAAGTTTATTTCATAGACGAGGTAGCCTTTGGGATACGAATCTGTTTCTCCAGCAAGTTTTGTTAGAGACTTGAATAAGATTCAGGTTCATGGACCGTGTTAACCCTTGTACAATCTTTCTTGCAAATATGTAACATTTTCATCAGGGGTGTGTGACAAACTGAAATGCTGCCAGCCCAGGTAGCTGGAATTTTGTAAATAATTATATGTCACTTGAAATATTAATATGATTTATATAAAAATGTGACACTACCAGCCCAGCTATCTCGAATTTTGTAAATAATCATGTCATTTGTGAATATTAGTATGATCCATAGGCTTGTCTTACAAATGTAAGAGAACTATATGTTATGTGTATATTAAACTACTGGTGCAGAAGTGTGTATTGAACTGTATGTTATGTACTGAGCTTCAAGAATGTAACCACAGTGTACCCTGCTGGAAAAGAGCAGAAATGTGTATAAACTATAAACCTGTGCAGATGTGTGTTTTAATAGTAGAAGTTGGAACATACAGAGTTAACTTGCAAAACCTCAAGAAAATAAGTGGAAATTGTTTCATGATTCTGTTATCTCTGTTTCAGCTTAGAGCAGACACAATGTCTAGAGTTGGAGGTTTTCCTATTGTCTTGAAACATAAATAATTACTAGGTTTCAAATGTAAGTGTTTAACTGTTTTACAACTTCCAGTTCTAGGTAAATATATGAGAGATATGTACTTCTCACACAGAAATGCTAAAAATTCTAATGGTATCTGTTAGCCTGGGATCTGAAGTCAAGTGATAAACAGTGATGTCATCCTGGCTAACCCAGCAGTAATGTGTATTATTAATTTAAGAATTATCTCAGAGTGAGTCTGTGCATTTTGTATTTGTCTTTGGACCTAGAAACATCCTACTCCTCAGCACTTCTGCCTGTGTCTTGCTAATAGTAAGTAACTAGGGAAAAGTGATTTCTCTTAGATATAGACAGGAATATAGTAAAGATTAGTTTAGATGTTTTCTGTATTTATTTGAGACTGTCCTGCAATGTTGTTTTAAAATATTTCCTATGATTCTGAATTGTGTAGTCACTGTGTTGGGTTGTTGGAGTATTGTCTTGTTCTTTTATTATTTAATATTAAATATATTTAAACCTTTTGACTGCGGCTGGTTTGTTTAGAGATATTTAAGCTCTTAAAGTACTTGCATATGTATTTAATGACACTGTACAGGCCACTCCTAAATAGCCTTGAAAGTATTGGTCACACTTGCCATGTGGATAGCAGTAAGATTACACAGTAAGATAGGGCACCCTTTGGTAAGGGCCTCAATAGCAGCTGATAAGTAAGGGTGGCTGGTGGCAGCTGGTACAACCTTATAGTTTGGAAAGAAGGGGGCATAGCTAGTAATCCTGTGACAGCCTTTCCCAGGTGTGTGTGTGTGTGTGTGTGTTTGTAAATCAATCAAATCTCAAAGTGTGTGTGTGTGTGTGTGTGTGTGAGCGCTACTTGGGCAGATACACAAAGAACTGGTTGGACAGACAGGGTGCTGGAGGTCTTAGCTTGGCCAAGTGGCTGAGGTCTTAACCTATAGCTGTGCCAGTGGGGAGTCTTATTAGGGATCTGGAGAGAGAAATACAAATCATCCCCAGACTGACTGTGATCTCTATGTGCTCTTAAGGGAAATTGTACTTTACTGTGTGTGTACTTGTCATCCTCCCAATGTGTATGTCCTTCACTGGTGCTATTGGTGAGGACTGAGGGTCCTTGATTACTGGGCCAGTGCAGGGGCATCACAGGCTGGATCAGAGAATGCCTTGTAGGTCAGGCATAAATCCCATCTCAGTCAAAGATATGAGATGGAGTATAGGATAGGGCCCTTAGTCAGTCTGCATAATATATGTGCCTTACACTTTGTATTTTTAAGGTAGAAATCTCTGCAGCCCTTTAGCTGGAGTAGGTGCCTGGTTAGGTACATGCAGAAGGGAGTATTATACTTGATTATGGGCCTGATGACGGCCGAGTACAATAGCACTATGACTTCCTTTGATATTGATGCCATGCCTTTACTTATAGGCTGAGCCACAAAGGAGGATTTAATCACTGCTGTAGACATCTGGTGGTCAAATTTAGGTTACTGTCTATACGTGTTCTTGGTTCCCTTACCACTGGGTCTACTTTTAGGGGTGTGCTATCAATATGGTAATGTGCAGGTATATATGATTTACCGAAGGGCATGATTGCGCATTTTTTAGCATTTAGTCTCAGACCATGGTTTTGGTACCAGTTGTTTGTCATTTTTGGGCCTGTTTGTAGGATGTTACCTTCATTTGGGGATTTAGGGATTGCTCCCAGCTTACAATTGTTATCAAACCTGGTAAGCCAGGGGCCCCCAACATTGGCCTTCACTTCTACCACATAGCACAAGCACTCAGATCACTCCAGAACAAGTACAAATACGACACTGTCATTGTCCATGTTGGTGTGAATGACCTGATCCGTACCTCCCTGGACTACATGAAAAGAGACATGGAAGAACTCTCTGATCACATAGCCCAGGCTGGTATGACCCTGACCATGAGTAGCATCCTGCCCTCATCAAGAATGATACCACGGTATAAAGAAAAAATGATGAATTTCAACAATTGACTAAGTTTCTGGTGTCATTTAAAGGGGACCCAGTGTCTGTCCTCCTGGGATGACATGCTTGACAAGCCACGCTGCTTCGCTAGAGAAAGATTGCACCTGTCACCCTTAGGCTTTTGAATACTGGCCAAGGCTCTTGCCACCCCCATAGTGCCTTTTTAGGCAAGGCTCAAAAGACAAACCCACCGCCGTAAATAGCACAAGTAACAAAAAATGAGGATAATGCTACTCAATGCCAGAAGTCTAAACCTCAAAATGCACACACTCGAGGCACTCCTCAGTATGGAGAAAATCGATATATGTGCAGTAACAGAAACCTGGTTTAAGGCTCGAGAGAGCACCCCAGCACTACCAGGCTACAGCTCATACCATACATTTCAGCCACAGAACCCGGACCGAAATACAAAAGGTGGGGGCGTATCCATATTCATCAAGGATACCCACACCTCCAGGTTAGTGGTACAGCACGATGCTTCAGAGATCATACACGTGCAACTAACAACAGGCAAAACTGCAATTCAAACTGTAGCTTGCTACAGATCACCCATAATGTCCCAGGACCCCCATTCCGTGTTTCTGGAAACACTGGGAAACATAAAGATCCTACCAAACACCCCAATATTGGGTGATTTCAATTACCCAAACATTAAATGGGAGAACTACTCAAGTACTAACTCCCTTGCCCAACATTTCCTAGAATTTATAAACTCAAACGCCCTGGATCAACTGGCCAACACTCCCACCAGAGGTGACAACATATTGGACCTGGTCATCACCAACATGGGCAACTGATGTTCCACACCTGAGGTCAACCCCCTCGCTGGTTAGATCTGACCATAAACAAATCATTTTGGATATCCACGTTCCGCCCCCACCCCTGGACAAGGAAACCACCATGAAAAACTTTTCAAAAGCAAACATCATGTTACTTAAGACAGAGGTGGAAAGTTTCAAAGCCCCCATGCTAAAGGATAACACTGTCCAAGCTGCAAAATCATTTACTAATGCATTCTACGGGCACCTACAAGAATGCATGGATCATGCTGTCCCAAGCAAAACCAAGACTCAATCCTCCAAGAAAAGGAAACCAGTCTGGTGGACTCCTGCCATAAGCAAGCTATACAATAGAAGGAGGAAACTAGTACAGAAATGAGTAAAATACCAAGAAGGGAAGACATCCCTGATTAGTATCAGCAAGAATCTACGATCCCTCATAAAATCATCCAAGGCGAGTTTCAAAAGGAAAATTGCCAAGGACTCCAAAGATAACCACAAGGCATTCTTTAGCTATGTCAAGAATCAAAGTGGCAATGCTCAGATCTGCTCGGAGTTAGTGCAGAATGGCACAAAATACACTGAACCGACTGATATCGCCAACATCCTGGTAGACAGGTTCAGTGCAAACTTCACCTCCTCTCACCTCCAAAAGGGCCCATAACCATACCAGAAGAATGTAGAGCCCCTGAAATCACAGACACTCAGGTTAAAACAGCCCTCTCTAAAGCCAAAAACACAGCATCAGTGGGAGCAGACAGTTTCCCAGGCTGCATCTTACACGAGCTCAAAGATGAACTAACCCCTCACCTAAACACACTGATCAAAGTCAGCCTCTCCACAGGCTACGTACCCATAGAGTGGCGCACAGCAACAGTTATTCCACTCCACAAGGGTGGATCCACAACAGACCCCAGCAACTATCGCCCTATAAGCCTGACTAGCTTGGTCTGCAAGGCTATGGAGAGCATCATCATGGAACTCATTAACAGAGACATTGCGAACCTCCAAACACTGAACCCTACCCATTTCAGGTTTGTTAAGGGCAGATCATGCCTCCTAAACCTGGTGGACTTCTTTGAGACAGTTACTAAGGCTATAGACGAGGGAAAGGTGGTACACACAGCCTACCTAGACCTCGCAAAGGCCTTCGACACCATTCCCCATTCTGGTATTATAGACAAGCTCACCAGCCTGAACATAAACCCCTATGTCACAAGATGGGTTGCCAACTGGCTCACTGACAGAACACACATGGTGAGAGTTGCAGGAGCTAGGTCCGACTCTAAACTGGTTACAACTGGCATTCCCCAGGGCTCAGTCCTAGGACCCCTCCTGTTCGGCATATACTTCTCAGAGGTACAGGCAAACACAGGAGGACTATGGCTGACCAAGTTCGTAGACGACTGCAAACTAGGGGCTATAATTCACTCTCCGGCTGACACAGACATCCTCCAAAAGGGTCTCACTGAGACGGATACCTGGTGTCAAAATCATGGCCTCAAGCTAAATGCCAAAATGTGCATAGTCATCCCCTCTGGAAAAAACAAAGTACCCACAAACTACCACATAGGTGGTAGTCCCCTAAATACGGAAGACGTAATAAGGGATCTGGGAACCCAAGTAGATAGTAATCACTCCTTTGATAATCACAGTGCCAAAGTGGTTAGAAAATCCTTCTACGTGGCCCACCTAATCACAAAAGGGTTCGTATCCAGATCAAAAGAGGTCATTGTGCCCCTCATCGCTCATCATACCCATCTTAGAATACAACGCCCCATTTGGGATGTACCTTACAAGACAGCTGCAACAGCTGGAAAGACCACAGAAGTACCTCACCAAGAGGATCACTAGCCTCAAACACATGCCCTATGCAGCTCGAATGAAGAAACTCCAGCTGTACTCGGTTGCATACTGCCTATTCAGAGGTGATCTCTGCCTGACATACAAGGCCATGTCCAATCCAGAACTGATGGACATGCTCCACCTAAAGAAAACCTTATCCCCTCGAGCCACATGCTCTGGGGATCAAAACCTCACCACAACAATAAATAGGACGTGCTGGAGGGATAGATTCCTGTCCCAGAGACTTCCCTTGCTTTGGAACAAGATTCAAATCTACATTAGGCAGAGTTCCTTGCTAACACTCTTCAAGAGAAACCTTGACGAGTGGATGGGAAACAGAAAGTTTACCCCAGGGATCACTTCAGTGGCTCTGCTGGACAGAGGCACAGGGAACTAATCTAAGGGGGCAGCGAAAGCCAACACATTCTGGCTAGACTTATAAATGCCTTCTGGCAGATAGCCTAGTACCTACGTATGAACCTATGAACTTCACAGAAGTATATATCAAACACACACATGTACAGCATGCAGAGTACCTATAACCTCTACAGATCACTATTCTTATGGATGCTGCTATAATGTGCACTGATATATAACTACACAGTGATACAGAATAGGGTGGAAAGTTCAGTGCTGTGTCTTCACTCATGGTATCTGCATATTATTAAAGACCTGAATGAAATGTACATTATACAATTCTTCATGGCTGTCTGTTGTGAGATGTTTCTTGTCAATGTGCAGCAGCAATTTCATCTCATGTTACATAAGTCTGTCAGACACCAGTATTACAGAGTCAGCAGACTTTGATAAGGTTTTGTTATAACACGTGACATACAGACATATCAAGCAGTCTAAACTATGAGTGTACACAGAGATGTATGCTACACTTCCTATGCATAAAGGGATGCACAACAGGAACTGCAATGACCATCACTTTCAGGTGCATATTATACAGAAACCACAGCTCCATATACAGTACACAGCTTTGGAACACTGAGGTATCTACATCCACATATCAATATATCAATATCGGATGGGAATATCCCTGTTACGAATGGTTCACCAGCTATACTGCTGCTGTGAAACTGACAGCAACCCCAAAGGTTATACGCACTATTTCCTATGAAGATTTGTGCATGCGTGTCGAACATCACCAGTTATACAAGCAGTACACATAATATGCCCATGGCTTTGTTTTCTCAGCAACATTCATGCTAATGGGTTAGCTTCTACATACCAAAGTCCAGCTGCTAGGCTACACCATTTTTAAATACTGTATAAAATGTGTGTTTTTACTGCAGTACTTAATTTCTATGCACGCATACATATCGTTTGTTACTGTTGGCTCACTACAGTCAAAATTTCTGTCAATAAGTTATCTGAGAAAAAACTAACCAAATACTTAACTGAATATAAGTATGAATGCACACACTTAGTCAACTAGGTAAAAGTCACAATACAAAAGTGCCTGTTTTCAGAAGACACCCAAGAAAGAGGACTGGTTCAAGTGACTTGTTCACAGTAGGCACTAGGCAAATGAAGACTGACAGAATCACACCCAGGGCTGCAAGGAGATGCTTGTTAAAAGTGCATAGCCTTATTCCTCTATATTAAGCTGCCAATATAACACTGGCTGATACAATTACATAATATCATGGCATGCTAACTCTTGTACTCACCGATATATAATTATGCATGTACACAACTTATTATTACGGTATGCAAATATATTCATCTTGGCATGGCTGACTGTCTCTGTGGCATGACAACTGCACTCCATCTTACTCAAAGTTTAGGACTCATCTGAAGGCCACCTCCTCTCATCAGTCAAATGTCACTGCCTCTCATCCTGCTATATCACCTAACATGAGCTACATCACTATTTCTTTCGCTTACGAGTAACACACTTACTATCTCTCATATGCCACATATTCTATTACACCAATTTACACTTCTCACTTACATAATCTTTTGCTAAATATAACTCCTTCCAACTACTCATAAACTCTAACATCCTTCACTCCTCTCAAGTATCCTACCATTCCCACACAGACAGCACACAGCTGTAATTATTACAGACACCTTACTTTCTACATGAGCTTTGTTTTCATTTATTGTACATAATGTTTCTTACAATTGTAGAGACACTTTACATCTTTCTTAGCTGATAATGGTATTTTACAGATATATACTTTCAACATACTCTTGCTATCTCTCACCAAATGTAATTCTAATTTTCTTTATATTCCCAGGCTGAGAATGACATTGGTCACTAAACAAACAAACAAATAAAATGGAATCCAACATGCATTGTTGTGCACACACACCTGCATGGATAGATATCATTATTTGAGTCTACACTGATGTACCACTGCTCAGTTACTGCAGCTTTTACACTGATACTACCCTGACTCTGCATCTTGTTTCCTTTCCTTTATACTATCATAATTTACAGAAGCAGGCACAGTCCTTCAAGTCATTTATCTATTTTGCTGAAGAGTTCTTCCTAACATCCTGAACATGCCCGTCTCTAAACATACAACCAGTGATGTTGCACCATGTCAGAGAAAGGGGAATACAGTTAATATCTTTTCTCTAACTTGATACAACCTTGGAAAGATGGGTGTGTGAGGGCACAGCCCCATATTTGGTAATATAGGGAAGCCTCCCTACAAAACCACTTTTCAGCTGGTTATTTTCAATCCCTTGCCATGCTGATCAAATAGGGTAGCAGGGCAGGGAGATCTGAAAACTGGGATGCAGAAAGTTCAAACTGGTAAATAAAACAGCTGTTATTATAAATAACCATATTGCTAATCATTTTTCACCAAACTGTTTTATGTAATATTCTCTTAATTGCAAGCGAGTCTCACTTGTTGCCTTGACTGGTGCCTATAGAGCTCATTCCATGCAGGTCTGCACCATTCTCCTGTTTGCGGTATGGCTCACCTCCATGTGAACTGGTTGCCAATCTCTTCAGGGAACCTCTCTACCCTGCCAGATAAGCAGTCCCTCTGCTGATAAAAAGGCTGTGCTTGTTCCACAACAGAGGATCAACTCCCAATATGGCAACACACACGCACACACACACACATTAAAGGACATGGTTGCACAAAACAGGATATAAAGATATGGCTAGAGTCACTGAGCTACAGCATTCTAAAGTGTGCAGTGTTGGTAACAAAAAGAGGGTACCTCCTTGCATGATATATCCATACTTTATTTTGTGAAACACATCAAAAGGGATGTTGTATGCACATGTGCATCAATGTATGGACACCCTTTCACTCAGGCAAGTGAAATTGTCCATAATCTATCACTGCTTTGCTTTTCAACATGCAGGAAGTGTAGCAGCTGATAGATGGCTGAGATTAAGCAATGCTGACTAAAGTTGTTTATGCTAATACCAGATCTGGCAGCTTACAGATATGAACTGTTAAGAAAGTTTAATTAATATTATGAGCAGAGCATGCTACAGTCATCTTGAGCTGCTATAACTGCATGCTACATTCTCTGGCACTCTGGAAGGTGAGCACTGAATATCCCCCTTACTTGCAATACTGCACATACTTCCATTGAAACTACATGCTGATGGCTTCATGTTGTGTTTGGCAAGTGAATGATACCTGTGCATATACATAATATCAATAAGGCATTGTACAGCACATAAAGGTGTACACACAGAGAAATCTATATATTGCATCAAATGTAATGTTTATACACACACAGAAAAATGTATGTATTGTATGTAGTATAACTGTTATACTAGCCTCCATGTATAAACTGTTCATCAATCATAACGTCTCAACTAGCTGTACTGCGTATAACATTACCTGTATATGTACTGAACTCTTTTATATCTAGTTTGAACTCTTGCATATTAACTGTATATATGAATTGCTTGTTTGGAACATATACAGCAAATTCTCAGTTAACAGGCACCCATGGGAATTGGTAGATGCTGGATAACTGCAATTTCTGGTTGCTTGAGAGTTACTATTAAAAATAGGCCTGACTATTACTGTACCCTATACCATTTGCTTGGTTTGACTTGTTCTCAGGTTGGGGAGAGAGGGAATTTATTCCTATCTTCCTTTTTAAAACTCTAAAAATGTAAGGTATGTTTCTGTGGGGGGGGGGGGGGGGGCAGAAATTGCAACACATGAAAATTGTACTGTATTTCTTCGATTTTTTTTCTTGTTGCTTGAGAGTGCTGGTTGCTTGAGTTCCAGTTACCTGAGAGTTTACTACTACAATACAAAAAACTGGCAGCATGACACGCTGTGCAATTCCAGGCAAGGCACTTTATTACAAAAGTAACATAGTATAACAGGCCAAATTAAACGCTTTAACTTTATCACCCGCGTTTTTCGTTCTATGTTGAACTTCATCAGATTATACAATCAACCCACTCTCATCTACCTTATATATAATCACCTTAACCTGGTAGCCAACCACAAGTCGTCTTCTTTCGGCTTTTTCCCGGTTAGGGGTCGCCACAGTAGATCAACTATCTGCTCATGATTGGCAGTGGAGTTTTACGGTGTTGAGTTGCCAGCCCGGCACCCTACCTTCCACAGAAGACGCACACAAACACGCACGCCTAGGGCCAATTTAGAGTATCCAATCCACCTACAGCATGTCTTTGGGAAGTGGGAGGAAACCCATGCGACCACAGGGAGGACATGCAGACTCCGCACAGAAGGCACCCCAGCCGAGGATCAAACCGGAGAACCGCTTGCTGTGAGGTGGCAATGCTAACCACTGCAGCTGTCCCTAGCCAATCACAAGTAAAATTTATTAATTGACCCTTATTAAAACACATTTTTATGTAAAAAAGATGTGACCATAAAAAACTAACGTCTTATTAAATTTCTTTAAGACCATCATTGATATGTAATTATTTATTTAAAAAAACAAAAAGTAAAAGAGATAGAAATTAACTGCCAATAAATACCTACTCAGTACAACCATTTAGAAGTTATGTACTCACCATAACGTTCCATCTGAGTAGGTGTATTCATTTGTCTGCAACCTGTGGGTTATGGATCCGATATCGGATCCGAACCGGCATGGTTTACCAGCTATGGATCCAAGCTCTCAGCTCCTCCCCTCACCCATAATGCCCTGCTCTACCCTCATGACCTCAGATCGAGTTTGCCAACAGCAAAAAAACACCCTGAAAAGGGTAACACACCATATGCAGGAAACTGAAAGGCCAGGGGGATAGGAGGGCGGGATGGTTGCAGACAAATGAATACTCCTACTCAGATGGAACGTTATGGTGAGTACATAACTTCTAAATCTGAAGTAGGAGATTCATTTGTCTGCAACCTGTGGGACAGAGTCCCCAGCTACCTGAATCTTGGGCGGCCATCATGGAAGGATATTCCGGAGCACCGCGGAGCCAAATGATGCTCTACCCCTAGATGCAAGATCCAACTTATAGTGGGAAATAAAAGTATGAGATGAAGCCCACGTGGCTGCTGCACAAATATCATCTACAGGAATCCTAGCCTTAAAGGCTGCCGAGGTAGAAACTGACCGATTTGAATGAGCGTGTACACTCTCCGGTGCGGGCCTTCCTGAAGCTTGATAAGCCAATAAGATACATTGTGAAATCCAGCGAGACAGAGAGACTTTAGAAATTGGCTTGCCCAAATTAAATTTAGCAAAGGAAATGAACAACTGGTCGGATTGCCTATGACCAGCCGTCCTGTTTAGATAAAATCTAAGTTGCCTGTGAACATCTAAGGAGTGAAGCTTATATTCACCTTTGTTTTCATATCTAGGGAAGAAAACAGGGAGGTTAATGGATTGATTAATGTTTGCTTCAGAAGCTACTTTAGGAAGAAAGGACGGGTTGGTCCTGAGGTAAACACGGTCCGGATGAAAGACCAAGTAAGGAGGTTTAGCTAATAATGCTTGGAGCTCTGAAACTCTCTTGGCCGAAGTAATGGCTACTAAGAAGGCAGTCTTGAACGACAAGAATTTGAGATCTACCGTAGCCGCCGGTTCGAAGGGGGGGGGCGGTCAAGGCCTGGAGAACTAAGGAAAGGTCCCAGGGAGGAACCGCTTGTTTTACAGGGGGCCTGAGAAGGAAAGTACCTTTAAGGAAAATTTTACACAACTTGGCTGACATGAGTGGATTGGAGTCATGACCAATGTGATAATGTGAAATTGCCGCAAGTTGTACTTTGACCGTGGAACTGCTGGCACCATCGTTAAAAAGAGTGGTTAAGAAATCAAGCACTAAAGGGAGAGGAGCTGTGAAGGGGTTTAGGCCTTGCCGCTCTGCCCACAAAGAAAACCATTTCCACTTGCTACAGTAGACTTTCCTAGTGGACGGTTTATGAGCTGCCACCAGGATCGCCTTAACAGGGGACGAAATACCGGGAGTCCTGATCAAGAGTGGAACTGGAGCAGCCAAGCGGTCAGCTTCAGGTTGTCCAGGTTCGGAGGAGATAGGCGGGATGGATGAGATATCAGATCCGGAATGGGATCTAGAATCCAAGGGGGATTCACCGAGTGAGACCTTAGGAAGGGGAACCAGATCTGTCGAGGCCAAAACGGAGCAATGAGAATCATTCTGCACCCCACCTGAGAGGCTTTCTGAAGAACTTGGAGCATCAGAGGCAAGGGGGGATAAGCATACAGAAGACCGGGTGGCCAAGCATACACCAGAGCGTCCCTTGGGGAACCTCCTGGAGGAGGTATCAGAGCGAAAAAACTGTCGCACTTGGTGTTTGAGGGAGAGGCAAAAAGATCGCAAGAAGGAGTTCCCCACCGTGCGAATATGCGTTCCGCTACTTGAGTATTGAGAGACCACTCGTAAGGGGTCAGAATGGTGCGACTGAGCTTGTCCGCCAGGATGTTGGACCGACCCGGAATGTGTGTTGCTATGAGAAAGCGGTTGGTGGAGATTGCCCATTCCCAAACTCTCATGGCTTCTCGACAGAGAGGGTAAGACCTGGTTCCTCCTTGCTTGTTGATATACCAGACAACCGACATGTTGTCCGATTGAATCGCAATTGTTCCCAAGGGAAGAAAGTCTTGAAGTGCTAGCAACGCTAAGAGCACCGCTCTCATCTCTAGAACGTTGATATGCAGTAAGGTCTCTGAATCGTTCCACGTGCCTTGGACGGTCCGGCCTGGAAAATGCCCCCCCCACCCGAGGCGGGAGGCGTCCGTGGTCACCGTGGCGAGAGGGGGAGAAGCACAAAATGGGCGGCCTCTGTGGAGATCTGGAGAGTGAAGCCACCACAGGAGGGACCGCTTGCAAGCCTTGCTGATCGCAATGGGATGATGCATAGGAAGAGCAAGGTAAGACCACTGTACTAAGAGAGTCCACTGGAGGATGCATATTGAGCCTGGCGAGAGGAAGAAGTGCTATAGCAGACGCCATGGACCCTAGAGCCCTCAGGACCAACTCCGCCGGAACTGAACTTGAGTGGAGAATGGCCCGCACCTGGAGCTGCAGATTTTGAACTCTGTCCGCAGTGAGGAAGGCTTTTAAACTCCTTGTGTCTAACCTGGCCCCTATAAAATCTATGAACTGTGAGGGTGCTAGGTTGGATTTTTTTATATTTATAGTGATGCCCAGACTGGGAACAAGATGGAGAAAGGAGTCTCGCGCCAATAGTAGTAGATGCCTTGTTGGGGCGGTAAGGAGCCAGTCGTCCAGGTAGGGAAAGACCTGCACCCCCTGAAGCCTCAGGTGGGCCGCTACCACTGCTAATACTTTGGTGAACACCCTGGGGGCTGTGGTGAGACCAAAGGGAAGGACCCGGAATTGGTAGTGACTGGCTCCCAGCCAGAAGCGGAGAAACCTCCTGGAGCGCCTGTCCATTAGAATGTGGTAGTACGCATCCTTGAGGTCTATGGAGCACATCCAGTGATTTTCTCCCAGAAGGGGGAGAATAGATTGCAGAGTGACCATTCGGAACTTCTCCTTGGGAACTGCCAGGTTCAAGAGAGAAAGGTCTAAAATTGGTCTTAGATCCCCCGTCTTTTTTGGCACTAAGAAGAACCTGGAGTAGAACCCTGATCCGATCTGGTCTGGGGGGACGGGCTGGATGGCTCTTTTCTTTAGCAGATGGCCAATTTCTGCCAAAGCGGCCTCCCTTTGACTGGGTGGAACGTCTGGGAGGGACTTCAATTTTGGTAGGTGACGAAATGGGATGCGGTATCCTCTGGATATGATTTGGAGAACCCAGCGGTCTGATGTTATGGACTCCCATGCCGCTAGGTGCTCCAGCGTCCCACGACTGCCTCCAGAGTGGAGCAGCCGGGCAACCCCTCAGGGTTGCTGCGCGGGCCGTTCAGAGAAGGGTTCTCTGGACCCGAAGTTCCTGGGAGCCCCTCTGCCTCTAGGGCGGCGTCCTCCCTGTCCTCCTCTGCCACGGAAGGACTGGTTGTCCGGAGCAGGCTGGGATTGCTGCGACTTCCGGAACCACATCTTCTTCTGACCCTTTTGGTTCCTAGAATAGGGCCTCTGGGGTGCAGAGAAGCGGATTCGATGGCAGACAGCGTCTTCCCGTCCTTCTCGCTCTGGGTCAAAGTGTCGCGAAAGGTTTTGCCAAAGAGGGCAGAACCATCAAAGGGGGCGTTCGCAAATGACGCTTTGAAGGGCTCTGAGAAATCGCAATGACGGAGCCAGGCCTGACGTCTAGTGACTAGACCTGCCCCTGCGGCTCTAGCGGCGCCTTCCGTAGCATGGGAGAGAAGCCGTATAGAGGTATTGGTAACTGATCTAAGAGTGGCCATGCGGGTGGAGTGCAGCACTTTGTCCTCCTCCGACATGGACTCTGGGGGAGATGCAGCGTATTCTTTAATAAGATTGCGCTGCATCCTAATCACGTGTGCCAGGTAGTTCAGCGCCATTACTGAGAAGGTCGCTGAACTAAACATCCGCTTCCCCAAGCGGTCCATCATCCGAGACTTCTTGCTCGGGGGATGGACTGAGGGACTCTCCTGAGCAAGTTCCCTCTTGGTGGCCGCCGCCGTCAACATGGCATCTACCGGAGGCCCCTTACTCCAATGGGCACGGTCAGCCGGTGGACTGAGGATCCGGTCGGGCCTCTTAGGGATTGGCTCCACGGTGTCCGGTTCCTTCCACGCCCTGGTGGTAATGAGGTCCACCAGGGGGTCGGCAGGAGGGGACACCCAAGAGGTAGACGGGCCCGCTTCAAATGCCTCCAAGAACACGGACTCGTCCGAGGAAGACTTGGGGCAGACCACCCTTATGCGGAGCATTTCCATGATGTCTCCAAATGAGACATCCTCGGGGGGTGACCGTGGGGAGCCTTCCCCTTCCTCCAAATCCATGTCTTCCGTGAGAGACTCGGGGGAGTCAATGTGCCTCCTTTTGCACATATGCTTGCGGGGAACATCCTCTGGGGGGCTGTCAGAGGACTCCTCGCAAGCAGTAACCTGTTCCAGGGGAACAGCTTGGGGCACAGAAGCGGGCTGTCCGAAGGGCCGGATGGTGGAAGCCTGACCCAGTGCAGAGGGAGCGCGGGACAGAGCCGAAACAAGTGCCGGGGGTCCAGAGACCCTCAACAGGGCCCTCTCCACTACATCAAAAGCCGAAGGGGAGCCGACCTCGACCAAAGGATCCGACAATCGGCTCCCCCTCGGATCCGAAGAGTGGATCGGAGCCGGCGCCGAAGCGTTCGGATCCGAAGGGACAGTGCGCTCCGACACAGACGGCGCCGAAGGAGCACTGATCCCCCCTGATCCGAAGCTCGGATCCAGGCTCCGAGAGGTCGGATCTGATGCACTCGAGGGCAGGGTCGGATCCGAAGTACCAAGTACTATCGGCGCTGACCCACCCCCGGCTCCGAAGCTGCTCGGCTCCAACTGCTCCGAACCCGGGTAGCGGGTCGGAGAAGGAGCAATTGGCTTGAAAAAGGGGGTCGAGCTCCCCAGAGGGGAGGCAAGAGCACTCCCATCTGCATCTGGGCCTGGATGAACCTTCTCATCATCCGGTCCAGATCAGCGTCCGACAGGCTATAAGTTGATCTCGACGAGGCTACCGAGGTAGGCCTTGAGTGCCTCCTCGATAGCCTCGATGGAGATCGGGTCTCCTCCTCCTCAGGTCCCAGTGAAAAACACACTGGAGACCGGAGCCGAGGAGGGGGAGAGCCAGCAGACAAGGAGGCCGGGGGAGAAGCCCGCTTGGCTGGCGGGGCCAAAACAGAGGTCTCGGCCCGCCGCTTATGGTGCTTCTCCCTCCGGTCCTTTTTCCTAGCTTGCCTCTCCTCCAAACCAGAAACGGGAGGTTGAGTCCCAGGAGGAGGAGGGGGAGCCGGGGAGGGAACAACCGTGGAAACGGTTACCCCCGAAGGAGCGGAGGCCGGAGCCGAGTCCGGCGGCAAAAGACCCGCCAAAACAAGCTTGGACCTCCGCTCCTTCAATGCCCTGGGGTTGAACCCTGCACAAATGGAACATCCAGATGTGAGGTGTTCAACCCCCAGACATCTAACACACCGAGTGTGGCCATCAGCTGGGGAAAGCTTATGGCCACACTCGGAGCATTTAGAAAAAATAGCTTTGGGCTGTTCAGACATCCCAAAAACTAACAACAAGTTACCAGAACTAAAAGTAAAAGTAACAAGAAAAAATCACTCACAGGCCCAAACACACACTACGCTACCAGCGAGGGGAGGGATATAAATTTAAGTTTAAAACTCTAAAAAAAAGTAATAATACAGGAGGGAAACCTACACTTTCACACAAATTTAACCAAAAAAGTACAAAATTGAAGTATTTTAACACTAATATAGCACTTAGCTGGAGAGCTGGAAAAACACAATCTGGTCACCATGCGCGGCAAACGAGATCTGAGGTCATGAGGGTAGAGCAGGGCATTATGGGTGAGGGGAGGAGCTGAGAGCTTGGATCCATAGCTGGTAAACCATGCCGGTTCGGATCCGATATCAGATCCATAACCCACAGGTTGCAGACAAATGAATCTCCTACTTCAGATCTACTGTTATAAACAATAATACAAATGTGAATTGTGGAATACAAATACAGGTACATGTTATATTGTATAATTCACTATAATGTCATTCTCCACCATTTAACGCCTAGCTGCTTACAGCGTAAGCACTGGGGCTATGGATATATGCTCATTTAACCCAGGATACCTACTCGATTCTAATGTTAGCTGCCAAAACACGTCTCTAAACTCGATTCTCACTTCCCATTCACCTCCTCTAATGTGCAAAGGGAATTTCTTCCAACACACACAAAAAGTAAATTTGGCTTTCTTACATACTAGGGTGTGCTAAAATAAGGCATTGTTGACATCCTGCTTATGGATGTCATAAAGATGTTCATATATCCTTCTTTTAAACACTCATTCTGATTTTCCCACATAGAAAGCCGGACATTTCCTACACTCAGCTAAATATATAATACCTTTACTATCACAACTGGAATGCTGCTTACTATAGATACCTGAGCGTTTACTGTACTTCAATATTTTAGGTCCAGGTTGTGACTGAAAAGGGGCAACTGACCGGCTTACTTACCTTTATTTATTTTTATTTTACATCTGTCGACCCGGATAGTCCAACTGGATATATGCCCATTTTCAGGGGAGGCCCGGGGAGAAAAGCTCCACACTTCAGAACAGAATCACAATAACATAAGTACATTACTAAGATTTAGCAAATTTTACTAGTAAATACATTTTAGCTTAAAAGTATACAAGTGAATACATTTTAGCTTAAGAGTAAGGAAAAAATCTTCTAAGCTAACATATCACGTATGGATATACATACAACAATACAACAATATATAAGGTAAGTAAAATTGAGCACTATTTGAACTTTAAAAAGGTTATACAAACAATAGTGTTAGTAGAAAAGGAATAACTAGTTTGCGTGAGTGAGAAGAATAGGGTCTGGAGACAGTGGAGGAAGTTAGTCTGGGTTTGCACAGGGGCATAGCCAGTGCGATTTAAGGTATGGTTTGAGCTTGGATTTAAATAGGGTAGTTGAAGGTAGGGAGGTTAGATCAGTAGAGAGGGAGTTCCAGGATTTACCCACTATGTTAGAGAATAGAGAGTCTCCAGCCAGATTGTTGGTTTTACTTATCTTTACCATTAATTTGTTTGATGAGTGCAGGGTCTTCAGGTTATTGTAGGGGGTGATTATATTAGTATTGGAGTAGATGTGGGATGAAACAGTATCTTATGGTCAATAGTTAGCTGGTTTGATAGAATAAGATTTGGCAATTCTAACCACCCTAGTTGATTAAGATTATTACAATGATGGGTTCTATAGGTAGAGCCAGTTGCAAATCTGGCAATATTATTGTAGGAGCTAGCCAGCTTGTTCAGATTGCTTTTGCATAGTTTGGTATAGATAGGGGATGCATATAGTAGGGTTGAGATAAGGTGGGTCTGGCCAATGGTGGTCCTGGCTAGTGGGGTGAGAAAGGGTTTGATCCTATTGAGGGAACCTAGTTTTTTTGTTTACTGTTTTTATAGTGTTGGTAATATGTGGCTCAAAAGTGAGGTTGTTGTCAATTAGTACTCCAAGTAGTTTTGTAGTAGAGTCTGGAGATATGATTGTACCATTGCTAGATGTAACTGTGATATGCAGTGGGGGGGGGGGGGGCTCTGCAGGTGGGAGTAAATAGTAGCATTTTTGTTTTTTTTTTTTTGGGTTCAGGATGAGGCATCGTTTAAGAAGCCAATTCTCTAATGTGTTAAACGTGTCTTGGGTTAGGGAATGCAATTGTGATAGTGAAGAGGCTGAGCATATTAGTGTGGAGTCATCCGCATATTGGATACAGGTGGCTTGAGGTAATACAGAGTGTAGGTCGTTAGTAAAAACAGAAAAGAGGAGGGGACCCAATATGGAGCCTTGAGGGACACCAAGGGCAATTGGTAGGTGGAAAGACAAGTTATTCTCCCATAGTACAGCCTATTTCCTGTTATTTAGATAGGATTGAAACCATTGTATAGCAAGTGGATCCAGTGAGAAGTTGCTAAGTATGTTGAAGAGTAGCTGGTGGTTGACCATGTCGAAGGCTTTTGACAGATCTATGAAGAGGGCTGAGAAAAGAGTGTTGATATTACATTTTTTATTAATGACATCAGTGAAGGAAAGAAGAGCAGAAGAGGTGTTGTGAATTGGTCTGAATCCATGTTGGCAGGTATCTAGCAGGTTGTTTTCTAGGAAGTGGTTTAATAGTTGTTTATGAATGCACTTCTCCATGATTTTTGCCAGAGGGGATAGTATGGCTATAGGCCTATAGTTAGAAAAATCTTTGGAATTACCACCTTTATGCAGGGGGATGACATGTGAGATTTTCCAGATAGATGGAATAGTTCCTTCAGAAATAGTTCTGTTAATGAGGATGGATATGGGGTAGGCTACAGCTTTGGCTGCTTTTTGCAGGTATTCTGCAGGTAGTAGATCTGCAGAGAGGGTGGTGGGTTTAAGTTTCTTGATAAGGGTGCATACAAAAGATGTAGGAATGGGTTGGAATTGAAATATTGGGGGTCTGTTAGGGATAATATTGGAAGGAGATGCAGTGTCAGGGGATAGCTAATTGGCCAAAGACTGAATGGTGTCTGTGAAGAAAGTGTTAAAAGAATTGGCAATTTGGTTGGAGCTAAGGAGATTGGAGCCTGAGGGGGGGGGGGGGGGTGTGATGGAGCGACCTGGGTGCAAGAGTTTGTTTATACCTGACCAGAATTTTTGAGGTTTATTTTGGTGGGCTTGTTGGAGGTGGCAGTAATAGTTTCCTTTATCTGACAATGTGGCTTTTTTAGCTTTTCTTAGTTGATCTGCCAGGTTTTTGGTTGTACGCCAGCTAGCCCAGAGCTTGTTTCTATGGAGGATTTTTTGTTTGGTAGTTTTGGTGAGCCAAGGGGCTGGTTTAGACTTAGTTCTTACTATATGAGTTGGGGCATGGTACTCTAGAATCTTTAAAAATTTAGAGTTAAAGTATTTAACAACATTTTCTAATGGTAGGTGTTTCAGGGGTGACCAGTCGCAAGCTGCAATTACTTTTTGAAAGCTGTCAGTGTTAAAATTTTTATTACATCTTATTTTCTTATATATGGTTGGGTTTGGGGTATCAGTCTTACACCTGATTAAGAAGGTGAGTGAGTGATCACTTATATCTTCAGGGAGGGTCCCTACTTTGTAAGATTGGTTTTGACTGCTTGTAAGAATCCAATCTAGGGTGCTGTCATTAGTATTATGTTTATTGGTTCTAGTGAGGACAGTAATGGTTTGTATAAAACCGTGTAGGTTGATGTGGGAAGAAGGCTGTTCTGATGTGCAAGACATCCAGTTTAAATTAAAGTCACCAAGTATTATGGTTTCTTGTGGGTAGGTGGTGGACAGCACACTTAGGATAGCTTCTAAGGTTGTGATATTGTTGCCTGGGGGAAGGTAAATACAAATTACGTAAATGGATTTACATTTGTTAAGTTGAACTTTAGAGAGAACAATTTCAGCATTGCTAGTTAGGGGAGGTTTAGACTCAATGGAGGTGATTTGTAATTCAGATTTATATAGGATAGCTACTCCTCCACCTTTTCTTAGAGTTACGGTCCAGTCTCAGGATGCTATAACCAGGGGGAATAACTGTAGTATCCTGTATGGTTGGTTTGAGCCATGTTTCAGAGAGGCAGAGGATGTCCAATGAATGTACATCCATGAGGGCATGTAGGTGAGCAACTTTATTGTTTATGCTTCGAATATTGAGATGGGCTATAAGGAGACAGTTGGAGGGTCTGTTGACCAGGTGTGTATTAGTAGAATTTGGGGTGCTAGGTTTGATGGAAGTGGTAGAATTTGGGCCAGGGTTTGGGTGTATATCACCATCAATTAGGGAGTGGACTTGTGTTGCAAGAGTGAGTATTAATCCTTTACATGATAGGTTCTGGGTTTTTTTTAGTTCTAGGGCTGTAGTATGTGATGTGAGTGAGCCTATGAAATTTGGATGACAAATACTTTGGTGGACAGGATGTGTAATTGTGGCTATGGGGGATGATGAATGTTGGTGTGGAGGTTTGTTTCATGGGGTTATGAAAGTGTAGGTGTTCATAGGAAGTAAGTATATAGGGCATAACTAAAATAGGTAGAAGTGATAGTAGGAGTAAGGGTTTAAAGTGTATATATGTAGTGTTAGATGACACTGTAAAGTGTAGTGTGTAGGTAAGTATACAGGGATGGGTGTTGATAGTGATTAAATTGTGGGAGGTAGGCTGTAACACTTTAAGGGGTTTGTCTATGTGATTGCTTGTACTGACAGGGCGTATGGTTAATGTGTATAGATGTAGTAGCTTTGGGGGCGGGTGGAATTTGGGGGCAGGGTAGGGGAGCGGAGTGAGCCCTCAGGGTGAACGGAGCGGGTAGAGCCACAGAAGGAGTGAGCCCTAGGAGAACAATCAGTGGAGAGCTGTTTGTTAAGGTAAGTGTAAGGTGGAAAAAGGTTGGAGATGTTAGTCTTGATAGTAGGGATAGAGGAGGTATAGTTAACTGATACAGAGTAAGAAGATATAGGGATAGTGTAGGACTACAACTCTGCAAGCTTGAGATACTATGTTCCTGAGAGAAGAGTTTCAAGACAGAAAGATAGTTTAGGACAAAGGCGCCACCTAGTGGCCAATGTCAAATTAGTTACAATAGTTCCCTTTAGGAGGTAGTAGGTATTGGAATTGGAATTTAAGGAGAAAGGAAGAATATTATGTATTTACAAGGGTATAGGAGAGAGAAAGTGGGCTAGGAAGGAGAAAAGGATGGTAGTGGCTGCTGGACGCCCTAGCAGGGGATTATACTTTAAAAGGTAAAATAGATTACACAATGTTACTTCTGCTGACAGAATTTGTATAACACATACTTTCTTCAGCCTTATTGTTCTTGAGGGGCTGTTTCACAGGGCAAGAGAAGAGGCAAATCCTTGGTTTGGGGTGAAGACGGTAGTTAGTGATAAAAGGTTGCTGGCCAACAGGACAGGGTAGGTCCACAGTTTTAGTGCTTTATGAGCAGGTAGGGCAACTGTTTGCATGAAGGGAAAGAGAAACAAAGAGGTTAGATAAGTAGGATGTTAAGCACAGATATTAGGTAACAAAACATTTAAGGTAAAGCACATACCTGGTAAACAAATTATAAAGGAAAATAAAATAAAACAATATCAACTAAAATAAATAAATGTCTTTACAATGTATTTATGGAAGACACTTACAGTGGATAGAAAAAGTGCACACACCCGTGTTAAAAGGCCAGGTTTTTGTGATATAAAAATGAGACCACAATAAATAATTTCAAAACTTTTCCCACCTTTAATGTGACCTATAACCTGTACAATTCAACTGAAAAACAAACAAATCTGTTAGGGCAAAAGATATAAAAAATAAAAAACGCACAATAAGCTGGTTGCATAAGTGTGCACACCCTTAAACTAATACTTTGTTGAAGCACCTTTTGATTTAATTACAGCATTCAGTCTTCCTGAGTAGAATTCTATCAGCATGGCACATCTTGACTTGGCAATATTTGCCCACTCTTCCTTGCAAAAGCGCTCCAAATCTGTCAGATTGCGAGGGCATCTCTTGTGCACAGCCCACTTCAGATCACCCCACAGAGTTTCTATTGGATTTAGGTCTGGGCTCTGGCTGGGCCATTCCAAAAGTTGAATTTTCTTCTGGTGAAGCCATTCTTTTCTTGATTTGGATGTATGCTTGTGGTTCTTGTCATGTTGAAAGGTGAAATTCCTCTTTATCTTCAGCTTTCTAGCAGATGCCTGAAGGTTTTGGGCCAAAAGTGACTGGTATTTGGAACTGTTAATAATTCCCTCCACCTTGACTAAAGCCCCAGTTCCAGCTGAAGAAAAGCAACCCCAAAGCATGATACTGCCACCACTATGCTTCACCATGGGGGTGGTGTTCTTTTGGTGACGCAAAGCATTGTTTATGCGCCAAATGTACCTCTTGGAATTGTAGCCAGAAAGTTCAACCTTGGTCTCATCAGACCATAACATATTTTCCTACATGCTTTTGGGAGACTTGATGTATTGTTTTTAAAATTTTAGCTGGGCCTGGATGTTTTTCTGTGCAAGGAAAGGCTTCCGTCTTGCAACCTTACCTCATAGTACAGACATATGGAGAATACGGGAGATTGTTGTCACATGTAGCACACAACGGGACTATATCAGAATCTCGAAGTCTGACAATATCGAATACGATATTGTTGACACAAGATTAACTAAAGCGCACATCGAATGTTTAAACGGAAATCTCCATAAGGGGAGATTTCCGTTTACTTCAATGTTGTGCGATCTTGGAGTTGGTATATTTAAGTAGCAGGGGAGGTGCAGGGGGGGGGGGGTTCCCCCTGCGTAAACTCTTTAGTTTTATTTTTTTTGCTTTGATCATTTTTTTATTAGGGTTCGATGGTTTAAAACTTCCATGCATTAAGTTCGATCTTTATGCATTCGAAGTATTAAACCTTTGAAGTTATAATATAGACCCGTACACAACCAGTACTTGCCTGAAATTCCTGTAACTCCTTCAGTGTTGCTGTAGGTCTCTTGGCAGCCTCCCTGACCAGTTTTCATCTTGTCTTTGCATCAATTTTGGAGGGACATCCAGTTATTTGCAATGTCACTGTTGTCTCATATTTTCTCCGCCTTTTGATGACTGCCTTCAAACTGTGTTCCATGGTATATCCAATGCTATGGAAATTTTTTTGTACCCTTCTCCTGACTGACACCTTTCAACAATGAGATCCCTTTGCTGCTTTGTAAGCTCTCTGCAAACCATGGCTTTTGGTGTAGCAGGCAACTGAGTAAATGTCAGAAAAATCCTGCTAGGACAGCTGTACTTTATTTGGGGTTAATCAGAGTCTTTTTAATTGATGGCAGGTGTGCTCCTAAAATGACTGAATGCTGTAATTAAATCAAAAGGTGCTTCAACAAAGTATTAGTTTAAGGGTGTGCACACACAACGAAGTAGTAGTTGAAGGGTGTGCACATTTATGCAACCAGTTTATTGTGCATTTTTTTTTATATTTTTCCCCTAACAGATTTGTTTGTTTTTCAATTAAATTGTACAGGTTATAGGTCACATTAAAGGTAGGAAAAGTTTTGAAATTATTTATTGTGATCTCATTTTTTTATATCACAAAAACCTGGCATTACCTGGTACTTTAACAGGGGTGTGTACACTTTTTATATCCACTGTATGGAATATGCATATATGGGATGTATGTCTGCTGGGTAACTGTCAGGTGATATAAAGTTACATAAGCTGTATTGCATCTGTGCTTGTACTGTCTAGGATGCAGCAGTTATTAATCTCTGTATTTGCCCATGGAGGCACATCAGGCACTGTCTACAGGAGTATACTTTGCACAGGTCAGTTTGCATGCAATGTGAACATTTATACTCATTTTTATTTTCTCCAGAAAATGAGTCAGCGTCTGCTTCATACACTCTTTATGATAAAACAGCTGCTAATATCGCAGTTAAAGCAAGCCTTCTATAACCTCAGGGTGGTCAGATACATACAGCAAGCACAACAGTATTGGCTCTGTGTTGTGGGCTCTTTGTTGGGCGTATTGTTTAGCCACTCCAATTTGGTCATGCATATCATTTGTGAAAATGCTACATGTGGCTGCTGCATCTTTGGTGGCATAGGCTGTTAATCTGACCTCAGCCATCAGTCAATTTTGTAGTATCATGCAGATGTACGGACACATTAAGAGTTTCCTCTCCATTGTACCAGATGCGACACTTGGACGGATTTCATGCAGTTAATTCAGTATGATTTATCACTGCTCTGCGGCTCTTCTTCAAACTCTAATGCAGTCCAGAATTTGTTAAATAAAATCTACAGATTAATCGCTCATACCCAATTTAAAATTCTGCCCATCACTCAAATAGCTCATACTGACTCTTGTTACATCATTTACAAATTACTTTTCTTGAATACCCACCCTTCCTTTACTTACTTTTATTTTAAATCATATTCCCTGACTTTGCATTCTCTTTCACCCTGCTCTCTTGAAATTATTAACTTCAGTGTTTTACAAAGGGTTTATTGCTTCTAGAACAAACGTCAGGAATGCTCTCCCTTTTGACAGTAGAATTATTTCACCATTTAAGCAAATTAAAACAAGTTTGACTAGCTATTACTACATAAATGCAGCATGAAGCAGCTTTAATTAATATCCCGTTTGTTCCATGTCTGGCATATTAATATTTCTGTCCTGTAACTTAATTACGGCTCTGAGAGGGTGGCATTAACAAACACCAGGTAAAACAAATAGTGGACCAGCACAGTGGTAAAGCAGGACAATAGTTTAATTAAATTCAAAAAGTTGAAGCCATATAAATGGCTCACAACAACCAACAGACCGGTTTCGGCTATACAAAAAAACACAAACACCAACCTAAGTAAACAGTGGGGAGTCTTGAAGCTTTCCTGCTGTTGGAGGACTTAAGACATCTGCAGTGTAACTGAAATTTGGCTCATGGTACTGAGTGCTACAAATAACAGGGCGATCATCATTTAATCACTGCAGGTCCAATGATTGTGGTGACAGTGTTTCATGGAAGCATGGCTTTTGCTCTGCGACTTCTTCAACAAAGGAATTTTTGCAGCAATGGCAATCTAATCTGACAGTTCCAAAATAATTTATATTTTAATGGGGGGTTATGTGAAAATGGTATTCAGTTTCAGTTACACTGCCATTCTTTCTTTCTTTGTATGTGTTTGTGGTGATGTCAGATGTGCTGAAGTGATTTTCCTCAGCTTTTTGTAGTGTTTCCTGAAATGCAGAGTGTAGCAAGACAGTATAATTGAAACTGGTATCTGCTCTTTCTGTGTGATTGGCCAAACAACAAGTTTATATATTTAAGTGAAGAGGTTGCCTCCAACCCCACCCCGAGGGAAGAACATTGTTTTGTGGAATTTTAATATTATCCATGAAGCTGCATTTCTCCACAGATCAATGCAATTGTGGTCATTTCATTTCTATGCTGTTTCAAGAATCCCTGCCTTATTTTATAACTGAAAACTAACCTAAATGCCAAAATACAAAAGAATACTCTAAATATAAAATTACTACACACCTTAATTACAATCAAGGATACGGAATATAACTTCAAAAGACACTGATGCAATTTCCTCAGTTGTTTTTGTTTAGAAAAGTTTCCCGGCTTGTTTTCTTATTGGATTTAGCTGATTGTGTTGTAATCCCCACCTGGCAAATAGAAAAACATGAGTTTATTTTTTTTATTTTGTTTTTCTCTTTTCTTAATTTGAAAAGTTTGTGGTGTGCTGAAGTGATTTTCCTAGTGTATGTACCAAGCAGTGCCAATAACTGAACAAGAAGAACTTCTATTTATATATCAGAACTTGAAAATAAAAATATTGCAATAACAGTTTTTAACTGTCTTGTGACTAACTGGACATGTTACTTTTTTTGACATTCTCTCATTGACTTCAACCATGAATCCACTGTTTCAAATTAAGAAGAGACAAAAGCAAAAAAGAAAAACAAACCCATGTCTTTGTATTTGCCAGGAGGGGATTACAACACAATCAGTCCAATCCTAGAAGAAAATAAGTTGGGAAACGGTTCTTAACAAAAACAGCTGAAGAGAGGACATCAGATTTTTATATTATTAACTCTTTTATCAAAACGTACATCTCCATATAGCAGAAATATGTAGAAAATGTTAAAGACAAGCATTAATAAATTGTATAATAGGAAAAATCAATATCAAAGAACCCACACACTAAAAATCAATGTAGCAAATGTTGGCATAACAAAACTCCCAGAAACTCTTATCTCACTGTGAATTCAAGGGCTAACTACAAAACTTATCTGGTCACTACTAAAGCTGAGGGAAATATGAAAGCTTTCAATAACTACATAAGGGAATTCAAATGAACTAAGCAAGAATGCAACATACTGACAATATGCAATACGATATTCACTCGTTCTACAGCAAACTGTAACATGCTCAGTCAAATAAATTCTGTAGCAGCTTTAAGGGCTCAGAAGACGCTAAACCATGTTTGTTAGTGTAAAAAGTCATTATGTAAATCAAAATATATGATTATAGCATCCCCACACAATTAAAAACACTTGCTTTATATGTCAAGAAAGTCCAGGAAATATTCCTAGTATTTTTTTATACAAAGTCAGTTATTTATTTACTTACTTTTGTTAACCGGGATAGCCACCCTGGGTGGTAGATCATTTTTCAGCTGAGTCCCAGGGGAAAAGCCCCTGGAATACAGAACAAGAAGCAATATAAAAAAGTTAGCATGATATTTACACCTAAGGTAAACTAAATTTTAGAGAGGAAAAAATGCACAGTATACATAATAACAAATGAGAAAAGTGTGTGCACACTAGCAAAAATATTAATCAAGTGAGTCAAAGTGTAAAAGAGAAAACAGACAGCAAGGGGAGAAGGCAACTTTGACAAAATTAGAAGCATTACAGATGAAAAAGTTACAAAAAGAAATATGTAAGCAACAGTTAAGTATAGAGCATAGAGGAGTAGGGAGGAGTCAGTAAAGAAGGAAAGCAAAGAGAAGATGAGAAATAAAAAGAAAAAGAGAGAAAAAAACTGGAGAAGAAAAGTGTAATAGGAGAGCAGGCCAGGGACATTTGAGGAACTGGAAGGTAAAAAGTAGGAGAGAGAAGAAATGGACTATTAGAGATATAAACGGAAAAAAGAAGATAAATAAAAGTGGAAGTTAGATATAATAAAAGTAAGAGTAAAGCAAGACAGAAGGCATTAGCCAGGAGAACATGAAAAGAAACAATCAGAATAGAGGTACTAGTTTTAGGAGCATTTTGAACTGACTTAAGTTGGGATTGGATAAAATGACCTGAGGGATAGTATAACTAGTTATAACCTAGTTAAACCTTTGTACAGAATACTTAACACATATGAAACAAAAAAGATGCACTATGGTGCCACCTACAGTGATCCTTATTCTAAAGGAAGCATAATTTCAGATCCCTTATAATTACAGACCAGTTAAGCCTAACATGCATATTGTCAATGCAGCACCATGATTATGCTGGGAAAATACATGCACACCTTTCTGACATCAGAAAAGTACTTAAACTTTTAAGTACCCCAACAACTATTAAGACAGCTTCTTGCATTAGGGATAAACAAGGGACAGTATTGACTGGTGAAAAACAATAGCAGCAGAACATAACACAGCTTTTAAAAGCTAACAAACAGTAGAAACCAGCAAAAAAGCCATTCATGCACAAGTTTCTTCAAGTAAATCACTATGAACTTTAATGAAACAAAAAACATTACATGAAGTGCTTTTCGTTTAGCTTGTAGCCAAACTTCATCAGATACATTTCCTTTGTGTCTGTAGTGTTTAAATATATATCATGTGACAATCATAACCTCATCAATCCCTAATAACTGCCTAATTATTCAATTACCTTAAGCTGAACTTAAAAGTAAAGATGTAAAAATATACAATAAAACACTCTAAAAATTCAATACGATAATGTATCCTACAATGCATTACATTAAAATTATGGGATAAATATATAAGCCCCTTTTTTTCAACCATAATAATAATAATAATACAATAACAGTAAAAACCTTGTATTCTAAAAACAGTTTTTCAAACTGGTTCATATGTAAGAGTTAGTTTCAGGTTTATCTAAGTAAACTATTCAATTTTAAAATACAGGCTATTGAGCAAGTTTCATTCAAGCCAGGGTACTGGCAAGCATTAAGTCTCAATTGCCATAATAGTTCTAGCCTCTCTAATAGTAGTGAAGTAGGTCCACCCTTAATGTCTATTTGTACTTGTTCTATAACTCTGAACTTAAATTTATGCTCTAACTTCTCGTTACAGTGTTTTGCTAAGGCGTTATGTATCTGATGAAGTCTGGCTACACGCTAAACGAAAAGCGTTTCATGTAATTTTTTTTGTTTCATTAAAGTTCATAGTGATTTACTTGAAGAGCCTTGTGCATAAATGTTTTTTTTGTTGGTTTCTACAGCTTTTAAAAGCTGCCAGAACTTCACTATACCACACTTAGAAATAAAACATGGCAGAATGGAGTGTCTAACAGCTTGTAAAGCTTTTCATTCTTCAGAGGGATACTTTGTTTCCATCTGCTTGGCAGAGCTAAGGTATTCTACAACCTTTCAAAGGCTTTCAAAGCCAGTAAAACACTTCTTGATTCTACACATTTTTCTTTTTCTGTAACTGCCAGTACAAAGAACACATAAAGCTATATGCACAACAAAGATCTATGATCATGTATCACTGATCATAACTCTTTATTGTAATGTGTTCTTGACATGGTTGCTAAGATTCATCTCTTGAGCTTCACTCTCAAGTTAAACTTTTTGGCATGTGGATTATGATTTGTGGCCCAAACACCATCATCAACCAACTTTTTCCCATGTTTTTTTTTTTGCATGAGGTCAAGGTGTCACATGAACTGTCGCTAAAACTGCTGTTACAGTTACAGTTATTAAAATAATTAAACAACATCTGAATGAATAGCTTTTGGCTTAAAGAATTTAATATAAACTAATTAAATGAAATAGACTGTATTTAGCACTAAAAGTTGCTATTACTTTCTATAATTGTTTAAAATGATTTAACAGATTGTGTAATATGAATGAAGCATTCAAATATTATGTTGTAATAATCCATCCTAACAGTTCCATACAGCCTGCAGGACTTTGTGCACAGGTCACTTTAAAAGCGAGACCTGCCATGCACGGCTGAAAGGAAGGTAGAATAATTTAACTCCAAACAGCTCCCATATCCTGGCTGACCAGTGCACAGTCATGGTTTTTGTTATCAGCATACTCACACTAGCTCTCACCCTACTATAAGTGAGACCTGTTGTGCATGGCTGAAAGGAAGGTGAAATAATTTAACTCTACACACCTTCCATATTCTATCTGACCAGGTCTTTCAACATAGGTATGAGATGTAAATATCATATGCAAGAAGACAAATTTCTGTGAGAAAACTTATTCCTGGAATAAGTACCTACAGCAACTAATTGTAAAACATTTATACATGTCTGCACAAAGTCCTTCATGCTTATTTCCAGAATTTCTAGCCTTTTCATTCTTTCCAAATCCCTATGAGCGTCCATGCCCCTCCAGTAACCTGAGATAATGATATAACTTTACTATAAAAACATATAAAATAGGCATAAAAATTCCTTACAGATGTCTCTAGGCTCTCTCTTGCACAAGCCTTCCTACTCCCCACCCTTCTTTACGCCGTTGCTATTCTCACTAATATCCAATCCAATCTTCTGTCGAAACTGGAACTCGCCTATAATAAAATTGCAAGATCTGCCTCTAAGCAACCCTACCATTCTCACCACTGCCTAGCCTTGAAAAACATGCAGTGGCTAGAATTTCATCATCAAATCCTACTCCCAGCTTCTCATAGCTCATTCTATCTTACATAAACCCTGCTCCTGTCTCTCTCTCTCTCTACTCACATCCAGCCCTATACTCCCAACAGCATCATCTGCAAGTCTATGCATCCAACAAAAACAATGGTAAACTCCATAGCTACTCAGTAGCAAATGCTTGGAATAAATTACCACTAAGTGTTAGATGGATCTCTAACCCAAACTCTTTCAAAACAATACTAAAGGAAACTCTACTTAGATAATGGAAATGCTTATGCTATGACCCAACTTAATCCACATCCCCTCCTATAATACTATTGCAGCAACCTTTTCTCCTGCCTCCCTCTGCTTCTAATAAAGTCTACTAATAGTCAGTAGCTCCTACAGCTTCCAGAGCTTTAGTCTTGGAAATGGGCTTTTGCCCTGGGCTTATCTCCTGTTTATATATTTGTTACTTTCTGTTTTACAAACATCTATATTTTCTGCATTCTGCTTACTATTGTATGAAACTTCATACTATATTATGTTTTCAATTTAATGACAATTTTCTAGCATGCTGTTTCAACATACGTCTCATACATATTGCAATTATTGTAATTTTAGTTATAACTCTGTCGTGATTACTTTTATTACTTGTACTTTTTGAAGCGTTTTTCCTCTGGCATCTGCTGAAAAAGGGTTGCTGCCCAGCTGGACTAACTCGGTCAACAAATGTCAAATAAATAAAACAGCAGTGAGCAGCAGCCTACTCAGGCTGCCTAGATACAATGCCCTGTTCAAAGCAGTGCTTTTGTAAAACAGTATATTTTTATTTTAAATGCATTTTAAAGGTAGAAGAAACCTGTGTATCAGTTACCTGTATGATAACTCACAGCTTCTGTCTTCTTTACATTAAGCATGCCCACAGTGGTTACTTTCTGCTGGTGTGGAAACTGTTGCCTGCTACCCTCCCCTCCAACTCGTAAGTCCCCAGCCACCCACAGCTCTAATGCTTCAACCCATCAGACCTTAAGCCAAACCTCCTCCTTTTTCCTCTCCTACCCTTCCCCTGTATTTCTGCAAACTTCTACTTTTTCTCTTACACACCTACCCAACTTTACCCTTCCAGTACTACTCTCAACATACTCCCTAGTTTTAACAATGTGTTTTTCTCTTACATTCACATCAACCCCTTCCAACTACTCCCTAGTTTAACAACTATTTTCCTTTCACTCTTCACATTTACTCATCTTCTCTCATCTTCTTCAGTTTTATTATTAATTACTCCACATTTACAATGCTACTATTCCATACAATTGCATTATTATCCCTCACAACTGCTGCCTGCATTACATCTTACCTATACCCACCTTCGTACACAACTCTCCATTACCCATCCCAGTCATCTCCCAAACACTACACAGCTCTTGCTATTAAAAGCCTCTAGTCTTTTCTCCTCTGCTATTGCATACCTCATAAAAATAAAGTATTAAACCCACAACAACATAATCAACAAGTAAATGCATAGAAAAATGGGAACAATACATGCAAAATAACGCTTTGGAGGAGGAATGAGGTCTAAAAGAAAGCAAGATTTGAAAGAGCTACATAATGTCTGACTGACAATGAATGGACAGATTATAAGTGATGTATAATATTTACTGTGACGATTGGTGAGAGATGGGCGAAGGCTGCCAGCCTAGTCAAATAGAATTTGATATACAATTCTGGCATTTGTAAATAAATGTAAAATACAGGCATGTTTTCTTGAGTGCAAAAGAATACTGTGAAATGTGGAACTGCAAAATATGTCCACCAAACTGAAGCAGGTGTTGGAAAACAAAACTAAAAACACAACCCAACACCGAGAGGAGGCAGAAACCAATAAATATCCAGCAATTTCCAAAAGAATGCGATAAATTCCACAGGACTCGAAATATCATAAAACACAGGTTTATTGTATCCTTTGGCTCTAATGGTCAAATTTTTGCTTCCAAAAATACTTCCTCTAAATGTGCAATATATGAGCACTGAGCACAAGTTCCACATTTGTAAGTGCCTTTT
This sequence comes from Protopterus annectens, assembly GCF_019279795.1. Taxonomy (NCBI): domain Eukaryota; kingdom Metazoa; phylum Chordata; order Ceratodontiformes; family Protopteridae; genus Protopterus; species Protopterus annectens. The sequence continues at coordinate 1,170,240,652 of NC_056729.1, read as the reverse complement.
CTAGACCTATAGGAGTGGGTTTGGAAGGGCGTTTTTTCTAATATATTTTTAATACTACTGCCCTTGCGAAAAACTGCCTTCATTTCCTTGCCATGCAGATTGGCCAGATCGGTGATCTCTGTGAAGGTTTCCCATTCTCTTTTAATAATATCTCTTATTCTACTAGAATTGGCACTATACTGTGTAATGAAGGCTTGGTTGTATTCTAACTGTGATGTCGGAGGAGAAGATTCTTCCTCCCCATGTTGTAATCCCAAAATAGGTCTAAACCTACCTGTTCTTTCATTTCTGACCTGTTCGTATATATTCTGTATCATGTCTTTGGGGTACCCTCTGTCTAAAAATAAAAGTCTGAGGTTCTCACACTCTTTCAAAAACTGCTCTTCATCAGATGTCATTCTGGAAATTCTGACATACTGGCCTTTGACAATCCCTTTCTTTTGATATGCTGGATGCGCACTGTCATAGTGTATATAACTATTAGAAAACGTAGGTTTCCTATACACTGATGATTGAAACTGGTGTTCACTGTTAATAGTGAGCTCAACATCCAGGTATTCCACCCTTTCCGTGGTAACTTGATATGTGAAGGTAAGGAAATTGGTAGTGCCAGCTAGATATTCCATAAAGTCCGTAAGTAAACTGTCAGATCCTGTCCAGAAGATACAAATGTCGTCTAGGAACCTGTAATATGCCACCCAATATTGACTAAAAGGGCTATTGAGCACATATTTATTTTCCCAAATGGACAAAATTATGTCCGCGTAGGTAGGGGCACAATTAGCTCCCATCGCTACCCCGGAGGTCTGTTTATAAAACTCCCCTGAAAAATAAATAAAATTATTATGCAACACCAATTCCATAAGCTGCAAAATAACAAAATTTTCATTGTTATTGGATAAGGAATTGGCTGCTAGTGCTTCCTCTAACCATAATAACCCAATGTCATGTGGAATAACAGAAAAAAGGTCCACTATATCAATGGTCAAGAACTTGAGATTAGAACTCCAAAGTTCAGGCGTAACCTGCCTTAAAAATTCCCATGAGTCTTTCAACATGTGAGTAGATTTCGGCCATAGTCTTTTCAATTTGAAATCCAGGTATTTGGAAAGTGGGGAAATTTTGGATCCTTGTGCCGCGACTATGGGCCTCATAGGTGGATCCTCTATATTTTTGTGTACTTTAGGGACACCAAATATAGAGGGCACCCTAGGTTGAGGATTGTCCAGGAAAACGTAAGTACTGTAATCAATAGCTTCCTGGTCCAATAGGTCTTTAATGACCAAATCCAATCTCTGATATGCTATATGGATTTCATTGAGGGAAACTGGACTGTACCTAGCTTCATTTTTTAATATGGCATTCATTTTGCCTTCGTATATGAGCTGGTCCATGATTACTGTTCCTCCCCCTTTGTCAGGTTCCATTACTCGAATGTTGGCATTTTGTTGTAAAGCATATAATAATTGTTGTTCAGGGATGGTTAAGTTGGAAGTGTACCCGCCCCTTCTGCAATGGTTCCTGATCTGTTGTTCTATCCTATACTCTAAGTTTTTTAATTGAGGATGTAGAGGTGGATTATATAAACTACTTCTGTGTAATCCAGCACTTAGATGAGACTCTCCTGGGCCTAGCAGGTGTACTAAGTTCAATTTCCTAATAAATAACTTGGTGTCAATAATAACTTGAGTTATAACACTACTCCTGTTAGGTACATATTTAAAGCCTTTAGTAAAAAGTGTAAAGTATGTGTCATTGATACTAAGTGAACTGTAATTGTATATAGTGTATCCTCCTAGTTGGCAAAGTGGCCCTTCACGGTTACATAATTCCGGGCTAAGTTCAGCATGGCTTATTCCCAAAACTGAACCTGTCCAGGATGAGGGTTCCTGTTGTTCCTCATCTTCTCTCTCTGTGGGTGACCCTGGGGGGAAAAAGACTGTTCATAGTGTGTTTTTCTTTGATTCCTGATTCTTTCCGATCGCCTAGGGAGTGGTTCTAATCCCTGCTCCTGACATATCTGTGGTTCATTGTTAAAAGATATTTCCCCTGTGTCTAGCACTGGTCGTGTAATGTAATTTCTTCTATCAACACTAGAAGGTGGTATAGGATAGGGACAGCCTTCCTCGTATTCCTTCAAATCCCTTTGTAATTTTTTATGTTTTCTCTGCAATATAACTGTACATTTGTTGTCAACATCCTTCCTGATTTGATAGTACTTTTGATTTTCTAGTTCAACCTGAAACAACAAGTCCGTAGTGACAGCATGATTGTACTTGTTAATGTCCTGGTCTAATTTAGCAATGTCAGCTTCATTTCTTTTAATTATAGCTCTTAAAATGTCAAACCCGCATTTGTCAAAAGCGGAAATCAAGTCATGGTGAAAGTCACTCCCAGCCACGACATTGCTGGGGTATTTGCACACACGTAAGCCTTTGGGCACTACATTGTTACTCAAACACTCATTCAGGTACATATTGTCCAAATGCAAACTGCGGTACCTGTACAATGAGGACTCTAGTGCGGCCATGGATTCCCGGAAACTTGTTGTTTCGTCTGTCCTTGTGTTCACTGGCCCCGGTCGCTGGAACGTAGGAATATCCTGATACCATTCCTGAAAGGTGGAGGGTAACCTGATGTCCGGTCCGGCTGTTCCTCCGGAGCGCTGTTGACTCGCATTCCCTTCCTGTAGGATAAGCGGAGTTAGATGGAAATCCGTCGCTGTATTGGAGCGCCCTCTATCATTGGAGGATGGCATTACAGGACTAGAGCTTGGATTAAGGTGACTTGTAGCTGCCGCGTTGGTATTGTTATTAATATGACAAGGTTGTGAGAGTAACTGATGAATACCTTGCCCCAAAGGTAACAATAAGTCCAAAAGTTGACTGAGTTGCCCGGTCAACTTGCGAATTTCCCCAACTTCAGCTCGAGAGTTAGGTTCCTGGATATCGGCCGTTGCACTCTCCCCCGAGGCTTCCATACTAAACAAATCCACCAAACTGAAGCAGGTGTTGGAAAACAAAACTAAAAACACAACCCAACACCGAGAGGAGGCAGAAACCAATAAATATCCAGCAATTTCCAAAAGAATGCGATAAATTCCACAGGACTCGAAATATCATAAAACACAGGTTTATTGTATCCTTTGGCTCTAATGGTCAAATTTTTTGCTTCCAAAAATACTTCCTCTAAATGTGCAATATATGAGCACTGAGCACAAGTTCCACATTTGTAAGTGCCTTTTCTAGACCTATAGGAGTGGGTTTGGAAGGGCGTTTTTTCTAATATATTTTTAATACTACTGCCCTTGCGAAAAACTGCCTTCATTTCCTTGCCATGCAGATTGGCCAGATCGGTGATCTCTGTGAAGGTTTCCCATTCTCTTTTAATAATATCTCTTATTCTACTAGAATTGGCACTATACTGTGTAATGAAGGCTTGGTTGTATTCTAACTGTGATGTCGGAGGAGAAGATTCTTCCTCCCCATGTTGTAATCCCAAAATAGGTCTAAACCTACCTGTTCTTTCATTTCTGACCTGTTCGTATATATTCTGTATCATGTCTTTGGGGTACCCTCTGTCTAAAAATAAAAGTCTGAGGTTCTCACACTCTTTCAAAAACTGCTCTTCATCAGATGTCATTCTGGAAATTCTGACATACTGGCCTTTGACAATCCCTTTCTTTTGATATGCTGGATGCGCACTGTCATAGTGTATATAACTATTAGAAAACGTAGGTTTCCTATACACTGATGATTGAAACTGGTGTTCACTGTTAATAGTGAGCTCAACATCCAGGTATTCCACCCTTTCCGTGGTAACTTGATATGTGAAGGTAAGGAAATTGGTAGTGCCAGCTAGATATTCCATAAAGTCCGTAAGTAAACTGTCAGATCCTGTCCAGAAGATACAAATGTCGTCTAGGAACCTGTAATATGCCACCCAATATTGACTAAAAGGGCTATTGAGCACATATTTATTTTCCCAAATGGACAAAATTATGTCCGCGTAGGTAGGGGCACAATTAGCTCCCATCGCTACCCCGGAGGTCTGTTTATAAAACTCCCCTGAAAAATAAATAAAATTATTATGCAACACCAATTCCATAAGCTGCAAAATAACAAAATTTTCATTGTTATTGGATAATGAATTGGCTGCTAGTGCTTCCTCTAACCATAATAACCCAATGTCATGTGGAATAACAGAAAAAAGGTCCACTATATCAATGGTCAAGAACTTGAGATTAGAACTCCAAAGTTCAGGCGTAACCTGCCTTAAAAATTCCCATGAGTCTTTCAACATGTGAGTAGATTTCGGCCATAGTCTTTTCAATTTGAAATCCAGGTATTTGGAAAGTGGGGAAATTTTGGATCCTTGTGCCACGACTATGGGCCTCATAGGTGGATCCTCTATATTTTTGTGTACTTTAGGGTCACCAAATATAGAGGGCCCCTAGGTTGAGGATTGTCCAGGAAAACGTAAGTACTGTAATCAATAGCTTCCTGGTCCAATAGGTCTTTAATGACCAAATCCAATCTCTGATATGCTATATGGATTTCATTGAGGGAAACTGGACTGTACCTAGCTTCATTTTTTAATATGGCATTCATTTTGCCTTCGTATATGAGCTGGTCCATGATTACTGTTCCTCCCCCTTTGTCAGGTTCCATTACTCGAATGTTGGCATTTTGTTGTAAAGCATATAATAACTGTTGTTCAGGGATGGTTAAGTTGGAAGTGTACCCGCCCCTTCTGCAATGGTTCCTGATCTGTTGTTCTATCCTATACTCTAAGTTTTTTAATTGAGGATGTAGAGGTGGATTATATAAACTACTTCTGTGTAATCCAGCACTTAGATGAGACTCTCCTGGGCCTAGCAGGTGTACTAAGTTCAATTTCCTAATAAATAACTTGGTGTCAATAATAACTTGAGTTATAACACTACTCCTGTTAGGTACATATTTAAAGCCTTTAGTAAAAAGTGTAAAGTATGTGTCATTGATACTAAGTGAACTGTAATTGTATATAGTGTATCCTCCTAGTTGGCAAAGTGGCCCTTCACGGTTACATAATTCCGGGCTAAGTTCAGCATGGCTTATTCCCAAAACTGAACCTGTCCAGGATGAGGGTTCCTGTTGTTCCTCATCTTCTCTCTCTGTGGGTGACCCTGGGGGGAAAAAGACTGTTCATAGTGTGTTTTTCTTTGATTCCTGATTCTTTCCGATCGCCTAGGGAGTGGTTCTAATCCCTGCTCCTGACATATCTGTGGTTCATTGTTAAAAGATATTTCCCCTGTGTCTAGCACTGGTCGTGTAATGTAATTTCTTCTATCAACACTAGAAGGTGGTATAGGATAGGGACAGCCTTCCTCGTATTCCCTCAAATCCCTTTGTAATTTTTTATGTTCTCTCTGCAATATAACTGTACATTTGTTGTCAACATCCTTCCTGATTTGATAGTACTTTTGATTTACTGCAAAATATGTGACAACATTGCACTCTACTGGCCCAGTGAAGCATGTTGTGACCCTTTCATGTTAGAATTATGCTCCAGTGAATATGGATGAAGGTTTCATGCCCATTGTTTTAAGGCTAAAGTTTATGACCAGAATCATTGTTTTAAGGCTAAAGTTTATGACCAGAATTTACATGTGGATGGTGCTTTACTCCTCTGGTTTCTGCTAGAGTGTATATGTGAAATGCCTTTTATTGCTGTAAGTTTCTGAGCAGGTGTTAGATTGATAAATAATGCAGTTTGTTTGTCTGGGAAAACCCAAGTGTCAACATGATGTAATTTGGGAGGGACCCGCCAGACATGTTTGTTAGTAATGTTTGAATACTATTTCTCACAAGACTGAGAGCATTTTGATCTTGATATCTAACTCAGCACTCTGCCTAAGCTCACATGTAATATTTAGCACTGTGATTTCTTGTAGGAATAGTTAAAGCTAGTAAAGATTAATTAGGTATTTTTCTTTGAAATCAGACCTGTACTACTATAGCATTTTAAGTTTATGTGTGCTCTCTGAACTCTTAGATATCTCTGTGGTGTAGTAGTTTTGTCTAATGTTTTAATTATTTATTATTAAATGTTTTTAAAAACCTTTACCTGTGGCTGGTTTGTGTAGAGATAAGCTCTAGAGTACATTGCATATTCAGAGAGTTTATAGTAATAGGCCACTCTAATAAGCCTTAGACTGTATAGTCACATTACCAACTGAATAATAATATTGCACAGTAATAATTGGACACCCTTTTAAGGGCCTTTTAGTAGCCGATAATATTAGCTGGGTGGTGGCAGGGATTACTACCGTATGGTCTGGGCAAATGGGCACAGCTAGAGAATCTGTCAGCCTTTCCCAGGAGTGTCTGTGAAGTTGTATAAATACTTATCTCAAAGTGTGTGTGTGTGTGTGTGTGTGTGTGTGTGTGTGTGTGTTGCGTCAGCTACTTGGGCAGGGACATGAAGCACTGGTTGGACAGAGAGGGTACTGGAGGTTTTAGCTTGCCCAGCTAGGCTGAGAACTGGACCCTATAGCTGTGCCAGTGGGGGAGTCCTATTGGGGACCTGGTGAGCAAGGGAGCAACCAGCCCCAGACTGACTGTGATCTCTGTGTGCACTTAAGGGAAATTTTACTTTACTGTGTGTACTAATTATCCTTTCCTCTTCTCAGAGACAACCTCCCTGGTGTTAGTGGTGAGGACTGAGGCTCTTTGATTGCTGGGCCAGGGCACGGCCATCACATTTACAACTAAAAATATGTCAATATGATTTTTTTTCATTTATATAAATGTATGCCTGCCTATGTCATAAGTGATAATTTAATAAAGATGTTTCTTGTTTAAAAAAAAAAAAAAAATCAACAAGCTTTTTCCTAGACCAAAGCCTTATACATACTTTCTGTCGTCTTTTCATTTGCAAACATCCACCATATCACAAATCCTGCAACCACTTAACAATATAACATGTCTACAACATCATAGAACAGTCATGCCTCAAGCCATATGGTCTCCACCTACTACACAGTTAACCTTAGAAACATAAGAAACAAACTCACTCATTTGCATACCTAGGTATTATACCACTTCCCAGCTCCCCAGATATACTAGTAGCTACAGAAACGTGGCTAAAACAAGAAATAAAAGATAAACAAATCTTACCACAACACCTTAGGACTAGACAGAACCAATAAAAAGGTTGTGAGGTGGCCATTATCTACAAGAATACTTTAAACCTCTCTAGGTCTCATATAAGACCAACCCCACTCTTCAATGCTGAAATAATTATAGTATCCTTGCTAATAAATGTTCACAAAAGCCTTGGCATTATAGCAGCTTACTCCCCCCAGGAAATACCATAGTTACTGCTTGAAGAACTGTCTCAGGCATCAAACAACATCTCACTTGACACAATCATTTTAATACACATACATTTTGATTGGCAAACTATGAGAGTAACAGTCCTTCTAATGTCATTAATCTTAAGTTTCACTCATTTTATTTCAACTACCACAAGGTACAACAAAAACTCTGGATTATATTCTGATGCCCTGACAAAATCCTCTCAAATAGTGCCTTACCCGACCCCTTAAGTGATCACCTACCCATCTTTACATTAAGGCATCAAAAACTTAACCAAAAAGCATTAGCACAACCTTGCTTGTAATGTCTCCTCCTTTAATAAGGCTCAATTCATCGCAAAACTAAAATCATTCAACTAGTGGGTTCTTCTAATCCTTCTACTTAATGAAGTTGTAGCTCTGTTCTACTCAATTTTCCGTACATACTAAATTAACTAGCCACAGTAAGAACTGAAATAATTAAATCAAATCTAGCACCATGGTTCACAAAAAGTACTATACTGCTCATGAATGAAAAAGAAAGAGAGAAACACAGCTTGGAAAAATGGAGAATTTAAAATCATAGCTGTGCATCAATACTTTAAATATCTCAGAAACTCTAAAAATCAAATCAAAACCAAAAAAGGCTATATTAATACACAGGCAACAAATTTTAACAACCCAAAAGTTGAACAATCAACCAGCTGTTAAAAATCTGGTACAGCAACACAAGCTATATCTAATTCATCTAACCAAACTGGCAGCAGAGGTAGCAAATTCATTACCTACTTTATCCAGACAATAACCTCTCTTACTAAACCCTCAGCATCAGCAGACAGGTTTTTCTCCTCCCTTCTTATCCCCCAAAACTTGCACTTAAACAAGTCTCAGTTTCTACAATCAAAAAAACTATTACAAACCTTAAAACCTACTGCCCTTCCCTCAGATAATACTCCATCTGGGTACTTAAAATCTGTTTCTGATGCACTAGCTTTTCCTGTCTCCAACCTAATCAATAGCTCCACACCGAAACCCATTCTTCATTTTTTTCTCTTTTGTACATATTGTACATACTTTGGTACTCTACAGTATTAGAATTAGTTTTTCCTTCACTCTAAGTATTGATTTTTTTGTAATATCTCCATATGTCAGCTATTACTTATGGAATTGTAAAACTGTCCTTGCATTTATTTTTAAACTGTTTATTCTAAAATTATATTTTTATTTCTCGGAGCTTTTCTCCTCGGGTCTCCACTGAAAATGGGCCACAAACCCAGCTGGACTAACCCGATTAACAAATGCCAATAAATAAATAAATAAATAAATAAAGGTGGAAGTTCAAATGAGCTCTCAGACTTCAGGCCTATAGCCGTAGTGTCTCCACTCTCAGCTTTCTGACTGACAACTGCCTCCTTTTCCCTACACAGCATGGTTTCTGTCCTTCTCATAGCACATATACAGCTCTCCTTAGTTTTATAAAAAGAAGTTATGTCTTACCATAACGTTCCATCTGTGTTGTCAATCTTCACCAATCCTTGACAGTGGGTTCAGTTCAGAACCCTTGGAACTGACTCGGCCATATTTTTCGACTCGCGCTCTCCAAGCCAGGCTCTACATAATGCTCCTCACAGAGATTACCACAGATCAAGTTTGCCAAATGACAGTATATAGCAGAAAACAGAGTGGTTTAATACAGATAAAAACAGAGATGAGGCGATATAGGAGTCCTTTAATGAGAAACTAGATCAGGACTAAAGAGATCCACTACAGGACTAAAGAGATCCACTAAGAGTCTTAGGATGGGGGAAGGCAGGTGAGTATGTCAAGGATTGGTAAAGATAAATAACACAGATGGAACGTTATGGTAAGACATAACTTCTTTAGCTGATGTTGTTAATCTTCACCTAATCCTTGACAGTGGGACAGAATCCCCAGCTACTTTAGCCTTGGAAGGTCTCGTGGAAGAATATTCCGAAGCACCATAGAGCCAAAGGATGCTCGACTCCTCGAAACCTGGTCAAATTTGTAATGGACGATGAAGGTATGATGAGAAGACCATGTGGCTGCTGCACCAATGTCATCTAGGGAAGTTCTGTCATGAAAAACTGCTGATGTCGCAACAGCTCTTGTTGAGTGGCTTGAACTATTTTGGGGAGTTGAAGTCCTTGAGATTGATAAATGAATGTGATGCAGTCTCTCAGCCATTTAGCTAAAGTAATTTTAGTAACTGAACAGCCCATACGGATCAGTGAAAAGGCTACAAATAATTGATCTGATTTTCGAAATTCTTTTGTTCTGTGAAGACAAAAACATAGCTGTCTGCAAACGTCTAGTAAATGAAGTGCATATTCTCCCTTGTTGCAAAAATTACAGAAAAAGGTTGGTAATTGTAAGGACTGATTAATATTGGATTCAGAGACTACCTTGGGTAGGAATGACAGATTTGTTCTCAGTGTCACTCTGACTTTATGAACGATCAGGTAGGGTGATTTGCATGATAGGGCTTGCAATTCGGAAAAACTTCTTGCAGAAGTAATTGCTACCAAAAATACAGTCTTACAGGATAAATACTTCAAATGACAAGATGCTGATGGTTGAAAAGGGGCCTTGGTTAGAGCTTGAAGAAAAGTAGATAGGTCCCATGGGGGAACTGGTTCTTTAAAAGGGGGTTTTATTAGGAAGAGCCCCTTCAAAAAGGCTTTACAAAGTTTGTGAGACATTATTGTAGAACTATTCTAACCTGAATGAAAATTCAAAATTGCTGCTAGATAAACCTTTATCGTAAAAGCAGAGGAACCAGATAATCTAGAACATCTTGGATAGGAGCAGCAAAGGGGTCAAACCCCTTTATTCAAGACCCATTTGGTGAATTTTTTCCATCTGCACAGGTACAGTTTTCTAGTAGTAGGTTTGTGGTGTGCAATAATAATACACTGGACAATGTGGGAACTGGATAAGTCATACAGTGAGCTTGAGGTGTCGAAGATTGAGGTGAACCATGCCTTCTGGGTGAGAAAGTAGATATGAAACTGGGTCCAGGATCTATGGTTACTGTAACAGATGAGACCAAAGGATTGGAAACCAAACGTGTTGAGGTCAGAATGGGGCAATGAGGATTACAGAATTCTTTGTCCTTTTGGCTTTCTTTAGGAATTGTGAGATTAGAGGAATTGCGGGAAAGGCATATAGCAGACCGGGAGGCCAACTGTGGAGAATAGCATCTCTGGGTGACTCCCCCAGAGTGGGGATTAGAGTGAAGTAACTTCTGCACTTGTTGTTCAGGGGAGAAGCAATAAGTTTGCAGAAAGGTTGGCCCCAATGGTGAAAGATCCTGTCTGCCACTACAGGGTTCAGAGGCCACTCATGAGGCTTAAGAATTGTCCTGCTTAATTTGTCCGCTATCACACTGGAACTTTCTGGAATGTGCGTTGCTATCAGAAAGTGGTTGGAAGAAATCGGCCATTGCCAAACTCTGAGTGCCTCTCGATACAGTGGGTAAGATTTAGTTCCTCCTTGTTTGTTGATGTACCAGACTACTGACATGTTGTCTGTCTGAAGAGCAGCTGTCCCTAGAGGGAGGGTATCCTGAAATGCTTGCAACACTAATAGCACTGCCCTTATCTTTAGAATGCTGGTGTGCAAATTGGCCTCCAATTGGGACCATGTGCCTTGAACTGTCTTTCCCAGAAAAAGCCCCCCCCCCCCCAACTGGGAAGCATCCGTGGTCACTATGGCTTTGGGCTGGGGAAGGATGAATGGTCGGCCCAAGAGAATTTGGTCAGAGTGAAGCCGCCATCTGAGGTCTTGTTTGCAATGGTTGGTGATCAAGACTAAGTAAGACATTGGTTGGCAAATCAGAGACCATTGTGTTGCTAGTAACCACTGTAGCAGTCACATATGAAACCTCTCTAGAGGAACCAGAGTGACTGACACTGCCATTGAACCTAAGGTTTGAAGGATAAGTCTTGCTGGGACTCTGTTGCTTTACAGAATTTGTCTGACTAGGGCTCTGATACTTTGTGGTCTCTCTGGAAGAAGAGAAGCTATTCCTGAGATGGTGTTTACACGAGCACCTATGAAATCCAATTGCTGAGAAGGCTGCAGGTTGGATTTTTTGAGATTTATTGAAATGCCTAGAGATATGGAAACATTAATGGTGTAATCTCTTGCCTGTTCTAAGTGATGCCTGGTGGCAGCGGTGAGGAGCCAGTTGAGGTATGGAATGACTCAAAAACCTTGCAATCTGAGGTGAGCTGCAACCACTGCCATGCATTTGGTAAACACCCTGGGGGCTGTGGTGAGTCCAAAGGGCAGTGCTTTGAACTGGTAATGACTGGCTCCTAGCCAGAAGCGTAAAAACCTCCTGGAGCTTTTTTCCATTTTTATATGGTAATAAGCATCCTTGAGGTCTATACAGCACATCCAGTTGTCTTTTTCCAAAAAAGAAAGTATGGCTTGTAATGAGACCATCCAGAATTTGGTTTGTTGAACTGCCTTGTTGAATTGGCAGAGATCCAAAATGGGTCTCCAGTCCCCTGTTTTTGGGCACTAAAAAGAATCTTGAGTAAACCCAGGATCCTGTTTGGTCTGGTGGGACTTTTTGGACGACTCTTTTCTCGAGCAGTTTTTGAATTTCTAAGACTGCTGAGTCCCTTTGATTGGGTGGAACATCTGGGAGTTTGTTCTGGGCTTTGGGAGTTATAGATAGTGGAATCTGGTAGCCTCTGGATATTATTCCCTACACCCACTTGACTGAAGCTATTGATTGCCAGGCTGGTAGGTTGCAGGGATAATCGTTCCCCGACTGCCTCCAGAGGAAGGCAATCGGGCATCCTTTCAGGGATGCTGGTAGGAAGTGCCATAAAAGGATTCGCTGGACCCCTGACTCTGCGCTCCATTTCTGCCCCTAGGGCGGTGTCTTCCGTTGATTCTCCATCTGACCCAGTCCTTGCTTCGTGAGTTGTGGACAGCACCTTGTATTTTCTAAACCATAGTCTCCTACGCCTTTGGTTGCTTGAGTAAGGTCTATGAGGAGTGGAGAAATGTATGCCTACAGCAGATAGGGTCTTAATATCTTGCTCACTTCTGGCTAGAGTATCTCTAACTTTTGGGCCAAAAAGGGTAGAAATGTCAAAAACAGCAGTGACGAATGACACTTTAAATGGCTCCACAAAGTTGCACAAGCACATCCAGGAGTGCCTTCTAATGGCTATAGTTGAACCCTCTGCCCTGGTCATCCCTTTAGCTGCATGTGCTATGAGCCTCATGGAAGAGTTGGAAATAGACTCTAGGAGCCGAGAGAAAACTTTGTCATGGACCACTTCAGCTACTGTTCCTGAGAGAGTATTTGAAAGTTCTTTAATCAAATCTCTCTGTAATCTGGTAAAGTGTGCCATATAATTCAAGGACTTCAGAGCGAGGGTCATTGAAGCATAAACATGCTTCCCCAAATCTATCCAAAATCCTTCCACAAGTTCTCTCTTGTTGGTAACTGCTGCCACCACAGCACCAACAGGAATTCTCTTAGACCAATGTGGCTCCTATTTTGCTGCTCAGAGTACATGGTCAGGTCTCTTGAGATTTGCTCTATGGCGTCAAGCATCTTCCACACTCACCGAGCAATTAATTTTATAAGATCATCAGCGGGCGGAGAGATCCAAGAAGTGGAGAGTTGGGCACGAAAAGCCTCCAGGTATACGGATTCCTCTGAGGAAGGCTGGGTGGATGACCAGCCACCCCTCTGCTTCAGGATTTCCAGGATGTCCCCGAAGGAAATTTCATCAGGGGTGACCTGGGGGAAACTTCCCCTTCATCAAAGTCAGTATCTTCGGTACAAGACTCTTCCAGGGAGTCTAGGTGCTTCCCCTTGCACTTCCTCTTCGCAGGGACTTCCTCGGGGGGGGGGAAGCTCCAGGGAAGTTTACGAAGATGAGACCACTAAAGTGGGAGTCACCTGGGACTTTTATGCCCACTGTCCAGGGAGTGAGACCAATGGTAACTCAGGTTGAGAGGAAGAAGTAATATGTCCCAACAGGGATGGCAAGGACTGAGACTCCCCAATGGATAATACCTTCTCCATAATCCAGAAGGCAAGTCCCCCCATAGAGGGATGGGAGTCTGGAATGGAAAAGACTGCTTCAGAACCAGGGTCACACCCCGGACCGAAGAGACCGCCCCCAGACAAGGAGCCTAGGTCAGCACTACAAGGGCTGGGGCATCGAGAGGCATAGATAGCTCAGAAGGAACCGAAAGGGTACCATGCATCTTGGAACAGACCAGAGTGTCCTGATCCAGGGAGGTCTCCGGTGCTGAAGGCTTGGAGACACTGAAGACGGATGTCATTACCGAAGACGAAAAGGCTATCAGAACCAAGTCAGTCGGAGCCAGAAGTGTTGAGATCGAAGGCTCCAGAGGCTCATGTAGAGTTGGAGGAGGAGGGTATGAGGGGGTCACAGAATGTACAGTTTTGATGTCAGATTGGCTCGGAACTGAAGGTAATCCTCTAGCCACAAGTAGCTGATCCACTAGCCTCAATGTCAGCTTCCGATAGACTCTTAGTAGACCTCACCGATGCCGTGGATGAAGATCTAGATGACCTCACTTCCACAAATGGAGTATCTCTGAAAGGGTCAACACAAGGGGAATAAGAGGTTCTTGGGAAGATAGGCAGCTGCAGTATCTTAGGTACGGGTTGATCTGTTGGTACCAACGTGGAAGCAGCTGCCCACTCCAAAGTCAATTTTGCTGGTGTAGACAGGTCCTCCAGTGCCAATAAACTCTTCGGTATAGAGGACAATTCTGACTTTTTTTTTTGTCAGTTCCAAAACACTCGGAACCAAGGAAGATCTTTTCTTCGAACCATGGGAGGAAGAAGTTCCTGTATCACTAGTTTTCTCTTTGGAAACAGAAATGGCCTCATCAAAAGGAGATTTCAAAAGTCCTTTTAAAATAAGTTTGTTCTTCCTTTCCTGTCAATGTACGGGAGGAGGACCCATGACAAATTGGGCAATTTTCTTGCAGGTGAATCTTGCCCAGACAACAAACACAAAGTGTGCCCATTTGAATTGGGCATTTTAGTCTCACATTTTCTACACCTCTTGAATCCCAAGGTCCCCTTTTAAGGTTTTGAGGGAGATTCTTTTTGGTGTTCTTTTCTGTCCACCCTTATCAGCAATGAGAAAAGGAGGACAGAAGGAAAGTTTTTTTTTTTTTTTTTTTTTAATAAAGGAAGAACAGAAGAAAAAGGAAAAATAATACCAACTATGGTATTAAGAGATACCTCAATGGTATAAGTATAGGGAGAACTTACCAGCTATGGTAAGGGACAGATTACTAATGATAAAAGTTGGATGAAATTATTTAGAAGGAATGTGAAAAACAGAAGAGCGTTGCACCACAGATAATAAAACTTTAGCTGTAACTTCAAACATACTGAATATCCAATATAATAAGCATACAGCTTCAAATGAAAACTTCAGTTGTAAGCTCTACTATGCTGAGTTCATGATATATAAATATAGATTTGCAAACGCAAAAGCCAAGTAACACTTAGGTTAAAGTTCCACAATATTAGAGCAAGTAGATACCATAAAAAAACATAGAAAAAACGAAGAACCCTTCTGATGTAAACAAACGGACAAGAGCTTTCAGCTTTTTCAAGCCTTCTTCGGATCCAAGTAAGTCAACAGGGTTCAGTGTTTAAACATCAATAGCATCCAATGAGGCGGACTTCAAAAAATAACGAGTAGCAGCCAATCAAATTGGTCCATTGGTACACACCTCCATGTTGTTACGACAAACATTAGTTTAAAACTCTATTAAAAAATAGTAAAATTCTTATGTTCCTTTTAAAATTAAAATAGTGAAACACATATTAAATCATTTTCTCAGAAGGGACCATTGTAAAAATCCTTGCAATCAGTTCTCATTTAAAGACGATGTCCACATATCTTCCAAAATAAAATATTGTTTATATAGCTACCTGTACTTCATGTACAGCATTTTATGTTGGAAAAACTAACATAAAGCTTAAGGAAAAAATTACTAATCATCATTCTGACATTCGTAACCGAAAGGAAACCAATTCCCTATTTCTTCATCTACATGAGCATGATGGACATAGTTTTGTCTTCCTGGTCATTTCTATGTTAAAATTTACTTCAAGAGAAGGAAATTTGGTTAACTTAACTGAGAGAGAAGAAGCCAAGTGGATAATGCGGTTGAGGGGAGATTGTCCTCCTGGCCTTAATGGTTGTGTCCCATTAAAACCTTTCCTTAAGAACAGACGAGCAACGAAGTATGTGTGTTCGTGATCTGCTTGCTAACTTTTTATTAAAATGCATAATACCCCAGGCTAGCCTGATATGTCGGCTTCGGTCTTTAATGCTTTTAAAACTGCTGAAATGAAGCAACAAGGAGAGCTTTTACAGTTACCTCTGTTATTTTCTTATTTTTTCTTTTATTTTGGAAGATATGTGGACTTTGTCTTTAAATGAGAACTGATTGCAAGGATTTTTACAATGATCCCTTCTGAGAAAATGATTTAATATGTGTTTCACTATTTTAATTTTAAAAGGAACGTAAGAATTTTATTATTTTCTAATAAAGAGTTTTAAATTAATGTTTGTTGTAACAACATGGAGGTGTGTACCAATGAACCAATTTGATTGGCTGATACTCGTCATTTTGTGAAGTCCGCCTCATTGGATGCTATTGATGTTTAAACACTGAACCCTGTTGACTTACTTGGATCTGAAGAAGGCTTGAAAAAGCTGAAAGCTCTTGTCCGTTTGTTTACATCAGAAGGGTTCTTCGTTTTTTTCTATGTTTTTCATGGTATCTACTTGCTCTAATATTGTGGAACTTTAACCTAAGTGTTACTTGGCTTTTGTGTTTGCGAAGCTATGTTTATATATCGTGAGCTAACAACTGAAGCTTTCGTTTGAAGCTGTATGCTTATTATATTGGATATTCAGTACGTTTGAAGTTACAGCCAAAGTTTTATTATCTGTGGTGCAATGCTCTTCTGTTTTTCACATTTGTTGCTGTTTTGCTGAGCGTTCTCTAGTGGAAGTCACTTCTCCTTCTGGATCATAAAGAAGGACGGAGGAGCGGGTAGAAATATTAAAGAAGTAGAAAGGGTAAAGAGTTGAAGAAGAAAATTGAAAAAATACAATTTAACTGCCAAAGCTCGAGAGATGGAAGGAATACATCTAGTCTACGAAGCGGCAAATGAGATCTGAGGTAATCTCTGCGAGGAGTATTATGGGTAGAGCCTGGCTCGAGAGTTTGGAGAGCGCGAGCTGAAAAATGCAGCTAAGTCGGTTCTGAGGGTTCGGAACCAAACCCACTGTCAAGGATTAGGTGAAGATTAATAACATCAGATCATCTGATAACCAATATTATAACTATGGGAACTTGGTCTCAGCTCTTTTCCTAGACTTATCTAAAGCTTTTAAAATGGTATCCCACAAGAAATAGCTTCGAAGACTAGGCTAACTAGGAATACATGAAACTTCACTTTCTTGGTTCTACAGCTATCTCTCAAATAGGCAACAGACAGTAAAATGCTAAAATGACATCTCCTCTTTCCTTCCCATTACAGTAGGTGTCCCTCAAGGATCCATTTTAGGTCTCCTGTTGTTGAATATATTCATTAATGATCGCCACTTAGTTTCTAAACAATCCGCTGTCATACAGTACTCATACAACTCAACAATCATCTGCTCTACTAAAAACACAGCTACATTAAAACAACTCACTCGAGTCGTTCTCTACCACAGAGGCCTTGCTGTCTGAAACATAGCTGCTCCTTTACCCTAAAAAGACAGAATTTATCTTATTTCCCCAAAAGCTTTCAAATGACAAAAGAAATAATTTCAGAATTACTTCTGCTCACACCACCAACATAGAACTAGTAAGTTATACTAAGCTTTTATGAGTCACTCTTGATGAAAGCTTAAAATCTGATCACATAAAGCAAGCAGTAAAAAACACATCAAAAGCTAGGTGTACTCTATGTAGTCAAACAATACCTCACAGATAATCCCAAAAAAGTATTGCTCAATCCCATCTCATCCCTGCACTACTTTACACTGCTTCTATCTTGACTAACCTACAATCCACTCAACCCTCATTCTTGGAATAGTGCTATAATAAGGGGTGAAATGTGTGCCAACCATCATTATAGGACACACTATCTGGCCTTAAAAATCTTCAATGGTTAGAGCAACACTTTCACAAATAGTAATTTCCAACAAACGCATCTATTATGCAAATAAATGTCCTAGTTTGAAAAATATTTTCCAACTTTATAGCCTAAGTAGACAGCTGAGATTGTCACAAAATGTTAACTGTAACAAAGCATATAGGAAAATTCCCAACCATAGAAATGATAGAGTGTCTGTCTTCCAAGCATGGCTGCAAGGATGTCTTGAAGAGAATTTTTTCCAGTTGTCTGTTTTGAAAGGAGATGAACAGATCTACTTGAGGTGTTCCTCACATTTGGATCAAGTCCTTGAAGATTTCTACATGGACCTGCCACTACTATGCGATGGACCACTGGAGGAAACAGCTCTGTTTGGTATAGACAGATTGGATTAGGGTCTGTCCAGGATTTGCTTTGTCTGCCTGCCACTGTGTTTTACTCTGATGGAATATACAAGGCCTGATAAATAAGAGAATGTTGTAGAGCCAGTATGATTTTATACTCCCTTGCTTGTCCAGGTACCACTTCACAGTAGAATAATGACCGGCAGAAAAGGACTTGGAGTTCATAAGTGGTGAAGAATTTTTAAGGCATGAATCACTGCCAACATCTCATTTACGGCTTTGCTGTATCCTGAGGACTCCACATACTTTGCACTTGAACTCCCATGTACTCTGCTCCCCATGCAAATCTGAAGAGTCTGTCTGGACAGAGTGGATTGGGGTCTGAAGACAGAAAGGAATCCTAGATTTGTAGACAGTTGATCCCTCCACCACTGCAGTTTCAGTTTCAAAAATCCCAGTACTGGTACCCAGGAATTCAAGGGATGAAGGTGCTGAGTCCAGCAGTTCTTCAAGTACCAATGAATTTTTCTCACGTGTAGTCTGGCTAAAGGCATCATGAGGATCATTAATGCCATGAGACCTAGAATTTTGAGGAACTCTGTCGCTGAGGCCATGTCTACAAGACAGAATTCCAGTTTGCAAACACTCAAGATGCAGTAGATAGCCCAAAGGGTAATGCAGAAAACAGATAATGTAAACCAGACATGGCACATCTCAAAAACGTCCTGAAATGGGGAGCAATAGGAATATGATGACAAGTGTCCTTGAGATCTAGAGTCACCATGAAATAGTGGTCTAGAAGTAACACTAGGACTGACTAAGGTGAGCATTTTGAATTCTGGAACCTTTACAAAGGTGCTTAGAAAGGACAAATTTAGGATGAGTATCTAGGAGTGCTCTTATTTATTACCAGAAAGATTTTGAAGTAAAATCCTTTGCCTTTGCTTATGACAGGCACTGATTTTATGACCCCTGCTTTTACCTTGCAATGGAGCACTGTAGGAAACAGCTCTGTCTGGTCTGCTGTGCATGGTGGAATTCCCTTGAAAGGGGGAGGATTTTCTATCCACTTCCAAATGTATTTTCTCCAAATTATTCTCAAAACCCACTTATCTGAGACTATTTTTGGCCAGGCTGTAGAGTTGACAGAGAGTCTTAGAGGGGTGCTCTATGTCATAACCATTTCTGTTCAGGGGGATGATAACGTTTCATAAAGGAACCTTTCTTCTTTTGTTTCAAAGAATTATCCTCCTGCCATTTCCTTCTGGATCTCTGACTTTTGCTTGGCTGGGATTTTTGTTTGTTCTGCCCCTTAAAGAAAGACGCCTTGCTGGCAGAACATGGATACGTGAAACATCCTAGATACCCAGTGCATTAATTTACTTCTGCCATTCCATTATTTGAGAAACAGGGTAACAGTGGACTCAAATACCAATTCAGAATTTAAAAGTGCATTCAGAATTTTTCCTTTAAATTATCAAAGACGTTCTAATTATGTAACTAAGCATACTGCCTTAAAACAACAGAAGCAACAGGATTTCTTTTTTTAAAACACCTTTATTGAATTATCACTTGTGACACAGGCAAATTTACATTTATAAAGAAGCAGCATTTCTTGAGACTGTATGTGCACATTCAAGCACCCCTCTCATTCAAAAGGCTAGATTACTAGAATGAGACATTCTTTTAACCTGAGGATCTAATGAGATCACAGCTAGGTCAACAGTCAAATGAGAAGAGAGACTTGTCATATCCAAGGAGACCTTATATTTTTCCTGAGCCTTTTAGGGACTGCTGGAATAAATACTGGTGTTCTGCTGGCAGCTTTATAAACATCTTCCAAGGCCATTGAGAGAGGGGGATAGCTACAAAATTGGGGATCTTGTCCTCTATAAGGTCGTATACTCTTGTCCATCTCTGGTAAAGTTCCCGACTGCTCCCATGCAAAAAAGTCACTAAATCTAGCAATCATCTGAGGAAAGTGAACATTTATTTGGACTTAAGCTCAGGTTCACATTCCAAAGAATCAGAGTGACTGGACTCACTGTCAACTAGGAAATCACCATCATCCTTATGAGATTCCTCATCATCTCAAGCCAAACTAACACTACAGCCATGGATGGGGACACAACCACCAGAATTAGCTATCTGCAGAACAGTCTTAGCCAAGGAAACCACATCAGCTTTATAAACAGCTGTACTCTAATTATCAACTGTATGATGAAACTTCTGTTTTCTTTTCTTATGAACTTCACCAGTACATAAAATACCTGGGGACACAGTATTATGTCTGGTAAGGGGTCTCTTACTCCAGACTACCCCTGCATTTACATAGTGTTGATCTCTCTCACTTGTGCCAGGTACTGGAACAGCCCCAAAGGATATGTCTAACCCCTGTTGGTAATTGCCAGCAAAGCTATACTTGAGGGAGATGGGGTAGAAGGTAAGTGATCTGTGGGCTGAGCATTGGCTCTGACAGATTCACTAACCATAGGTTGAGGTTTATTTTAGTTATTTTTTTTCTTTTTTGGTGCAATCAGAGTTTATTAAGTCAGCAAAATTATTTATTTATTTATTTATTTATTTATTTTTTACAGAAAATATAGTAAATCTGAAGAAAAAAGCATCAAAATCGAAAAATAGAGTGTGTCCCCCTCATGTGACATGACAAAGACATAAGGAAATGGGTGGAAAGTAGGTGGGGTATGCATGGTGTGAGGGGTGTGGCCTAAGTCTGGTTGTAGCAACAACAAAAAGTGGCAACCCTACTCTAAGGATATGCTAAGCCAATCAGCTTTCACATGAAAACAGAGGAAAGGAGGGAAGTCTGAGCTTTTGAAAGGTGGCCAGTACTGGGTTACCCTGGAAGTTAACCCAAAATATCAATAAGGCAGTCAAAACGATGATCATCACAGTAAACACCAACCTGTTTAAAGCACAAATAAAAGAATACAGAAAAGATACCTGGCTTTCTACATACACAACTCCTGGATGAGAAAATTTCCTATCCCTTACTTTCTCCTATTTTTTCCAAGCACCATATCATCAGTTATTGGTCCCAAATCTCCTCCTTGTTCTCTATACCTCTATTTTTTCCCTTCTACTCTGTCCTAAAACATTCTGTCTCACATTTTAATGCATTTTCTCACCTGTACCAAGTTCATTTCCAAATAAGTGTCATTCTAGTTTGCATTATGCCGCTATTAATTAATGATACTCTGTTTAAATGTGTATATTTGTTGATTACTTGTATAGCTGTTTACTATGTTCTTTATGTAATGCTGTAATTTTTCTGGAGTTTTTCCTCCCCTGGGCCTTCTCTGAAAAGGTGTTGCTTTCTGCCCAGGCAGAGTATCCCGTTAAACAAATGCAATTAATAAATAAATAACCAGCTTATGAGCACAGTTTAAGGTGCTACATTTGTGGCTGCTCAATAAGTATGGTTTATAGGACAGAAATTCAAAATTAAGGTACCTGCATCTGTCAAATACAGTGCTGCATGACATATAGTTAAACTGAGAAGAGATCCCCCCCCCAAAAAAAAAAAAAGAATAGAACAATAGCTATGGCTTTAGCTGGTAATGTCTACCTCTCAGAAGCAACAGAACAAAAACTACTGGTCCTTAGAGATCTAGCATGCTGACCAAAATCCAAGTAAAAAACTGCTGATGTGAAAAAAGTGAGATACACAGAGAAAACAGTTAACTGAACACTAGGTTGATACTCTGCGAGTCTGCGACCCAATATCAGACTAGTGACATAGACACAGTAAAAAAAAAGTGTTTAGCAAGACAGACAGAATAATAAAATTTAGATAAAACACATTTTAAGTAGCAGGAATTAATATGCAATTTCTACAGCAAGTGAAAATTGTACTTCCTTGCCCTTTTGCTGAAGTCTTGAGTTTAAAAAGCCAGTTATTCTCTTTTCAGCAAGTGTGCTTCCAGTATAGCTCTCTGTAGCCTTTAGAAAAGATGCCAGACAAGTGGCACCCAGCACAGTTTAACAGAGAACAGAAACCAAAGAAACAAAAGAAAAACAACTAGGGCTTTAACCAATAATGTCTAGAACTCTGAAACAGAAGCACTGTATTCTTGTTACAGATTAATCACTATTTCCCTGAAAACTAAAATGCTGGCCAAAAAAACAGCTGAAAACTGCAGATACACATAAAAAGTGTGTACTGATAAATCCCAGCAAGAATTAAGCATTACAATCTTACCCTTGACAAAACACTCCCTGATATGAAAACAGTAGGCACCTTTTCTTTAAAATTAATATAACCATACCCAAAATGAAGATCCGATACAGCTTCTTCAAATCACTGAATAGAAGGCTTATTTTATTACTGTGCAAGGAAAGCAAATGACTACAGCAGCTTCAAAGTCTCTGTGCACCTCTCTTTCCACCCTATACACTGCCTGACTGAGAGTTCCATTTTACCCCACTGATGAAAGAAACATTTGCATTTAACATCTCGACAGTCGGCATTCAACAAGTACTTTCACTGAAATGCTATTGTAATCTGAGCTTCCTGACTTTGTGAATGGGTAAGAGGATGGTGAGAGAATGTAAGCGCAACAGTAATTCTGTCCAGTCCAGCATCTAAATTAAGGAACAAGTCAAGAAGCTAAATCTCAAGAGAATACAGTGGATATAAAAAGTGTACACACCCCTGTTAAAATGGGGTACATAGTAAAATGGTCAGGGAGGCTGCCAAAATATCTACAGCTGAACTTTATTTGGGGTTAATCAGAGTCTCTTTCATTGATGGCAGGTGTGTACCCAAGAAGACCGAATGCTGTAATTAAATCAAAAGGTGCTTCAACAAAGTATTACTTTAAGGGTGTGCACACACAACAAAGTATTAGTTTAAGGGTGTACACACTTATGCAATCAGCGTATTGTATGTAATTTATTTATTTATTTAAATATATATATATATATATATATATATATATATATATATATATATTCCCCTAAAAGATTTGGTTTTTCAATTTAATTGTACAGGATATAGGTTGCATTAAAGGTGGGAAAAGATTTGAAATGATTTATTGTGGTCTTATGTTTTTATATCACAAAAAAACTGGCATTTTAACATGGGTGTGTACACTTTTTATATCCACTGTATAAGAGAATGGGTTTAAGTTTCACAACCAATAACAGCCACTGAATCCAGTGCTTCCAGTGTGGCTAGCAGTTCTGGGTAAGTGTCAGCCTGACCTCGTTCTGGCCAGTTCTTCCTTTCAGTGTTTTATTTTCAATAAATATTTCAGTGGAGACTTAAAACATAAAATGTACAGTTAATAGAGCCTTTTTGACATGGTAACACTACATGAGGACCCACTGCACAATGTGTTTTACCTATCACATTTGAAACCAGTATATCCTTCTTTAATAAATATAAATAAATAAAAATTCCATGCAGTTTACCTAACAGACTTTTGTACAGGACTGAATCAAAGGTCCACTGAAGTCAATGCAGATCACATCTATTAGTACAGTGATGTTAAATTCGAATATACCTTAGCCATCTACTGAATTAGGTTTCACTAGCAGCTTTTGCTGTCCATATAACTATAGCTAACTATGTCAACTGATACCTGACAAATTACACTTTAAAAAAACATTCCTTTTAAACATTTCTCTATTAGCTTCTTATTACACACATTAGGCTAAAAAAACTATAATTTCAATGAGTTTTTCTGCCCAGCTCTGGTGTTTTATATAGTAGAATCAAATTATCTGCCTTCCAAACCGCAGGTATTTCACCAGAAACTAAGTTCTTCAAATATCGTTATTAAATTGCAAAAACACGATACAAGAAAACTTGATTGAGGATGACCAAAATATTCCAAAGGCCAAAAAGTACAATATACATATCTAGAAAACTGTCTAATGAGCTTTACACAACTTCAATAATTAAATAAACAAAAAAAAAATAATGAACCACCATTGGATTTAACACTACATTCTTCTTGAATGCCTCTCATGAAGAGAAAATCAGTTTAGCAAATGCTCATAAACTGACATATCTGTATATGTAAACTGCATATAAAGTTTCACAAATGTGTTATGTATGAATGAAGGCATAACATAAAAGGCGCAGTTATGAACTAAGGTGGTCTATACAAACAATATAAAATATCATTTAGAATTTTTCAGCTGTGGATGTCAGTTGTTTCCAAGCTGTTCCTTCTTTATATTCTGTGTTTCTACATATGCAACATCTGAATAAAGTTCAATGACATATGTTTGCACTTTCGAAAGATGAATGTTAAACATGCATAGATTAACTGCCCAGTGCATGCCTGAACCACTGGGAAGGGGCATACATTTGCCAGACTGAATCCCCAAAATCCAGAAGGAAATTTCTGTAAGGCGAAGATTACATATGCTAACAGTGTCTCCCAGCACTACCTTATCTAGGGGCAATCTTACACCAAATGCTTATAATCTGCTTTAGGCAATAACACCTTTAATATTCAGCAGTCTTGGACCATCTCCTTTAAAGACTGCATGTCAAACCCTTAACAAAATGTTTGCTTCCAGCAAATGAATGAAATAGGTGTACAGTTTAACAGATCTAAGGGGTGCTTCGCTAATATGAAAAATAATACGTTTGCTGTTCCTTTTTTTTTTGTATAAAGATCTTTATTGACTTATCACTTGTGACACAAGCAAACTTACATTTATTTGTAAGTAATCAAACCATATTAATAAGCTTACATTTACAAATCTTATACATCACATATATTATATCTCATATAATCCACACAATATTACATAAATTGTTAAATTCATGCCTTCTCTTAAACCCATTTCCTCCTCCAAAACATTTTTTCTGCATGTATTGTTCCCACAATTTCTATTTTTCATGAAATTTACTCCTGCACTATTTTAAAGATCCCACATCCTGTACTTTTATTATAGGTAAAATATACTACAAGTATAGCTGGTTTAGATTTTGATTTCCATGTTCTAGCATTTTTTTTTTGGCTGCCACCAGAATTAAACTTAAGAAGGCCTTACTATGTCTAAACAATTCAGATCATGTATCCCAGCTCAAAAAATAATTTACTTAGTTACACTCATTTGCTTGTCCAGTATTCCTGACAGAGTATTCTGTAAGGTATATTTAAAGTCTGCCAACTCATTTCACTCTAAGAACATATGCTCCCAGGTACTGCCTTTTTCCCCATTACACCTCCAACATTTGCCATCTACCTGAGGAAAAATTCTTTGGAGTGTGCTTGGGGTGTAAAAGTATCTAAGCATACACTTCCGGGCAAAAATCCTAAATCTTCCAAATTTTGTTGCATATTTGGGAGCCAAACCTATGTCCTCCCTATTGTCTTTTTGTACTGCATATCTAATCTCTCTTCTCAATTTTTTCTGACCTCTTCTGATTTATTTCTATAGTTATCATGTGATATTTATAAGCCCTACTAATTATCCCTTTTTTAACTGAAGCTTCTGTTCTCGATTTAATAAAAAAACTGAACCAGTGCAGGTCTTTCATTTAGGATTCCCTTCCTCATTGTGTATACTTTGATATCAGTCCCTGATAGGGAAGACAATAACTAGTCTGCAATCCAAATGTCTTCTGGGCCTCTTACCATCTATTACCCTTCCCTCTCTAATTATTTGTTCCCAATACCTTGGTTCCTTTGCCATTTTCCTTCTGTAAATTCCATCCCTCTCCTGTCTATTCTCTTTACCCCAATTACAGTTATCCCTACTGGCAAAATCTCCCTTTTCCTTTCCCATGTTAGTTTAGTTCTAAATATACTTTCTTCTACTTTATGAATCCAATATTTTGCATGACTGTTGATAATCTCCTTAGAGTCTTGCATCCAAAATCCAATTCTTTCCTTATTTCTTGAATTACTCCATTGCTTCATCATTATCCCTTTCCATTTATTTTCAATTATAGCTTTCTGCTTGTGTTATGTATATGAGCCTTAACTGTATAGGTCTAAAATATCCTTTCAAACCAGGTAGTCCTAAACCTCCTTGTTATATTGGGGATGTGACGATTGGGGAGAGATGGGCGAAGGCTGCCAGCCTAGTCAAACAGAATTTGATACATAATTCTATCAGCTGTATAAATAAATGTAAAATACAGGCTTGTGTTTTTAAATGTAAGAAAACACTGTAAAATGTGAACTTCAAGATTGTTGCAACATTGCCATCTGCTGTAAGGACAACCAAGCAAAGTATTTCAAACGTGTCTTTTTAAGTTGAAAAGATCTTATGAATCTCTTTAATGTTTTACAAGTTGGTTCCAGTGTGTCTGGATGAAGGTTTCATGCCCATTGTTTTAAGGCTAAATTTTATGACCAGAATTTAGATGTGGAAGGTGCTTTATTGCTCTAGTTTCTGTTAGAATATACATGTGAAATGCCTTGTATTGTTGTAAGTTCTGAGCATGTGTTAGATTGCTAAATAATGCAGTTTGTGGCCTGAGAAGTCAGACCAGGTGTTAAGATGATGCAATATGAATACTGGGTAAACCTAAGTGTCAAAAATAATGTAATTTGGGGAGGGACTCAGCAAATATGTTTGTTAGTAATGTTTAAATACTATTTCTCACAAGAGAATGGATGCATTTTGCTCTGGATATCCAACTTATCAGCACTCTGCCTTATGCTCACATGTAAGTTTTAGCACTGTGATTTCTTGTAGGAATAGTTAAAGCACGTAAAGATTAATTAGTTATTTTCCTTTGAAATCAGACCTGTCCTACTGTATTAGTTTAAGTTTCTGTGTGATCTCTGAACTCTTAGATATCTCTGTGGTGTGGTAGTTTTGTCTTGTGTTTTATTTATTTATTATTAAATATTTTTAAAACCTTCTACCTGTGGCTGCTTTGTGTAGAGATAAGCTCTAGAGTACATTGCATATTTATAGAGAATATTGTAATAGGCCACTCTAAAGTAAGCCTTGACTGTTAGTCATACTACCATTGGATAGTAATATTGCACAGTAATAATTGGACACCCTTTTAAGGGCCTTTGAGTAGCTGGTGGTGGTAGTAATTATTACTGTATAGCCTGGGTAAAGGGGCACAGCTGGAGAACCTGTGCCAGCCTTTTTCCCAGGAAGGTCTGTGTGGTTGTATAACCTCTTCTCAAATTGTGTGTGTGGTATGTCAGCTACCTGGGCAGGGACATGAAGCACTGGTTGGAAAGAGATGGTACTGGAGGTTAGCTTACCAGCTAGGCTGAGATCTGGACCCTATAGCTATGCCAGTGGGGAGTCTTATTGGAGACCTGGAGAGCAAGGGAGTAACCAGCCCCAGACTGACTGTGATCTCTGTGTGCATTTAAAGAAAATTGTACTTTACTGTGTGCATTAGTTATCCTTTCCTCTTCTAGAAGACTACCTCCCTGGTGGTGGTGGTGAGGATTGAGGCTCCTTGATTGCTGGGCCAGGGCATGGTCTTCACAAGTGTTTGGCAGTGGTTGGATCTACTTCACATACTAATTGGCTTGTAGTGGTGTGGGTAGAGCGAATTCCTGTAGCTTATGTACAGTGATCTCTAAAAGTGTTTTGTACTCCAAAACAGCCACGCAGTGTATACTCAGAGTTCAGATCACTATTGTTTTATTTCTTTTGTTAGCTTAGTGTTATAGTCAGGGTGAGCAGGCAGCATGTCAGCAGAGGAGTATGGAAAGCTGACAAGGGGCCAGCCAGCGGAGATGTACCAGGCTAGGGGACTGGTGCATGGAAACCTGACTAAAGCAGACCTGATTGCAGTCTTGGTTACAGCTGCATCAGAAAACAGTAGCCTGGAGGATAATCAGACTGACAGTGAAGATACAATATCCTCAGAGAAAGGACAGCTTAACCTTTCTGCAGTGGACTTAAAAATCCAGCTGGAGCTAAAGAGACTTGAGTTGGAGGTCAGGCGTATGGCACTAAAAGCAGACGAGAAAATGAGGAGCCTACAAGTTGAGGAAAATGAACGGCAGAGGAGACATGAGAGGGAAATGCTGACTCTTCACCAGAGTCATGGAGGTAATGGGGAAGGGAGTAACTGGACCCCAGAAGCACAAAAGATCAGTAAATTTCTTCCGCAGTTTAAAGAGGGGGATAATTTTGATAGCTTCATTCATATGTTTGAGCGGGTATGTAAACAGTATGAAGTTGACCAAGGGCTCTGGGTATGGTTCCTGACCCCCTTAACTCCACGGTAAAGCTGTAACTTCTTTAGCAAAAATGCATGACACTGACTGTTTTGATTATACTGCTGTAAAAAGACATTTATTAGAATGTTTCAAGCTAACACCTGAAATGTATAGGAAAAAGTTTCATGAGCATAGACGCAAGGCAGATAAAAATGTATGTGAATATGTTGTTAACTGAGCACTTATTTTCATAGCTGGGTGAGTGGATGTCAGGTCACCACTTTTGAAGGGCTGGCAGACCTTTTTTTAAGGGAACAAGCCCTTAGCACTTTGCCTGAGGAAATGAGGATCTGGCTAGCTGATAAACAGTGTGCTACTTCAGAGGAGATGGGGAAGAAGGGAGACCTATACCTAGCAAGCAAGGCAGTCCTGCACAGGAAAGGGACCCCCAGTACTGCTCATGGGACTAAATGAACCCATGGTGGGCAGCACAGACCGCCCCAACAGAATCCGCCAGTAGTAGGGGAAGCCACTAGTCCAAGTACACGTCCAGAACCTAGGGTAAAATGTTTTGAATGCAACCAGTGGGGCCATGTGGCATACAGGTGTCCATGGAGGCAAGGTGGGGAACCAAAGGTGAGGGAGCCAATAAATGGTAGACAAAATGCCAACAGTAGGTTGTCTTGAGACAACAGGAGTATGGCACTACCATCCTGCAGATGTCCTGAGAGGGAAGGATTTGGGTGAGGCAGGACTATGTACTTATGCAGTTACACTCAGTAAGGCTAGGAGACAAGCATGTGGGTCTGGTAGCCTAGGGGAGACCCAGACAGACTGCATACTTGCAGCCAGGACTGCTGAGGTGATTACTTCAGGGAGTGAGCTACGCTGTAGTAGTGAGACTGAATGTGAGCCACAGCTGCTTGTGGGTACTGATGTTCCCTTGGACAGGGTAACTGCAAAGGTAGAGGTGAGTAGTAGTAGTACCCAGGCTGACAGTGAGGCAGCGCTGTCAGGGGATGCCAGACTTCCTGTGGAAGGTGAGCTGGGAAGGGTTACAAGGAGAGACTTGAAACAGGCTCAGCTCTCAAACCCTATATTGCAAGGCCTGAGGCAGGTAGTTAGGGAGGCACCTGATTCTCAAGGTAAGGGGGAATCTGTATACTGGAAGAAAGGGTTACTGTACAGAGAGTGGACCCCTGAGGGAGGACTTGAAGGTGAGAGAGTACAGCAGTTGGTAGTGCCTAGAGCTTACCATCTGGCGCTTCTAGCCATAGCCCATGATTTTCCCTTTGCAGGTCATATGGGCATAAAACGTACAAAGAGGCGTATCATGCAAAACTTCTATTGGCCTGGAATTTCCAGAGATGTAACAGGGTATTGCAGGACCTGTGAGCAGTGCCAAAAGGTAGGCAAGGAAGGAGACAATGTGAAAGCTCCTTTGATGCCTTTGCCTGTGATTGAGGAGCCATTTCAGAGGATAGCTATGGATATTATGCATCCTCTGAGTACCCCATGTTCCACAGGGAAAAAGTATATCCTAGTGTTTGTATATTATGCTACACGATACCCCGAGGCAGTGGCTCTGTCTTCCATTGAGGCAGAGAATGTGGCAAATGCTTTGCTAGAGATTTTCAGCAGGGTAGGTTTCCCAAAGGAAATACTGTCTGACAGAGGTGCCAATTTTATGTCAGACCTGCTGGCTTGTCTGTGGAAGTCCTGTGGGGTGAAGCACATGAAGACCACACCCTACCATCCCCAGACTAATGGTCTTGTTGAGAGGTTAAACTCTACAATCAAGTCCATGCTACGGGCATTTGCAGATCAGTTTAAGATGCAGTGAGACAAATATCTGCCCCATCTGTTGTTTGCTTACAGAGAGGTTCCCCAGGAATCCACAGGTTTTTCACCCTTTGAGTTGCTGTATGGGCATAGGGTGAGGGGACCTCTAGATTTAATTCGAGATAAGTGGGAAGGTGAGTGTGAGTCTCACAAGGAGTCTGTTGTGGCATATGTCCTGAACCTCAGGACAAGGCTCAGGGAACTCATGGGCCTGGCCCAGGAGAACCTGGCAGAAGCCCAACAACAGAAAAAGGTGTGGTATGACAGGAATGCTCGAGCTAGAGAGTATGCTGTAGGGCAGCAGATGATGGTTCTCATTCCTGTCAGACACAAGTTGCAGGCAGCTTGGGAGGGACCCGACAAGGTAGTAAGAAAGGTAAGTGATGTTAACTACATGGTGGAAGTGCTAGGCAAATGGCAGGGGCACAAACTGTACCATGTTAACATGATGAAACCTTACCATGATAGAGAGGCCCTTGTGCTGAACATTTGCAGTGGATTGCAGGAGGAGTCTGAGGGAGATCTGGGGACTGATCTCCTCAGTGAGGCTCGGGCTGACACCTCGGTGGAAGGGGTAGCACTGTCCCAGCAGCTATCTCCTACCCAGGTTCGAGAAATCCGAGCAGTGTTGCAAGAGTTTGGTGGCATGTTCTCCGGGAAACCAGGGAGCACTCACCTGGTGCAGCACCAGGTGGATACAGGACCCCAAAGGCCTATCAGGCAGGCCCCTTATAGGATGCCTGAGACAGTCAAACAGACTCTGAGGGAGGAGGTACAGGAGATGTTGGAACTAGGGGTGATTCAAGAGTCCAACAGTCCCTGGGCCTCACCAATGGTGTTGGTGCCAAAGAAGGATGGCAGCACCAGGTTCTGTCTGGATTGCAGGAAATTAAATAGTCACACAGAGGGAGATGCTTACCCCACACCTAGGACAGATGAGGCCCTAGAGCAGCTGGGTGGGGGGCTAAGTGTCTCACAACCATTGATCTTACCAAGGGTTACTGACAGGTGCCCTTTACTCCCAGTGCTAGAGAGAAGTCAGTCTTTGTGACTCATTTTGGCTTGTATGAGTTCACAAAGATGCCCTTTGGGATGAAGAATGCCCCAGTGACTTTCCAGAGGCTGGCAGATCATATCTTAGCAGGAGCAGGAGGGTTTGCCCTTGCTTACATGGATGATATTGCTATCTACAGCCATTTCTGATAAGAGCACCTTCAGCATGTCAGGGAGGTGCTGGGCAGACTACAGAGGGCAGGGTTGACCATTAAGCCGAGCAAATGTCAGGTGGGTATGGCAGAGGTCTTCTACCTAGGACAGAGTGTGGAGTGATAAGATAAGGCCAGAACCTGCCAAAGTGAAAGCTATTCAGGCACGGCCTGCACCTGTTACCAAAAAGCAGGTGAGGGCATTCTTGGGGACAGCAGGGTACTACAGAAAGTTCATTCCCAATTATAGCACCATAGCTGCTCCCCTCACAGACCTGACAAGGAAGAAAAGGCCAGATAAGGTAGTGTGGACCCCCAGCATGTGAACAGGCATTTCAGAAGCTTAAGGAAGCTTTGGGAGGGCCCCCTGTGTTAGCCAGTCCAGACTACAGCAAAGACTTTGCTGTGCAGGTGGATGTTTCAAACTATGGAGTGGGGGCTGTACTTAGCCAGATTTCTTCAGAGGGAGAAGAGCACCCAGTGATTTATCTCAGTTGTAGGATCCAACCCAGGGAGGAATGCTATGCAGCAGTAGAAAAGAAATGCCTAGCCATAGTGTGGGCACTACAAAAACTTCAGCCTTATCTGTATGGAAGAAAATTCACTGTGATGACAGATCACAACCCTCTAACATGGTTAAACAGAGCCAGTCAGCAAAATGCCAAGTTGCTAAGATGGAGTCTAGGGTTGCAACCATATATGTCAGTGCAGCACCACAGTGGGAATAGCTGCTAATGCAGATGGGCTCTCAAGACAGGTAATGGGGTGAAGTACACCCAGATAGACCTGACACTCTCAAAGGATGTTTCTCAAGGGGCACTTGAAAAACTTGCTTGAGTTCCCCTGGGGGGGGGGGGATGGACGAAGGCTGCCAGACTAGTCAAATAGAATTCGATACATAATTTTATTAACTGTATAAATAAATGCAAAATACAGGCTTGTGTTTTTAAATGTAAGAAAACACTGTAAAAATGTGAACTTCAAGATTGTTGCAACATTGCCATCTACTGTAAGGAAAATCAAGCCAAGTATTTCAAATGTGTCTTTTTAAGTTGAACTGATCTTATGAATCTCTTTAATGTTTTACAAGTCGGTTCCAGTGTGTCTGAATGAAGGTTTCATGCCCATTGTTTTAAGGCTAAAGTTTATGACCAGAATTTAGATGTGGGAGGTGCTTTATTGGTCTAGTTTCTGTTAGAATATACATGTGAAATGCCTTGTATTGTAAGTTCTGAGCAGGTGTTAGATTGCTAAATAATGCAGTTTGTGGCCTGAGAAGTCAGACCAGGTGTTAAGATGATGCAATATGAATATTGGGAAAACCTAAGTGTCAAAAATGATGTAATTTGGGGAGGGGCACAGCAAACATGTTTGTTAGTAATGTTTAAATACTATTTCTCACAAGAGACTGGAAGCATTTTCATCTGGATATCCAACTTATCAGTACTCTGTCTTATGCTCACATGTAAGTTTTAGCACTGTGATTTCTTGTAGGAATCGTTAAGACTAGTAAAAATTAATTAGGCATTTTTCTTTGAAATCAGAGCTGTCCTACTGTATTAGTTTAAGTTTGTGTGTGATCTCTGAACTCTTAGATATCTCTGTGGTGTGGTAG
This sequence comes from Protopterus annectens, assembly GCF_019279795.1. NCBI lineage: Eukaryota > Metazoa > Chordata > Ceratodontiformes > Protopteridae > Protopterus > Protopterus annectens. The sequence continues at coordinate 1,170,207,964 of NC_056729.1, read as the reverse complement.
TTTTGTCTTGTGTTTTAATTATTTATTATTAAATATTTTTAAAACATTCTACCTGTGGCTGCTTTGTGTAGAGATAAGCTCTAGAGTACATTGCATATTTATAGAGGTTATTGTAATAGGCCACTCTAAAGTAAGCCTTGACTGTTAGTCATACTACCATTGGATAATAATAATATTGCACAGTAATAATTGGACACCCTTTTAAGGGCCTTTGAGTAGCTGATATTTATTAGCTGGTGGTGGCAGTAATTACTACCGTATAGCCTGGGTAAAGGGGCACAGCTGGAGAACCTGTGCCAGCCTTTTTCCCAGGGCGGTCTGTGCGGTTGTATAACCTCTTCTCAAAGTGTTTGTGTGGTGTGTCAACTACCTGGGCAGGGACACAAAGCACTGATTGGACAGAGAGGGTACTGGAGATTAGCTTGCCAGCTAGGCTGAGATCTGGACCCTATAGCTGTGCCAGTGGGGAGGTCTTATTGGGGATCTGGAGAGCAAGGGAGCAACCAGCCCCAGAAGGACTGTGATCTCTGTGTGCACTTAAGGAAAATTGTACTTTACTGTGTGTTGTGTATTAGTTATCCTTTCTTCTAGGAGACAACCTCCCTGGTGTTGGTGGTGAGGTTTGCAGCTCCTTAATTGCCGGGCCAGGGCATGGTTGTCACAGGGAGGATCAACTTATTCCACTTGTCTCTTGCCCTCTTCCCTTCCCCCAAAAAAATCCTTCATGTCTTTATTAACTACTATCTACGTCGTCTACTCTGGTTGATAAAAATATGCCTGACTTGTGTATAGAACTAAAGGGTATAAAACATTTTTCCTGCTTGTATCTTGCTGTGTGTATTCATGGGCTAGAGCTTCCAGTTTCTCAAATTGTGATTATCTTTATTCTCTTCCCCAAATTCTTAGCTGCCATAACAGAATCTTTTTTTAACCCATACTCCTACATGCCTTATCATGTCCCCATAAATATGGAGTACTGCTAAACCAATTCATGGTTTTACCTTCACTAATTTTATATCCCGGAAAAAAAGAAAATAAGAGCTGTCTTAAAATGTTCCAGAACACTGAGTTGTCCTTTTCTGGTTCCATCAGGTACAAAATAATGTCATCTTCAAATAAAGCCAACTTTTCTTAAACACCATACCAATTTTATGTTTGAATTTCTGAGTCCCTTATATTCTTTGCCGATGGTTCTAAATATAACGCAAATAACAAAGGGGAAAGAGGACACCCATGCTGGGTTCCTATATTCAGACACAACATATCAGAGAGGAACCTTCCCACTTTCATTTCTGACTCTGATCCCTCATATATCCTTCTAATTAACCTTATTACTGTATCAGGAAATGAAAATGTTTCCATTGCCCTACTCACGAAATCCCAGCTTTCTCTGTTGAATTCCTTCTCTGCCTCAAGACCCACCAATAACAGCTGAACTTTCTTACATTCTGCTTCCCTCTGAATCATCATTGTTATATTAATGTTGTCAAATGTTTGCCCCCCTCTCCACAAAACCACATTGGTTCATATCTACTGATTTTGGCATCACTTCTGCCATTCATTTAGCCATTATATGCATAAACACTTTATAATCATGGTTTAAAATTGAAATGGGCCTATATGAAGCTGGATCAGATGGATTTTTATTGTCTTTAGGTATTACTGCCACCACAACTTTTTTCCAAGGTGTTGACACCTCTGATCCTTTTAAAATACTGTTAAACAAAACCTTCCAGATCTTTATCACTTTCTTCCCTCCTAGTTTCCAAACTTCCACAGGAATACCACCTGTTCTTGCAGATTTTCCAGCAGACTGATGATACATCACCATTTGTCTCTCATCTCCTGCTACCTTAACTGTCAGTTTTTGTTTTCAAGATGAAAGAGCTGAAGTTAAGCTGTTGATCAGTGTGCAGCCATCTCTGAAGTCCCTAATGTTTTCTGTTCTTGATGACAGAAGAGATATTATTATGTTCAACATTCTAGGAAAGAAGTAACAAGACAGGAGCTACTTCTGTTTTGGCTTACAAAAAAAGAAGTTATGTACTCACCAAAATGTTCCATCTGTGTTGTTGATCTTCATTTATCCTTTACCTTTGGGATATGGTTCTGATCCTCGGAATTGGAAAGGCCTTTACATAGCTCATGCCAGCCAAACACTCTTGAGCGAAGAGTCTACCCACAATACCACTCTCCATATTACCTCAGATCGAGTTTGCAGCTACACAGAAAGATAAAGGGATCTGTAAACAGAACTGGAGGCGCCATGTTTAAAGTCAAACCGGATAAAGTTACCAGGACAAGTGTCTGATCCTCCAGAAAGTCTATAGGAGGGGAAAGGAGGGTGGGGTGGAAAGGATAAATAAAGATCAACAACACAGATGGAATGTTATGGTGAGTACATAACTTCTTTATCTGATATTGTCAATCTTAATTTATCCTTTACCTTTGCGACAGAGTACCCAGCTACTTTACATCTTGGTTGGTCTTATGGAAGGATATTCCTGTGAAACATGGAGCAAAAGGATGTTTTTCCCCTGGAGACCAGATCCAATTTGTAATGAGTGATAAAGGTATGCAGAGCAGCCCAGGTTACTACTACATATATATCTTTCATGGAAGCCTTGGAATGGAAAACAGCAGACGTGCCTATTGACCTAGTGGAGTGCCTCTCACTGGTGCTGGTGACTTGAGATTCTTTTTATTGTATATGAAAGTACTACAGTCTCTTGGCCATTCTGACAAGGTAACGTTTGAAACGGATTTTCACAGAGATGGACCGCAGAAAGACACTGGTCTGATTTTCCAGATTCTTTAGTTCTGCTGAGGAACAAACGTAGTTGTCTGTGAACATCCAGCAAATGTAAGCAATATTCACCTTTGTTGGAAAAATTAGGAAAGAAAACAGGTTAGTCAGTGGTTTGATTAATATTAGATCCTGAGACCAGTTCTATATTATAAGATCGACGGTTGAAAACATCGAACATATGGTCGACACCATATGTTCGATGTCTTCAAACGTCGACCTTATAAAAAGACAAAAAAAAAAAAAAGAAAAAAGTACCCCAACAGGTTTAAGCAGGGGGGCAAGCCCCCCACTCCCCCGCTATTTAAATACACCAACTCAGAGACTGTACTACATTGTAGTAAATGGAAATCTCCCCTTACGGAGATTTCCATTTACACGCTCGGGATTCTGAGCGTTCGATATTCTCGTGATGACAATGTCAGATTTGACATTGTCGGCTTTCGAGAATATAATATAGACCCCTGAGACCCCCTTAGAGAGAAAGGATGGGTTGGCTCTTAGTGAAACCCTATCCTTATGAAAAAAAACAAATATAGGTTTTTGAAAATAATGCTTGTATCTCAGAAAATCTACTGGTGGAGGTAATGGCTATCAGAAAAATAGTTTTCCATGAGAGAAACTTTAAATGACATGGAGGTGCCGGTTCAACGGGAGGAAGCATCAAATACTGCAAGACCAAGGTCAGAGCCCAAGGAGGTAGAGGGTCTTTAAATGGAGGTTTTATCTGCAAAGCCCCTTTCATGAACACTTTACATAATCTATGGGAAATTAGTGAATGGTCTTTGAAGCCATTGTGGAAATACGAAATAGCAGTTAGTTGGACCTTAATCATGGTAGCAGAAGCTCATTGACCAAAAAAGCATAGCTAAAAACTCCAAAACTTTTTCAATCAGTGTAGAAAAGGGGTTAAGACCATTATCGTAAGCCCAAATAGATATCTTCTCCACTTGCTTAGGTACAGTTTCCTGGTGGAAGGTCTAATGGAAGACAGTAGAATTTTGTGGACTGGAGAAGATAATTTCTTCTGCCTGATGACTAAAGGGATTGGAGGAGCCAAGCTGTAAGCTTGATGTTCTGATGCTTGGGATGCACCAGTCTTTGTGGATGAGACAGAAGATCCAGAACTGGGTCCAGAATCCATGGACAGTGAATTAGATGAGGCCACAGAAAGGGGACCCAGACTTGTCAAGGCCAGAAGGGCACAATGAGGATCATCTTGCTTCTCAACCTGCTGGCTTTCTTTAAGAAGAGAGGAATCAGTGGGAAGGGGGAAAGGCATAGATTAGTCCCAAGGGCCAATCGTGAAGGACAGTATCTCTTGGAGAATCCCCCTGAGGGGGAATTAGGGCAAAGTAGCTGCTGCACTCGTTGTTCAGGGGTGATACAAAGAGGTCGCAGCAAGGCTGGCCCCAACGATGGAAAATTTCCTACTTCACTCTGGGATTGAGAGACCACTCGTGAGGCAGGAGAATGCATCTTCTCAGTTTGTCCTCAGTCACGGTCGAGCTCCCCAGGATATGCATTGCTACTAGAAAGCAGTTGGAGGATATCACCCATTGCCACACTTAGAGCTTCTCGACATAGGGGGTAAGACTTGGTTCTGCCCTGTTTGTTGATGTACCGGACTACCGACGTTGTCTGACTGAATTGCAATCATTCCTAGAAGGAAGACAGATTGGAAGGCTTGCAACGCTAACAGCACTGCCCTCAATTCCAGAGCACTGATATGCAGATTGGTCTCTATCAGGAACAAACTGCCTTGGAGTGTTCCTCCCAGATAGTGCCCCCCACCCCACCTGGGAGGCATCTGTGGTCACTATGGCCTTGGGTTGAGGTGGAACAAAGGGACGTCCTAAAAAAATTTCCTCAGATTCCATTCACCAGGTTAAGTCCTTCTTGCAATAACCGATTAAAACTGGATGCATCATTGGATGGGTTAGGATGGACCATTGGGATGCCCAAAGCCACTGTAGCAGCCCCATGTGAAATCTTGCTAGTGGAACTAAGATAATGGTCACTGCTGTGGACCCTAAAGCTCAAAGGACTAGAAGTGCAGGAGCCTTGTTGTTGAAGAGAATGCGTTGTACTTGGGATTTTATCTTCTTTAGCCTGTGAAGAGGAAGGGAAGCTACATAAGAGATGGTATTCAGATGCGCTCCTATGATCTCTAGATCTTGTGTGGGACTTAGCTGAGATTTTGACTGATTTACTGTAATGCCCAGATGAGTGAACAGGTGCAATATGAAATCTGTTGCTTGAAGCAGTAGATGCCTGGTGGGACCGGTGATGAGTCAGTCATCTAGAAAAGGAAACACCCAGAATAGGTACAGTCTCAAGTGAGCTGTTACTGACGATAAACATTTGGTGAACACCCTGGGGGCTGTGGTGAGGCCAAAGGGCAGCACCCTGAATTGAAAATAACTGGCTCCTAGCTGAAAGCACAGCAACTTTCTGGAGAGTTTGTCCATTTTTATGTGGTAATACTTGTCCTGAGGGTCTACGGAGCACATCTAATCATTTTCATCTAGAAAGGGAAGCATAGACTGAACCATGACCAGCCAGAATTTTGCTTGCTGAACAAACTTGTTCAGAAGGTTGAGATCTAATATTGGTCTCAAGACCACTGTTATTTTGGCACCAAAAAGAACCCTGAGTAAAATCCAGACCCTATCTGGTCTGGTGGAACTTCTTGGATGACTTTTTTTTTCTAGCAGCTTTTGAATCTCTAAGGCTGCTTACTCTCTCTGATTGAGAAGAACATCAGAGAGGCATTGTTTTGATCTCAGAAAAAGAGTAAAGGGAAAAATATAACATCTGGCAATAATCCTCTGTACCCAAGCACCTGCAGTTATTTGTCTCCTGGTTCTTGAGTGCAGTGAAATTCTTCCCCTGACTGCTACCAGAGGTAAGCAATCGGGCCCCCTTTCAGGAGCACTGATAGGATTGCCGAGAGAAAGAATCTCTGGAACCCTGATTTTGAAGGCCACCTCTGCCACAGGGTCGGCATCTTCCATTAGAGCTCCCCCCTCTGCCCTGAGGGGAGCCTCCACCATGTGTGTCCTGAAAGGGCATTTTGGATTTTCTGAACCACATCCTCCCACTCCTCTTATTCACAGAGTAGGACCATTGGGGAGCAGAAAAATGTACACTCACTACAGATAGGGTCTTTCCATCTTTCTCACACCTGGCTAGACTTTCTGTGACTTTGTGGCTGAATAAAGGAGCTCCATCAAAGGCAGCATTGACAAAGATTTAAATGGCTCTGCACTCACACAAGCGCATCCAGGCATGATGCCTTATGGCAGTGCCTGAACCAGCTGCCCTGGTCGCCCCTTCAGCTGCATGCTCGATGAATCTCATGGACAAGTTGGAAATAGACTCCAGGGTGGCTAGCTCGGAGGCCACTTTATCCTGGACCTCCTTAGACACAGCTCCTGCTAGGGTATCTGATAACTCCTTGATCAGATCTCCCTAGAGCCTAGTGAAATATGCCATAAAATTCAAATGACCTTAACATGAAGGTCGACAAAGTGTATACCTGCTTTCTGAATCTGTCCATCACCCTGCACTCTTGATTAGGGGGATGATCCGAGGAACTCTCTTCAGCTAGTTCCTTTTTGGTGGCTGCTGCCACCACCATGGCATCTACTGCTACCCCCTTTGCCCAGTGCTGATGGCCCTCTAGAGCAGACAGTATTTTGTTAGGTCTCCAGGAAATTGGCTCTATGGAATCAAGGGCCTTCCACGCCCGTTACGCAATCAATTTAATAAGATCATCAGTGGGAGAGTGTTGCTCGTCCAGTCAGGATAAAACAGATGAACAGTTGTGGGTTCAATTCAAGCAGCTTTATAACATACAAACACATCAGGATTGAGGCTTACTAAATAGAAGTTATGTTCTTACCATAACGTTCCATGTTAGTTGTCTTCTTCTCGCCTTCTTCTTGCTGGATGGGTTCGGAGCCGACCTCGGCTCCGACTCGGCCACTCTAAAAGCTCGAGAGTTGGTTCCACCGGCTCGAGGCTCCCCTTATATCCCACAATGCTAGGCGAGAGTTACCTCAGATCTCGTTTGTAAGCTAACCCCAGCTTATAACAGTAACAGTATAACTGTAAAACAGAATCCACCTCTAACAACAGGAAGAAAGAAGGGTGACCTACATCCTGAACCAAGAAATATGCATAATAGCATATGACTAAGAAAGAGGTGGTAGAAAGAGAGGTCACGATCACAACTCCTCTAGGTCTGTCCAGGCCAGGGGGAAGGAGGGTGGGACGCAAGAAGAAGGCGAGAAGAAGACAACTAACATGGAACGTTATGGTAAGAACATAACTTCTATATGTTAAGTTGTCTATCTCGCCTTCATTCTTGCTGGATGGGACCGCGTCCCTAGCACCTTGTCCCGGTGGCCTAACGGAACAGACTCCTGAGAACAGTGGAACCAAAATTAGCTCTATGCCTAGAAGCTAAATCCAACTTATAATGAGAAATAAAAGTGTGAGGAGTAGCCCAAGTAGCCGCTGCACAAATGGTGTCAATAGGCAGTCTGTCTTGGAAGGCTAAAGAAGTAGCCAACGCCTGGTGGAATGGGCTTTAGGTTTGTTAGGCAATTTTGTTGTCTAATTTCATATACCAGGAAATCAAAGATGTTAGCCATCTGGATAATGATACCTTTGAAACTGAAAGTCCCTTTCTGCTTTCCGCATAGGAGACAAACAGCTGATCAGATTTTCTGAATTGTTTCGTCCTATCCAAGTAGTACCTTAATTGACGATGAACATCCAGGCAGTGTAATTTTTGTTCAGACCTATTGGAATACTCTGGGAAAAAGACAGGGAGGTCAATGCTTTGGTTTAGATTTGATGTTGAAACCACCTTAGGCAAAAGGACGGGTTAGTTCGTAAGGATACTCTGTCCTTATGGAACAAAAGATAAGGAGAACGACAACTGAGTGCTTGAAGTTCTGAAATTCTTCTAGCTGATGTGATAGCCACCAGAAAGAGAGTTTTCCATGATAATAATTTCAAGGAACAAGAAGCTGCAGGTTCGAAGGGGAAAGAATCAAAGAAGCAAGAACTAAATTTAGGTCCCAAGGAGAAGGAGGATTTCTTATAGGAGGTCTGAGAAGAAAAACTCCTTTCAAAAAGGCTTTGCAAAGTTTGTGGGACATTAGGGCAGATTCAGAAATACCCACATGGAAGTTAGAAATAGCTGCCAATTGAACCTTAAGAGTAGATGGAGATGAACCTGCATGGAAGAGTTCAGCTAGAAAATCAAGGACTATTTGGATGGAAGCGGTGAAAGGATCTATGTCCTTTCCTTGTGCCCAATATGAGAAGCGTTTCCACTTACTCAAATAAATCTTTCGAGTGGAAGATTTATGGGAAGCTATCAATATATCTCTAACAGAGTGAGATAATTGAGGAAGCCTGGCTACGGTTGGAACTGGAGGAACCAAGCAGTGAGGTTCAGAGAGCGGAGGGAGCGATGAAACTGACCCGACTGGTGGATCAAAAGATCTGGAACTAGGTCCAGATTCCACGGTCGCACCAAAAGAAATCGATGTAGAAAGGGGAACCACACTTGTCGAGGCCAGTAAGGAGCAATGAGGATCAATGAGGCCTTCTGAGCGATAGCTTTCTGTATTACTTGAGAGATCAGTGGGAAAGGAGGAAATGCATACAGAAGTCCCCGGGCCAAACTTGGACTAGAGCGTCCCTGCTGGGTTGGCCTGGTAAAGGGAATAGAGTGAAATATTCTCTGCACTTGCTGTTTTGGGGAGTAGCAAAAGATCGCAGCAAGGCTGACCCCACTTGAGAAAAATTTCTCTCACTACAGAGTCTTTCAGAGACCACTCGTGAGGCATGAGTATAGCTCTGCTCAACTTGTCCGCAATGTGATTGGACTTCCCGGGATGTGCATTGCTATCAGAAAACGCTGAGAAGAAATCGCCCATTGCCACAGTCTGAGTGCTTCTCGACACAGGGGTATGATCTGGTTCCGCCTTGTTTGTTGATGTACCACACTACAGACATATTGTCTGCCTGGATTGCAATCGCTCCCAAGGGAAGAGAGTCTTGAAGGGCTTCCAACGCTAAAAGCACTGCTCTCATCTCCAGAACATTTATGTGCAAGTGGCATTCGGTTGGTTGCCATGTGCGCTGGACTGTCCTGCCCTGATAATGCCCCCCCCACCCGATCAGGGAGGCATCCGTTGTCAGAGTAGCAACCGGAGGAGGTGGAACAAATGGTCTTCCCGACAGGAGCTGGGGGGAAGACATCCACCACATGAGATGCTTTTTGCACGCTTGCGTGATCATAATGGTGTGAGACATTGGAAGTTCCTGGTATGACCATTGAGAGAAAAGCATCCACTGAAGGATCCGCATGTGGTATCTGGCCAATGGAAGGAGAGGTATGGCTGCTGCCATGATTCCCAACACCTTTAGAACTAACCTGGCTTTGACTCTGTTGTTGTTGAGAAGAAGTGACACCAATTTGTGAATGTCTGATATCCTTTGGTTCGTTAGCCTTGCAGACATGTTTATAGTATCTAGATTTGCACCTATGTAGGTAATAGTATGACAAGGCGACAAAACAGACTTTTCGCAATTTATTGAAATACCCAGTTTTTGACAAACGCGAAAAGTATAATCTCTGGCCATCAGAAGGAGATGCTTGGTGGGAGCTGTGAGAAGCCAGTCGTCCAAATATGGAAACACCTGGAATCCTTGTCGTCTCAGGTGAGAAGCTACCACTGCCATGCATTTGGTAAACACCCGGGGGGCAGTGGTGAGACCAAAGGGCAGGGCCCTGAACTGAAAATGACTGGTTCCCAGCCTGAAGCGGAGGAATCTTCTGGAGCGCCTGTTCATTTTTATGTGATAGTACGCATCCCGAAGGTCTATAGAGTACATCCAGTTTCCTTTGCCCAAAAGGGGAAGAATGGATTGCAGCGTGACCATCCGAAATCTTGTTTTCTTGACTGATTTGTTCAAGACACTGAGATCCAAAATCGGTCTCCAGTCCCCTGTTTTCTTTGGAACTAAAAAGAACCTTGAGTAGATTCCGGATCCTTGTTGGTCTGCTGGCACTGACTGAATTGCTCTTTTTGCAAGCAGTTTTGAAATTTCCAAAGCTGCTATATCCCTTTGAGCGGTGGAACATCTGGAAGGGATTTTTGACTGATTGGGAAAACGAAGAAAGGGGATAGAATAGCCTTCGAAATGATGGACTGTACCCATTTGTCTTGAGTCAGGGATAGCCAGGCTTCTGGGTACAGTGACAATCTTCCCCGACTGCCTCCGAAGATGGGCAGTCGGGCAACACCTCAGGGATGCTGAAAGGGCTTGTCAGGAAAGGCTTCCCGATTGCCCTGGTTCTGCGGACCCCCCCTGCCCCTAGGGCGACGTCTACCATTGTTATTCCCACCTCTGCCTTTGGTAGGAAAACGACTCTGTGCGTCAGGCGAAGTCCCTTGAGATTGTTTACGGAACCACATCTTCCCACCCTTCTGGCCTTTGGGGTAAGGCCTAGAAGGAGTCGAAAAACGGACTCAGACGGCAGAAAGGGTCTTGCCATCAGTCTCGCACCTAGTCAGGGTCTCTTTCACTTGAGGACCAAAGAGAGATGATCCATCAAAAGGGGAGTTCGTGAAAGACGTCTTGAAAGGGTCCGCAAAATTGCATAGCCGCATCCAGGCGTGCCTACGTAAAGCTACACCTGTCCCTGCGGCTCTGCTCGCTCCATCGGCCGCATAAGAGAGGAGGCGCATGGAGGAGTTGGATATGGAATTAAGGGTAGCCAGCTGCGTGTTCATTTTTTCTTGGAAACCCGCAGCTGTAGGATCCTTTAACATTTCACTCGCTTCCTTGATCAAGTCCCTTTGAAGACGAGTGAAATGGCACAGGTAGTTTAGCGAACGCATGGTAAATGTCGCTGAGGAGAACATCCGCTTCCGCACCTATCCATGGACCTAGATTCCTTGTTAGGTGGATGGACAGGCACTGAAGGATCAGCCAGTTCCTTCTTTGTGGCAGCAGCTACCACCATAGCATCCACAGAAACTCCTTTTGATAAAAATTGCTTGTCTGATGGAGCTGTGATGAACTTAGAGGGTCTCCTGGGAGTGGGGTCCACTGAATCAGGAGCCGTCCATGCCTTCCTAGCAACCACCTGCATGAGGGGGTCGAAGCGGCGGGACACCCAGGAGGTGGAAGGACGAGAGCCAAACGCCTCAAGATACACAGATTCGTCCTCCGAAGGGTTGAGGGCTGGCCAATTTCCCCTCTGTTTCAGGATCTCCAGAATGTCTGCAAATGAGACATCTTCAGAAGGGGAACGGGGAGAACCCTCAGAATCATCCAGATCTGTGTCTGACGTGATAGACTCAGGTGAGTCAATGTGTTTCCTCTTGCACTTCCTCTTCCGAGGGGCTCTTCTGCCAAATCAGGAGAGGCCTCGAAGAGGATGAAATCCCACAGGGGCTCCTGAGGAGCTGGCTCTCTGCGGTCCGGGATGAGGGAGTGAGTCGACTTACCCTGAGGCAGCATAGAGGGAGGGGCGGACGGAGCCGACTGTGGAGTAGAGCCAGGCTCTAACACACTCCGCATGACCTCGAATGCACCCCTGTCAGGCAGAGCCAGAGGTCCCCGCCCGAGGAGCTAAGAACCCCCTCGGCACCAACAGTGATGGCTCGAGGTCGATGTCGGAGCCGAACTCACCAGCGCCAAGCTCCGAGAGGAGAGGGGGTCGGACAAGGGTCCGATGCCACTCACCCCTCGAGCCGACGAGGGAAGTCCGGCGCCGAGATTCCTCCAAAGAAGAAAATGGAGCCGACGACGGAGCCGAAGACAATTGTCTCGGCTCCGAAGTAATCACAGTCTCGGTTCCGACGCGACCCGGCTCCGAACTCAAAAGAGTCGAAGGAGGAAAGAGTTGATGGACCGGGGCAGGCACCGACTGATGAGTCGGGCTCTGAAGCATCTGGGCTAGTGCCTCGGACTTAAGTAGTCAACTCACTACCCTCTGAAGGTCATGATCGGACTGCCTCGATGACCTAGAGGAGTGAGACCTTTGGCTCCGTTCAGACAGCAGGGGAGATCCTGGAGCCGAATGAACGGAGCCAAGAGATGGTGACCTAGACCTCTTTCTAGTTGTCGGCTCCGAAGGTCTGGTCAGAGCCGACACGGGTACCTCAATAACCTCGGCTCCGGCCGGAGCCGAGGGAGCCACAGAAACTGTGGACTGAGACTTATCGGCTCCAGCCGGAGCCGATAAAGGCAAAGGTTGAGCAACCTGAGGTCTCGGCTCAGAAGCCGGAGCCGAAGACCTCGATGCCTTAGAGGGCTTCCCTGTTGAAACTGACAGGGAATCCTCTGGCTTCAATAAGCCTCTCAGAATTAACTTGTTTTTTCTTTCCTGCAGGACCCTGGGGCTGAAGCCATGGCACACAGCACAGGAGTCCTGCAGGTGCAAAGGCCCCAGACAATAGACACAAGAAGTGTGAGCGTCTGTCAGAGACATTTTCTGACAGCACGCATCACACTTCTTGAATCCGGAGACCTTTGCTTCTTTAGACATTTCCCTAACTGACAGGTGTACACAAACACACACCCAAACACACAAGTTATACCCTGTCAGGAAAAATAATAAATTTAGTAGTGATACTAGAATTTAAAGTACAATAAAATTAAAGTAAACTACTCAAACACTCCACTAGGGAAGGGAAGGCCTAAGGCCCAAAGGAAGAACCAAAGGTTCTTTGGTAAAGAAACGGGAAAATTAGGGTCGGGGATAAAGTTTTGTGATCTACACTAACTAAGAAGAAATTTAACTTAAAAAGGGGTTAAAAGAGTAACTTTTAGAAGAAAAAGTTAACACTCACCAGGAACCGGTAGAAGCAACCAACCTCGAAGCTGTAGCGGCAAACGAGATCTGAGGTAACTCTCGCCTAGCATTGTGGGATATAAGGGGAGCCTCGAGCCGGTGGAACCAACTCTCGAGCTTTTAGAGTGGCCGAGTCGGAGCCGAGGTCGGCTCCGAACCCATCCAGCAAGAATGAAGGCGAGATAGACAACTTAACATCTTAAACTTAGATAAACTTATAAACAGACTGACTACCGCACTCATACATGTTACACTCTGGCTGTTCACTCAAAATGGCACTGCTGCCTGCACATGCTCTCTATTTATACGGATGTGCCCTCACTTTGAAATGCTTCTTAAAGTCACAACATACACTCTGTTCTACATCCACCCTCTTTGAGAAATAAGTCATGCACAAAAATAATGACAATAATCATTGACATGCAATTGTACAGAAATAATCCTCTGACATGCAGTTATACAGAACTAATTACAAATGAAACAATCATGTCCAGGTTGCTGTGTATTTTACACTAGGTCTGGAAATATCACCTGATTGTGTGACATAAAAATTAGGACTGGGTTTAGCAACAGGGAGTTTCTTTAATGAATGTTCAACTTCAGGGACATCTGGGACATCATCAGAAATGGGGATAGGTACTGAGACATGTCCTTCAACAGGAACATCGTCTGGGTTGCTATGAGATCTACAGTCTATCACAGGTACAGTGCTACAATATTAGTTCAGACACAAGAAGAAGATGCCTGTGATTTCTTCTGTATTCTATACCCTCGATTTTGCTAAGTAAGATCCCGGCTGGGCACATACACCTCTCACTTAACCAATTTTATCAAAACTTTTCACCATTTGCATCCTCACTAGCTCACCTTCTTTCAATGGACGAAGAAATCTGCTCATTTTATCACAGTTGGACTTCTGGAATGATTGCATTTTAAATAGTTTCGCTTTGATTGCTCTGGTGTTTTTAGCATTTGTTGCCAACAAACTGAAACTGATAGGCAAAGTTGTTCTGGTTTGCCTAGACAGAAGTCTATGAGGAGGTGAGCCAAGTAAATTGTCATGGGGTATAGTTCTCAGATTAAGCAAATTCAAGAAAACATCGGTATTGTCACACTTCGACCTGTCTAGTAAGTGTTTTGCACTTTGTATTGCACGTTCAGCTAGGCCGTTTTGACTGTGGGCACTCAGGACTACTGGTAACATGGATAAAGTCCCACTCTTTTGCAAATTTCTGAAACAGCTGGCTGGTAAACTGGGCACCACTGTCAGAAATAACTTTCTGTGGACTACTATGGACTGAGAAATTATGTTTCAACTTAGTAATAACAGTACTGGACATTAGGTTAGGTAACAGATCAATCTTGAACCAATTTGAATAAGAGTCTACCAACACTAAGTAATGTTGACTATTTCAGTTGAATATGTCAGTGGCTACTGTTGACCAAGGCAGTTCAGGAATCTGGCTTAGTTGAAGTGGCTCTTTTTGCAAATATGGTTTAGTACTATTGCATACTGAACACAATGAAAGTACTTTATCAGTATCTTTTGACAGAGAAGGCCAAAATACTAGTCTTCTCACCCTTCTTTTGGTAGCTTTGAAATCTGGTTAGGGATGATGCAAAATCTGGATGTACTCATGCTTTAGGGAAGTAGGAATGGCAACCTTAGGACCTTTGAAAATGATACCATCTTCCATCAACATCTCATCTCTAAGGAAAATAAGGTTGCACTTCTGTTGGTGCAAGAGACTGCTTTGACGGCCATCCAACACTGATGAAGTGGTTGAGCTTTTGCAAAATTGGATCAGTCTTTGTATGATCTCTTAGCTCATCAAGTCTTGCGGTAGAAAAATTATGCACTTCCATGACATCAAATCATAATTCTCTGCATCCAGCTTTTCTGTGGTATTTCTGGGTAATCTGGATAAGATATCAGCCAGATAAAGAAGTTTACCTTTTGTATAGACCATTTTGAAGTTGAACTTTTGTAATCTAAGCATCATTCTTGCTGCAGCTGTATGCATAGCCTTCTTTAAGGTTGATGATCAGCGTCAATCTGGATAGCTCGCCCATAAATATAATCATGGAACTTCGAACATGCAAACACAATTGCCGAAAGTTCCTTCTCAATCTCACCATACTGCATCTAAGTTTGGGTAAGAGTTCTAGATGCATAGGCTATTGGTCTGCCCTCCTGAAGAATAACTGCACCAATACCGAACGCTGAAGCATCACAGGAAAGAATTACTGGTTTGTGGACATCATAGTATGTCAATGTAGGTAGAGTGGCAATTTTCTGTTTTAGGTCATCAAATGCTTTCTGTTGTTATAACCATGACTAGGGAACATTTTTGCATGTCAGCTCTCTTAAAGGTGCTGATAATTCACTGAAGTCTGGTATAAACTTGCCCAGTTAACCATACCAAGAAAATGCTGTAAGGCTTGGACATTGTCTGGAGCTGGCATTTCAAGAACGGCTGTTTGTTTGGAAGGGTCTGGTTGTAAGCCTGAAATGGTAAATAAATGACAGACATAAGTAACTTCTGGTAGCCTGAATTCACATTTCAGAGAACTGAGCTTTAGATTCACTTCATGTGCTCTGTCCAGAACTTTCCTGAGGTTTGGGTCATGCTCTGCTTCATCATTGCCTCCATGTAGTAAATCATCCACTATTGTAGTACACGGATAGCCTGAAAAAAATTGCTCCACTGCACGCTGAAAGTCTTCACTGGCAGAATTTCTTCCAAAAGGCATTCTGAGAAATCTGTATCTATGGCATACTGAATGTAGTCAGTAGTGAAGATTTGTGATCAAGCATTACTTGACAAAATTAACTTTTTGCATCTACGACAGAAAAAACAGTGGCATTTGGCATGAGAGTAGCAACTTCCTCGGCTGTACGCATAGGATGATGGTGTCTGTTTAATGCTTTAAGTCTCTTGGATCAATACATATTCCTATTTCATCTGAGCTTCTTTTATGAGCAACTACCATGGAAGACATCAATTCAGTTAGTTCTGTAACTGGACAAATCACACCTTGCAGCACCATTTTATCTAACTGGACTTTGACTCTGTCCTGCATAGCTATCATAACTCTTCTTGCTGGTCTGACCACTGGACTGACTTCTGCATCTAATTACATGGAGTGCACCACTGGAAGTTTAGCTTGTCTTCGAAAATATCAGCGCACACTGTGAAAATAGCATTGGTGAAACTGGAACTAGGACGTGCTTACATGATGGACTTCTTTGGTAAAAAAAAAAAAAAAAGCAGTTTCATTTTTAAATTGTCTCTGAAACAAAATAATGGTTGTACAGGTCTTTAGACTACATAAAATAGCAAGCTGTAACTGTTCCCAGCTGAAAAGCATGAAAGCACTACTTAGCCTTTGGTCTGAATCTCTTCATCTCCATAAGCAACAAGCTTCACATAATTGGCCAAATTAAGTTGTTCACCAGCTCTTACTCTAGCAAATGTTTCTGCTGACATAACATTGCACTTTGAACCAGTGTCCACTTTGAACTCTGTGGGTTTGCCATTCATCAGGACAGTACAAAACACTTCAATTTTTGCCAAAAAATCTACTGCATTAACCTTTTCACCAACCACTGATGCACCATCTACATAGAAAGTGGAGTTGCAGCTTTCTATATGATCAACTTGCTTTTTTTAAGTGACCTTTCTTAATAAATGAATGAGGCTTGCTTGATTTACAAAGCTTTTGAAAGTGGTTCCATTTTTTACACTTGTGGCATTGCTGACCATATGCTAAGCACTTTTCTCTTTTAGACTTGTGATTGGCACCACAATTATGACATCTAACAATGAAACTTGACTTGGGTTTTGCTGACTCACCTTTGTGCTGCACTGAGCATGTCCGTTTTAATGAGCTAATCTTAGAACTTGCTGGAAAGTTACAGGTTCTCCCTGGAAATCCTGCAGGGGCTCCAGCGGCCATATGCTTAGGCCTGTTTCTGATAGCCATATGCTGCATGCTATCTACGTTTTCCCTAGAGGCTGCTGAAATCATGCTCTTATCACTTGCAAGAATATTTGTGTGCCTTTCTGTAAGCTCGTGTATTTGACAAATCTCTATGGCTTTGCTCAACATTAAATCACAGTCTCAAAGCAAAATCTTCCTCACTGTAGCATTAATACCATACACAAGCCTGTTCTTTATCAACTCGTCTTTCAAATCACCAAATCTGCACATTTTAGCCTCGTTTCTCAAGTCAGTAATATAAGCTGCAAAAGTTTCTCCTGGTTTTTGATCCCTTGTATAAAATAAGCGACTCTCCAATGTAACATTTGTCTGGGGTTACACATTTCTCTAAACATACGTTTCAAGCACTCAGGGTCCTCCCTTGATTCAGCTTGCACAATATGATGACGTTTTTTCCCTTCTTCTGCATATACTGCTGCTGCATACACAAATGAACGCTCTCTTTCAATGCCTTCTGACCCCACTAGATTAACCAGAATAAATGCCCTCATACATGCATCTTTATCAGAAAAAGAGGCTTGTGTGATGGTTGTGCCCTTGCCCAGCAACCAAGGACCGTCAACTCTCACCATGAACACCAGTGAGGGGCATCTCATATAGGAGAAAAGGATAACAAATATACACAGTAAAGTGCAATTTCCCTTATGAGCACACATATATCACAGTCAGTCCGGGGCAGGTCACTCCCTTGCTCTTCAGGTCACCAATAAGACTCCCCACTGGCACAGCTATAGGGTCTAGATCTCAGCCTAGTGGGCAAGCTAAAACCTCCAGCACCCACTCTGTCCAACCAGTGCTTCATGTCTCTGCCCAAGTAGCTGACACACACACACACACACACACACACACACACACACACACACACACACACACACACACACACACACACATTTTGAGAAGAGTTTATATAACCACACAGACACTCCTGGGGAAGGCTGGCACAGCTTCTCCAGCTGTGCCCCCTTTTCCCAGACTATACAGTAGTATCAGCTACCACTACTCACTAATATTTATCAGCTACTCAAAGGCCCTTAAAAGGGTGCCCAATTATTACTGTGCAGTATTATTATCCAATTAGTAATGTAGCCCACAGCTAAAGCTATTGGAGTAGCTTTGTACAATTTTACCAAAGGCATGCAGGTACTCTAAAGAGCTTAAATTATTTCTACAAAAACAGCCACAGTTGAAAGGGTTTAAAAATATTTAATAATAAATAGTCAAATCACAAGACAATACTTTTTACTACACAGTGCTAGTCAAGAGTTCAGAGATCACAGAGAAATACTTAAAATAATTCAGTAGTACAGTTCTGACATCACAGAAAACACTTAGTCTAAGCTTACTAGGTTCTAGCGATTTCTGAGAGAAAACACAAGTCTAAGATAAACTTACATATAGAGCAAAGGCAGTGCTGAGTTGGATGGTCAGGACAAAAATGCTTAATGCTCTCTGATTCTCTCTGTTTTTAAAATCACATTCCTGGTTCACATTACATCATTCTTCACACTTCCCTGGGTTCCCAGGCTAACAGGCTACATTCCTTAGTAAGCTCACACCAGGTCAGGAAGCAAAGCCATTAAGGACATTTATGCATGCAAATTCTGGCCATTAAATCTGGCCTTAAAACAATAGCAAGAATTCCTTCATCTAGACTGGCCGGAGCCCTATTTACATCAAAGGGTCATGACATGCTTTACTTGGTCAGCAGAGTGCACTGTTACATTTTTTTCCAGTTCCACATGTAACACTATTTTTACCATTTAAGACACAAGCCTGTGGTTTACATTAATATTTACAGATGACAGAATTATCTCCAAAAGTCTATCTGGCTAGGCTGGCAGCCTTCATCTATCTTCACCTAATCTTGACAGCTTGTATGAAAATATCATATTCCATAGGTTCATTGGTTGGTACTAGGCTATCGGCTCTAGGGCCTATACAAGCCTAGCCATAACAATTCCGTGGCTATTTCTTCCCACAGTGTTTACTTCCCTGGACCCCTGTCTAGCAGGGCAACTGACGTGATCCCCAGGGTTTATTTCCTATCTCCCATCCAATCATCAAGTTTCCTTTTGAAGAAGAGAAAGATTTGCTCTGCTTGACATGTATGGGCAGTCTATTCCAGAGTCTGGGAAGTCTCTGGATTAGGAACCTATCCCCTCCAGCATATTTGTTCATTGTGATGACAAGGTTTAGATCCCTGGAGTGTGTCTTTCTGAGGGATTTCTTTAAGTGTAGCACGTCCAACAGCTCTGGGTTTGACATGGCCTTGCATGTTAAGCAGAGATTGCCTCTGAGTAGACGATATGCATCAGAGTATAGGTGGAGTTTTTTTAGACGGTCAGCATAGGGCATCTGCTTTAGGCCTGTGATTCTTTTAGTGAGGTATTTCTGCAGCCTTTCCAGTTGTTGCAGATGTCTAGAGAGGTATATACCAAATGGGGCACTGCATTCTATAATGGGTCTAATGAGGGATGAGTACAGTGGGACAATGACCTCCTTTTTTCTGGATAAAAAGCCCTTAGTGATGATGTGTGCCACACAGAAGGATTTCCTGACTGTTGTGGCGATGTGATTATCGAAGGTGAGACCACTGTCCACCTGTGTCCCTAAGTCTCTTATCACACTTTCAGTGTTTAATGTACTGCCACCTATGTGGTAATTCACGGGTACATGTTTTTTCCCCAAAAGGTATAACTATATATTTCTTGGCATTGAGCTTGAGCCCATGGCTCTGGCACCAATCATCTGTTTCTGTAAGGCCATTTTGTAGACTAGCCACATCATTTGGGGATTCAATAATGGCTCCCAGTTTGCAGTCATCTGTGAACTTTGTTAGCCAGATTCCCTTAGTGTTGGCCTGTACTTCAGAGAACTAGATGCCAAACAAGAGCGGTCCTAGGACTGAACCCTGAGGTACTCCACTTGTCTGGAGCTGGATTTGGAGTCGGCAACCCATTGAGTGACGTAGGGATTAATGCCCAGCTTAGTAAGTTTATCTATGATTCCAGAGTGGGGGATTGTGTCGAGGCCTTGGTGAAGTACAGATAGGCTGTATGGACTACCTTACCCTGGTCCACGGCTTTGGAGACTGATTCGAAGAAGTCAATCAGGTTCAAGAGACAAGATCGGCCCTTCACAAACCCAAACTACATGGGGTCCAGTGTTTCAAGGTTGCCAATGTCTTTGTTTATAAGTTCCATGATAATACGTTCCATGGCCTTGCAGATCAGGCTCATCAGACTGATGGGGCGGTTGTTCCCAAGATCCAAGGTGGATCCCCCCCTTGTGGAGTGGGATAGCTGTGCACCACTCAGTGGGCACGAAGCCTGAGGTAAGGTTATGATTAAACATGACACTTAGATGAGGTGCCAGTTCATTTTGTAGTTCATGTAGTACACAGCCTGGGAAAAAAATACTCTCCAATCCTCTGCATATTATGATCAAACAGAAGTGGACTGGGTCTACAAAATGCCTTTGCCATGCCAACACAAAGCACAGTAATAAAGACCCTTGGAATTATGTATGACCCCACACACACACACGTCAGAAATTTATGCCAGAAACTTGTAATTATGCTCAATAGCACAACAGACTCATCAAAATAACTGCACTTTGGGAAATAAATCTCCATAGCACAAGAACACTTTGAAATCACTGTACTTTGAGAAACCACCCTTATCAGTGTAAGAAACACTTTGAAATGACTGCACTTTGCGAACAAACTGTACACAGCACAAGAAACCTCTTGAAATTACTGCAGTTTGGAAAACAAGTCTGTACAGTGTAAGAAACACTTAGAAATGACTGCACTTTGCGAAATAACTATATTTTGCACACAGTAAACACTTTGAAATAATTGTACTGCCATAAAGCATACACTGAAAACACTTTGCACACTCTGAGATACTTTGAATAACTCTAGTTACACTTTGAATAGCTCTAGTCAATGTGAAATCGTTGCTCATATCAAAAGACAAAGTTTTTTATAAAAAAAAATGTAGCTGCTTTGCTTTTCCCTGCTCATTTTGGCCTTTTATTGTACTCGTTATGCTCATTTGACTTTTATCATGCCTGTTATACTTTTCTTGTGGTCATTTACTTTTAACATTCTCATTATGCAAATCAGAAGTAATTCTGAACGCACTCGCAAGTATTTTGAATAATTCTATCAAATATCATGGTTTCAAACATTTTGTTTAATCAATAATGTGTTTTGCGCTTTTCATTTAATTAATAATGAGTTTTGTGCTTTGCAAATGCTTTGAATTGTTTTCTTTATGAAATAAATAATTTATGATAGTTTTAATTACCTGAAATTAATTTCTGACCTTTTTGTTATTGTTTGAGCAGGTTGGGACGAGTCGTTTCTCTCTATATACCTCTATTTCTAACTGTGTACCTCGTGGCTCATCTTCTGGCTTCTTGCTGCTCAGACATCTCTGTTCCAACACCATGTCATTCAGGCATGTTACTTCTAACACTATGTCATTCAGGCATCCCTCTTCTGGCACCATGTTGCTCGTCCGGTCAGGATAAAACAAATGAACAGTTGTGGGTTTGATTCACGCAGGTTTATTACATACAAAGACATCAGGATTGAGGCATACTAACTTAAACTTAGATAAACTTACAAACAGACCGACTACTGCGCTCATACAGATTAACACAATGGCTGTTCACGCAAAATGGCAATGCTGCCTGCAGGTGCTCTCTATTTATACACACATGCCCTCACTTTGAAATGCTTCTTAAAGTCACAAAATGCACACTGTTCTACAGAGGGTTCACCCAAGTAGTAGATGGGCAAGCACCAAAGGCCTGCAAGTACACAGACTCCTCACAGTTAGGGTCTTTGGGCTTCCAGTTTCCTCTCTGTTTCAGAATCTCTAGAATGTCATGCCATGTACATTACAGAGACTGATAAATATGACTAGGAGTTACAGGCATGAAAGATTTAAATGACTTTAATAGTGAAAATGTATACACATGGAAGAAAAACAAGAAGGTTGTCCATTTTTCGGAAAGTAAAAATGAGAATAACTTGAATAGACCTAAGAGGAATAGGGTTAGGTCTATTTTGAGACCAACTAATCACACGCCCAGTACTTTGGAGGCCTTGTCAGGGTATTCTAATAACGATACTGAGATGGATACGGGGGGATTGGGATCCCTGATTTCCCCGGTATCTAAGAGACCGTAAGCCCCTTTAGAAGAGGAGGTCATAAACATAAGAAGCGAGGCAGTGGAGCAGATGTTCATCAACAGCCTACTGACACTATAGATGGGCCTGTTATACTGATAGAGTAGTCATGGCATTAGATAAAGGCAATACATCTAAGGCTACAGATATCTGTAAAAATGTAACTTAGAACATTAAAATAAGATCACATACAGATGAAACTTTTAAAATAGTTTTAGTGTAATACAGATTGAGTTACTTAAGTAAATGTTTCTCAGTCTGTTAACTCAGAATTGTAAGAAAACAAAAATGAAGCAGGCAGCCAGGCTCCACGCAAATATTTAATAAATTAAGCACTTTTGTCCAAAAATACAAAGGACTTCATCAGATATATAATATAAAATAATATTGTATATAAAGCAAATCTTTCTATTTATACGGTTGTTTTAAGCTTACCTAAGTTAAACTTCACCTTTTCATGACTTTTAAAATGCATATAATTACATACATATGATACTGATACAAGTTCTATAATAACTTTTAAATAATCCACCCTAAGTAAACCAGAGAAACAATATCCAAACATAACTTATACAAGCTAACACATGGGTTTTCATCTTAAAAGAGAAGGTTTTAATGCAATAAGGAATGTTGAAAGATTTGTTTATAGTAAACATGCATTAAAAATCCAAAGAAAACCAAGTCAGTCCAAAAGGAAACCACAAATCAGCGTTTTAATAATCCAAATAAAAATAAAACAGAGAATGGTTAAGCGCTTTCGTCTGTCAAGTCAGACATCTTCAGAACCCTGGATCATTTCTGCAAACAGAATTATCTCACTGTCAAAGTTCTGCTCAAGAAATGACACATGGTCCCCTTCATGGGTTAAAATGTGGCACAAACATCTGATTGGTAATATTATTAACCCCAAAGCCCTCCCATTCCTGACCTCAAATTTGAGGAATCTTAGTATAAATAATATTTTGAAGCAGGGAGTTAAAGTTTTCCAAGACTTAACAAAAACCCTTAATCTGGATAAGGCCCTTCCCTTTCTTCAACCTATACATATGAACCCCAACATCAAACTTAATAATAAACCACTAAATCTCTCAGATTATCCTCTAATCAAGGAATATACGATATGGGAAATTTATAAACACAAGGAGAAAACGCTGCAAGAATTAAGAAGTGCCTTAAATTTGAGTAATAAATACACTATTATATTACGTCAGATCAGGGAGCTCATACTAACACTAGTCATTGAAACACCTACCATTGAAAAATATTTAACTAGTTTAGAAGACATCTTTGAAAGCTTAGTTAGCAAGACAAGTATGCTATCAAATACTTACAAACTGGTCAAGGCCATCAACTATCAATCTGTTTTGTTATTTTCTAGTTATTGGGACCAGCAGGGAAGTGAATTCATTGAAAACCAGAAACTCAATGCAAATGGATCCACTATTAAGCAATCCTCATTCAAAAAACTAGTATACACACAATTAATGATTAACACTTGTTACACTCCTTCCATTTTAAATAAGTTCAATTCTAAAATCTCCCTATCATGCCCATGCTGCTCCTTTCCCCAAGCTGACCTCCTACATATCTTGTGGCCCTGCAAGCACACCCATAAGCGTTGGTGCTCTCTCAGGGTGCATTTGGGGAAAATGGGTTATCAGAAATCAACCCTATCTTGGGAACTAGCGGTTCTCCATATTACTAACCTCAAGCTTTCCAAATTAAAGTATCATGTCCTAATCACTCTATGTCTATTAATCAAGTTTTATATAACTAAAACTTGGCTAGATCAAACCAAGCTTTCTTGGAATGGATTTAGGAGTATGGCAACTAAATACATATCCTCTCAAAAAGTCATCATAAGAAATTCAAACAAGGAAATGTACTACCAGAAATTCTGGAAACTTATTTTTGATCACATCCTTGAGGACGAGACAGAAGTCAGAAATGATGAATCATTGTCCTAGAATTTGTACCCAGCATATCTCAAGTAATATCCTTTTGTCTCTCCTCTCCTTGTTTATTGTCCATGAATATGCATCTCCTTTTTATGAGAAAGATGATAAGGTTCTTATTTATGCTTGCTTGGCTTCTTTTTCCCTAATTCAGTAGCACTGTCTCTAAATACTGTATATAGTTGTAATTTGGTGGATTGGAGTTCTATAGGAATTTATTGGAACCATACATGTATTGTTACTGATTTCTATATGTCAGATTGTTTCTGAAATTAATTATGTTGTAAATATGCTGAAAGAAAAGGCTTGCTTAAATGCAGAAACAGAGTTTATAATATGTGATCAGCAGTCATACTAAATGACCATGGCTTGGAAAAGGAATCTGCTGAATGGACATTTTTCCCTTACAGACTTAAAAACAGGATGTATGCAAGAGCAAAAATGCAAAATCTGCTTTTAAAGAACACTGACATGTTTTTCTGCATATAAAAAATGGACACAATATGTTTCCTAAAAAAACAGGATGGACACAATATGTTTCCTAAAACAACAGGATATGTTTATGACACTGACAATGTGTTTTCTCAAAAAATATGTTTTTCTGCATGAAAAACAGGATATGGCACAAGAACAGATGTTTTTATACAAAGATCCAAATAAAATACAGGATGTTCACGCTGTCAGAAAAGCTGATCTCTGACAATGTGTTTTCTCAAAAATGTTTTTCTGCATGGAAAACAGGATATGCTTATCAGCATTGGCACAAGAACATATGTTTTTATACACAGATCCAAATAGAATACAGGACAATGTGTTTCCTCAAAATATGTTTTTCTACATGGACATCAGGACACTGTTACAGGATATTCACACTGTCAGAAAAGCTGGTCTCTTACAAGACATTGTTAAACAAGGAAGCTTAGTATTGTTTCTACAGGACTAAAACTGTATATAAAGAGCTGTATAAATCCATTTATGTTAGAGGTATGGTAGGGACTCATGTGTCCTAAAGTAAATGTTATATCTCTCACATCATCTGTACTATATGAGAAGTAAAGTTGGAACAGTACTTTTAAGCTGCAACGTGGTTCCGTTTGGTTTATTATAAAAAGTTATTTGTTACTGCTCTCTAAAGTTGATGCTGCAAAGTATATTCTCTCATCAGTGTATATTCTGCAAGTTTCTGTATGCAACAGACTGTGAATGCAAATACAACCAGACTTTGAATTTTAGCAGAATCCAGCCAGCAAGACTGAGTGTCTTAAGAACACTTCAAATCCATCTCACAGCAAGTAAGCTCCAGCAAGCAAGTAAATCTCTATGTAATTTTTTCAGTGGCAAGCTAGCCTGCATTTGAACCTACAATCTGCATTCAAACACAGGAGGAGTGATGGTAAGCCCTGCAGAGGGTCACTTCAGTCAAATTGCAGTAACTAACATTTGTACGTATGTGTAAATCCTAAACAGAAGTATTCCAGTTTATGCAGCTTGCAGTAGTAAAGTGTTATAGACGTCTACAATCCAGAGTGAGACTAGTTCAAGAAATTCGCAGTGCCATAAATTCTTCAAGAAAAGGGGGATATCCACTAGCCCAATAATTCAATGCCTGTTGTGCTTTCCCAGCTTCTCAAGTGACTTTGAAAAATTTCCAGCCATCTGCAACAACAGCCTGATCACCTGTTTTCTTGCTCACTGGTAAGACTTTTTTTCTACGTCACATTTTTTAGTATGGTTGCTATTCGATAGTTTGGATATTAGACAGTATGGATATTTTCATGCATAACTCAAGCACATGTAAAAAATTGCAATGTTGGTATACACAGCATATTAGTAAATGTAAAACCTTTTTAGGGCAGGTTGATAGTAAGGCATTATGCAAATGTATTACAATATTTAACTGGTATCTCAAAGAAAACCATGTGAAAAATGACAAATGTTTAGTGTGTGCTTCAACAAAAACTGCATTTTGTGTATTATGCCATAAAATAATATTGCATCATATTGCTAAAAGAATAGACTGTAAAGACAGATCTGAAGAATTAACTAAGGGTAAAGTGTTTCCATTACATTCTGATGTTGAACAGTTATGTCCTGTCACCACATGTGAATCAGATCAGTTACTGATAGAACCCTTAGTACATTTTGTTACAAAAAATGTAGTAAACGTCTAAAAAAGAGACACAATGAGTTTAGGAAGTTTAGACAAGTTATACAAACATTTTTTCAAAAGTGCATAGGAGTTTCAGATTCAGCAGAACAGGCTCCTGAGACATATCAAGCAGACTATAAGGAAATTCTTCAACAGCAGTTGCAGGATAAAGGAAATAAATTAGCTGAACTGACAAAGACTGGGAACTTCCTGCATACACAGTTAATCTGTGCAAAAGAAATATATTTTATAATATGTTTATGTTTTGAAAATGGTTAAAACATACATGGTAGGATGGTAGGATCTGATGTCTGGACAAATCATTCTTAAATGTTTTACTTTCATTCAGTTAAAGCAAGACACCTATCAGTACTACAGTAAAGTAAAGCATATGAATGCCATTCATTAGCATAGTCAAAAGGTAAACAAAACTGTTCTAGTGTATAAAATTAAATAAAAATAGATGAGTAAAAAATTAAAGTCACAAGACATGACATGCTTGTATAAAGATATACATATACAAGACAGACATGCATGTGTGTTCTTTTCATCTAGAGTACATTTGTTTACAAATGCACAAAAGCAAAAGGCAGACAACAGCAAATACAAATAATGTAAGTATAAACATATGTTAATTAAGCTAATATCTATTTTGTTTTTTTTTTTACAATTTTTTATAATTGTATAGTAACACCAAACAGTTAAAGTTCTGAATTTAAAAAAAAAAAATCACAGATGGTATTATTCAAACAGTTTTTGTAAAATTAATGGCAGGACAGTTAAATATATAAATAAATAAAAAAAATACTGAAATCCATGTAAGGTAATTGTAAAATAATGTCTATGTTGTATAAATGCATAGTTATGTAAATCACAATCACATTAAAGGAGAAATGCCAAAATAATTTATAGTTTACAGAGTATGAAATGTGTGCTCAGACCTTCCTAGACTGAATGAATAGTTACAGGAAATGTTGAAAAGATAAGATAAACAACAAGACTGATTGCCAGATAAGTAGCTTGAGTTTTTCTAAAGCATCATTGTTATTAAAACATACTTGTTAAAATGTTTACAAGCAACACTATTTAGTAATTGTAATAAAATGTCACAATTGTGCATAGATGTCACTTATAATCTGTTTGCAAGTAAATGTTAAAAGGACAAAAAAAATCCTCAGTTGCATCAAGTACAGCCAGCAAATGGGCTATAGTATACATACAGTTCAAATCAATTGTGCAGGAGGGTGTAAATACCTACTAATGATCAAATCAGATAAAAGTCCATAGTTTATTAGTAACCAAATAATGTAAATGTATGGCCAAAGTGTTGGGCTGACATACATTCTATTCTCACAGCATAGGGCAGGTAAACAGTGCTGAAGTACTACAGGGGGAGGGGCACTTTCTCGGTTTTACTCTGACTGTATAAGCAGTACTGCACAAGGGTCTGAAATAAAGCTACAGAAAAAATAAACAACAAGGGTCTGAAATAAAGCTACAGAAAAAATAAACAACAAGGGTCTGAAATAAAGCTACAGAAAAAATAAACAACAAGGGTCTGAAATAAAGCTACAGAATTAGAAATACTGGTAAACTGGATTAAACCTGACAGGATAAGATATTTTACAAGTTGTTAATAGCTATCATAATGGTTATTATTGTATTGTTTAGTATTAAATTGTATTTACAACCTGTTAAACTGTAAAGCTATACAAGAGATGGTTTAAAAAACAAGACATGGCTTAACATTGATTAAAGCTATAAAGAGAGAATAAAGATATGCAAAATGCATAAATGTTTCTAATAGCAAGAATGGTCACTATTTCAATATGTTTTTGGCAAAACAATGTTGATATAAAAAAGCATGAATATTTTTAATTGCTGAGTATGTAGTTTAAAATAACATGACATATGCATTTGGTGCCATTTCCACTAGATATTTCTAAAGAGACAAACATTTTCCAATATTTTGCTTAATATTAATGTTATTAAATTTGTAAGATTAGACTAAATGTACTTTTTAGTCTGTACAAATGCAGAAGAATTCAGTACAAATGATAGTCTTTGTATGTACAAATGCAGAAGAATTCAGTACAAATTAAATGAATGTCTAGTAATAAATATGTGTGAAAAAACATGTTTTAAAAAAATGGATCCAGTATACCTAGTAAATTGAAATGCATTAATAGCAAACAGTCTGTGTAAATACATACTGTACAGGATACATCGTAATAAGTTCAAAAGTAATTTGTCAAGTTGTAATATCACTGGTTTTACCCCAGTAAAATAATTGCTTTCAAATATTTATTATCTAAGCCCAGTTCAGTATTTTACCAAGATGTTAATGAGCAGTTCAGACACATGAACACAATGTGATGGTTAAAATGACATTAAAACTGTATATTTTCAGCAGTGTATAAATGCTTGCAGTAGCACATAGTTATTGTCTCTTATAGTTAATTCAACAGTTGCAAAGAGTTAATGGAACAGTTCTAAGTCATAAATTAAATTCTGTGATTGCAATAGAATAAATTGATCATGTTAAAAAAATAACATTAAAGCAGACACAGCTCATAACTGATAAAATATTTTCACAGAATGGTCTGCAAAAGAAAAAGTTGTTAAATACATTCAGTTTTGGTAGTAATACTTAATAGCATTGTATTAACTATATAAAATTGCATTTTGATTTGTTGTATCAAACTAAAGGTTTGCTTCTTAATGTGTTTTCTATATAAAATGTTTTGAGTATGTTTAAAAACAGAGGGAATTGTTAGATTTTATTAATATTAGTCTGAAATTAATTATGTTGTAAATATGCTAAAAGAAAAGGCTTGCTTAAATGCAGAAACAGAGTTTAGTAATATGTGATCAGCAGTCATACTAAATGACCATGGCTTGGAAAAGGAATCTGCTGAATGGATATTTTTCCCTTACAGACTTAAAAACAGGATGTATGCAAGAGCAAAAATGTAAAATCTGCTTTTAAAGAACACTGACATGTTTTTCTGCATATAAAAAATGGACACAATATGTTTCCTAAAAAAACAGGATGGACACAATATGTTTCCTAAAACAACAGGATATGTTTATGACACTGTGATAATGTGTTTTCTCAAAAATATGTTTTTCTGCATGAAAAACAGGATATGGCACAAGAACAGATGTTTTTATACAAAGATCCAAATAAAATACAGGATGTTCACACTGTCAGAAAAGCTGATCTCTGACAATGTGTTTTCTCAAAAATATGTTTTTCTGCATGGAAAACAGAATATGCTTATCAGCATTGGCACAAGAACATATGTTTTTATACACAGATCCAAATAGAATACAGGACAATGTGTTTCCTCAAAAATATGTTTTTCTACATGGACATCAGGACACTGTTACAGGATATTCACACTGTCAGAAAAGCTGGTCTCTTACAAGACATTGTTAAACAAGGAAGCTTAGTATTGTTTCTACAGGACTAAAACTGTATATAAAGAGCTGTATAAATCCAGTTATGTTAGAGGTATGGTAGGGACTCATGTGTCCTAAGGTAAATGTTATATCTCTCACATCATCTGTACTATATGAGAAGTAAAGTTGGAACAGTACTTTTAAGCTGCAACGTGGTTCTGTTTGGTTAATTATAAAAAGTTATTTGTTACTGCTCTCTAAAGTTGATGCTGCAAAGTATATTCTCTCATCAGTGTATATTCTGCAAGTTTCTGTATGCAACAGACTGTGAATGCAAATACAACCAGACTTTGAATTTTAGCAGAATCCAGCCAGCAAGACTGAGTGTCTTAAGAACACTTCAAATCCATCTCACAGCAAGTAAGCTCCAGCAAGCAAGTAAATCTCTATGTAATTTTTTCAGTTCCTGCTGTACAAAACAATAAAATACTATTGGGGAAAAAAAAGAATTGCTTCATAAAGCTAGGTGCAGAGTTCTAAAACAAAAAAAAAAAAAAACAGTGCAATTAGCTCGCAATTCAGGTGGGAAAGTACAGAATGCAAGTGTGGTACTTTTGATTTTTTGTGTGTAACTCGAGCTTCCTGGCTTACTCTGTTCACTTTTATGAAATGTATTACCACAGATTAAAAAAAAAAACTTTCTTTAAGAATACGATCATAAATACTGTATAAATAAGTTACTGTACATCTTAAAACAAAACATTTTATGCATAAATCATGTACTCTAAAAACTATTTATTAATATTAAACACACCACTAAAATGTTAAAAGAGAAGCAAGCCTATCAACTATAAATATAAGTGAAGAGTCAATGCAACCAACATTCAAATGACACTATTAGTATAATCTCCAGCCCAACCCAAACACAACTATCCCCAGCTGTCATTCAATTTCTTAGTGTATATTAGGTAACCCATAAGCATTGTTAACAGAAATAACAGTTCCTATACTTATGCTTGTATTATCTGTTTGATTTAAGTATTAATGTTGGTTATAAAGTCAAAGTAGTAAAGAATAAAGTAATATGAGTTACCTTTTCCCAATGGTGTAGACTGCTGAAGATTTATGTTTTCCCTATCCAAAAACTGCAGGTGCTTAATAATGCAACAGCATTTTATTTTAACAAGTAAATAATGAAAGTCATTTATCCTTCATTTTTTTTTTTTACTTTTCTTTCCTGTTCTCTGCCAGTTATTCTTCTCAGCTTGATGTTTGAGGCTGGGTCCCAAGCAATCCATTTCTTTTGTTTGATCTAGGAAGTTGTTTTTAGAAAAAAAAACTGCATTATCCAGGGTTTCAAAGGTTCTGGTGCCTTCTGGGAAAAAGTTTGAAATCTGGCTGGAAATAAAATATGAACTTTTAATTGTTTAAGTTTCTTAATTAGTGGTAAACATTCTTTCCTTTTTGCTGCCACTGTAGAAGAGTAGTCATTATCAAACCTAATAATGTTGTCATATTTAATTGGGGAATTGGTCCATGCTGACTTCAGAACCAGATCTTTGTCCTGTGAAGAGAAAAAAAAAAAACTATGACAGATCCTGGTTTGGTTTTTGTCCTTGTACATGGGTGATTTAGTCAAACACCAATGTGCCCTCTCAATTCCATATGAAAAGGCTTCTTGCAGATTTAAAGCTTTGGGAAGCCAGGTTGTGAGGAAATTGGTCATGTTTTGAGCCTCCACATTTTCAGGTAAACCATAAATCCGAAGATTATTCCTCATGGATCCGTTCTCGAGATCATCCACTTTATTAAAGATGTATTTTGCTTCACAAGAAATTCCACTTGTAGTTCTTGTTCTGTTAATTTCTCATCCAGATCATTTAATGAGTTTTCCATCCCGGTTATTTGGATCTTTTGTTGCTGTATCATTTCTTTTAAAACCTTTGTTTGTCTGGAGGTTTCTTCTTTCTACA
This sequence comes from Protopterus annectens, assembly GCF_019279795.1. Classification (NCBI taxonomy): domain Eukaryota; kingdom Metazoa; phylum Chordata; order Ceratodontiformes; family Protopteridae; genus Protopterus; species Protopterus annectens. The sequence goes on along the minus strand of NC_056729.1, from coordinate 1,170,176,576 downwards.
AATTCAGTTTACTGTCCATTTTATCAATTTTTTTGGTTAGTTCAGACATGTTGACTAATAAGGTTTGCAGGTCCTTCTTTGAAGACTGGTCTTGAAAGTTGTATTTTTAGTTGCTCATCTTGTGACAGTATCAGTAGTCTTTCTGGTGAAGTTTTTGACAGAAATTTTGTTAAATACCAGCAATTTTTTCCAGTAAAACAGACCAGTGTTAAATATTATATCCTGTTATTTTTGTGAAGAAATTAGTCCTGGTTTTCAATTTTTCCTGTCATTAAATATAAAGACGGTCAGAGCTCAAGAAAAGTGCTGCTAGCTAGCCTGCTTCTTGGCTACACTCCCCTTCCTTGATTACTTTGAAAACGTCATTGAACAGGACAATGTCATCGATGTTTGAACCACAGAAGTTTGCAACAAATCAGTTTACCTGCTGCAGTTTTCAACCTGACTACTGCCCATTTCTGTTTCACTAACCCATGATCTAATGATCACCCTTCTGCTTTATGGATAAGTGCTAAGAATATCCATTTTCACTGCTAAGACTGCAAGCTAACCACATCCACTCCACTGTTTCAAAATTCTACCAAAACATTGTTTTAAAGTTTTGTAACAATACTATTGTTGTTGCAGAACTTTTAAATGTATTCATAACACATTTACCCTTAATGGACGAATCCAAATCCCTAGTGTTCTAGTCCATAATAAGCAAAAGGGTGAGCTTCTTCACAGAATGTCATTGAAGATGCCATTATAAATAGGTGCTAGTCTTGTGAATAAGTCATGTGCTATGGATCTACCTTATGGTTATGTTATCTTTAAAAATGAGTGATTTGTATCATGCCAGAAACTACAAAGAGCACAAACAGAAAACAAATAGATATATCCAAGCATACATATCCCACAAAAAATGTAATACGATCATTAATACTGGCTGAGTAGCATGTACTTCCATAACAGCAACACAGAGTAACATGCACATCTCACAACAGTGAAAGTTATTTCTAACAATGAGTAAACAGCACATCTCACAAGAATGAAATGCAGTTGCTAACACCGATTACTAACAGGGACTAACATGGACTTCCAACAAGAGTGAATGTTATTGAAAACACTGAGTAATGTCCACTTCCCATAACAGTGATCTCCCCTCAAAATTTCTAACTCTATAACTCCCCTCCTGCTACCTAAGTGAAAGGCTTGGTGTGTAACAACCATTTCAAAAACAGTGTTCACATCAGATTGCACTGAGACAGCTCCAGGGGCAGACATGCTGAAAGGGCATAAGACAGGCCAATTAATAATAACTCATACAAATAATGCAGAACCAAGGAAAGATTAATCCTGAATGGGTGTTGGTGCTTTTTTTGGCATCAATAGAAAACCATTTCCATTTACTAATGCATGGTTTTTAATAGTATGTTTTCTCGCCTGCTTTAATACCTGTTGCACATCAAAAAAGTGCCTAAAAGGTATTAAGATTCTATAATTCAGGCAGTCAGTTACAGTTGTTTGGGGTCAGGATGTATCAAACAGCCTTTGTCCTGTGTGATTAGATCCAGTCTCTGAGGTAGTTTGCCCTAATTAGCAGTGGCCATTTCCAAAATAAGAGAGAACCACTGTTTGGGACAAATGGGAGTCACCGCAATGATCTTTGCACAGTTCTACATCTTCATAAGTACCTGGATATTAGAGGAAAAGGTGGAAAAGCATATAGGAACATTCCTGCCCAAAGAGAAGAAAATGCATCTGTCTTCCAGGCCTTCTTGTATAGAGTCATGGAGCAGAATTGTGCCAACAGATTGTTGACAGTGAAGACAAACATAGCTATTTGAGGTGTTCCCCACAGCTGGATCAATTCTTGGAAGACACCCTGATTCAATTTCCATTTGTGAAGGTCTGTCCTGGTCCTGCTCTGCTTGTCTGCCACATGATTATATTCTCTGGCAGCATGTAAGATACCTGTAGAGTGAAATTCTGCAGAAAAGCTATATCCCAGGCTAACGGTTAATCTGCAAAAAGGGTATGATCTGGTTCCCCCTGCATGTTTATGTACCACATCACAGAGGTATTTTTTTGTTTTAAATAAGAAACATCTTTATTAAATTATCACTTATGACATAGACAATCGTACATTTATGTAAATGAAAACAAACCATATTGACATAGTTTCAGCAGCAAATGTTATACATCACTTATAATCTATCCAGCCATTGTCAGCCAAACATACCAAAACTCATTCAATTCCTGCCTTTTCTTAAATCTCATTCCACCTCCAAAACATAACTCTGCATGTATTGTCCCCACAATAACCATCTTTTTTCTGTGTAATTTGCTCCTACTCTTTTCTACAGATCCCACTTCCACTTGTTTTATCTCTGTTACTATATTCACTGCTTCTTGTACAGTTGGTTTAGACTTTGATTTCCAATTCTACACCATAGATGAAAACAAATAATTTCCTTACTTACACCAATTTGCTCACCCTGTATTTCTGTTGAGAGTAGTCTGCAGGGAATTTAAGTCTGCCCACTCTGCCTCCCAAAAATATGTTCCAATTACCGCTTTTCTCCCAATCACACCTCCAACATTTGCAATCTACCTGAGGAAACATTCTTTGGAGTCTGCATGGGGTATAAAAATAACTACACAAACACTTCCATGCAAAGATCCTACATTTTCTAGATTTTGTTGCATATTATGGAGCCATACATATATCTCACATTGTTTCTTTATGAATTGCTTATCTGATTTCTCTTTCCAGTCCTTTCTAACTTCCTCTGATTGATTTCTACACTTATTATGCAATATTTTATATGCCCTACTAATTATCCCCTTTTTAACAGCAGCTTATGTTCTGAATTCTGCTAATAACTCTACCAGTTTTGGTCCTTCACTTAAGCTCCATCTATTTCTTTCTCTTTGGCTATACTCTGATATCAGTCTTTGATAAACATGGCAATCTCTAGCCTGCAGTCTAAATTAATTCTTGTCCTCTTCACATTCTATTCATAGGTGTTTACTGGGCTAACAACCACAAGGGCCTTTTTAAGCCTAGCCATTCATCCCAAATCTCTGACAACTTCTGATACCCTTGATAAGTGTAAGCAGGGACTTGGGAGCTGAACCATTTACAGGTCGTCTGTGTCCATTAGACAGACAGGTGCCAAACCAGGGATGAATTTCCTGTTCCCCATCCAACTGTCCAGGTTGCACCTGAATTGGGTTAGGGAGGAACTCTGCTTCAAATGGATGGGGAAGCTGTTCCATAGATGGGATAATCTCTGAGATACATACCTGTCTCTCCAGCTGGTCTTAGTTACACTCAGGCAAGATTTAAGTCTTTAGAATGGGTAATTCTGGTGCTGCTTGTTTTGCAGATATGCATGAGGTCCATTAGAGTGGGCTCTGACAATGCCCTGTATGGCAGGCATAGAGCTCCCCTGCAAAGCCTGTAGGAGACAGAATACAAGGATAAAGCCTTGAGGGGGGTCTTCATAGGGCATTTTACTTAAGCCCTATTCTTTTAGTGAGGAACCTCTGTGGACATTCCAATTGTTGGATATGCCTGGTGCAGTAAATACCAAAGGGGGCACTGTACTCAATGATAGGTCTGATGAATGTCGAATACAGTGGACCAATGACGACCTTGGACTTAGATGACATACCTTTGTTTATAAGTTGCACAACACAGAATGATTTCCTCACAGCTGTAGACACGTGATGGTCAAAGGCCAGGTTACTATCTATGCGTGTCCCTAATTCCCTGACTACTGGGTCAACTCTAAGGGGTGTGTTGTCAATATGATAGTTACCAGGTGTGGATGACTTCCTGAAGGATACTATTATGTATTGCTTGGCATTTAGTTTCAGTCCATGGCTCTGACACCAGGTGTTTTTCTGTGCCAGCTCCTCCTGGAGAACATTTCTGTCAGTGTGGGATTCACTGACAGCTCCTAATTTGCAATCTGCAAATTTAGTCAGCCAGAGACCACCAGCATTGGGCTTGACTTCAGAGAAGGAAATGCCAAAAAGGAGCAGTCCAAGGACTGATCCCCAAGGGACTCAACTTGTGACTGGCCTCTTTGTAAAGGTGGACTCCCAATTCTAACTTCCTGGGTCCTGTCTGTGAGCCAGTTAGCTATCCACTGGGTGACATACAATTTGTACCTAACCTGTTAAGTTTGTCAACAATGCCCGAGTGGGGTATTGTGTCAAATGGCTTGGTCAGGTCAAGGCAGGCAGTGTGAACAATTTTGCCCTCATCCATTGCTTTACTGATCGTCTCAATGAAGTCCACCAGTCTGAGTAGGCATAATCTGCCCTTGACAAAACCAAACTGGGCTGGGTCCAGTGTATGAAAGGTTTACTATAGCGCTATTGATCATTTCCATGATAATTCTTTCCATGGCTTTACATACAAGACTAGTGAGACTTATGGGTCTGTAGTTTCCAGGGTCTGTAGATGGCCCACCTTTGTGTAGAGGGATGACTGTTGCCTTTCTCCATTCATGAGGCATGAAGCCTGATTGGAGGCTAAATAGTAATTCCAGAGATCCTGATAGGTCATATTTCATGCTATTTAGAAGGCATCCTGGGATAGTATCTGGGTCCAAGGATGCAGTGTTCTTGGCCTTAGAGAGAGCATTAAGACCTGTTCCCTAGTAACAGCAGGGGGAATTATATTTTATGGTATTTCTTGAGGGAAGGTTGAGGGGGAGAGGGAGGTAAAGTTGGAGCTGAATTTATCAACCAGTAGGTTTGCGGGTTCCTATTAAGACATCGAAAATGCATGTTGTTGAATGTGTAAATGTCAAACACTAAACAGCGAAAAGGCAAAACATCGAAGCGGCTTTACAGCGAATTCTTTCCCTGGGAAAGAAGCCGCTTGGCTGCTTCAGTGGTTTGCTGTGTTCTGCACTGTAGTGCGGTCTCGGAGTTGGTATATTTAAGTAGGGGGGTGTAGGGGGCGAAGCCCCCACATAAAACAATGTTCCCAACTGTTTAATATTTCCTTGTATTTATGTTGGAACAGCAATTTCTTTCCCTAAGAAAAGAATCGCTGTTCTGAGCTTTCAGCATTTTCAGCTTTTGCTGAAATAGGGTCGATTAATCCTCATTCGCTGTTTTCAGTGTTCAGTGATCTAATATAGACCCAGGTCTGCTACAGCTTTCGGCTCAGTATAGGTGGCTCCATTTACAATGAGCTATGTACACAATTGTGTATTGCCTTTGAGGTTGCAGACATAGCTAAATAATGTCTTGTCGTCTTTGGCCTGGGAGTCCAAATTCATCTCAAATTTGGCTTTGGTGGACTTTATTTGTCCTCTGAGATGTTTGTTTAGTTTAATGAGAGTGCTTTTATCCTGCTGGGTGCTATGCCTCCTAATTTTTGCCATGATTTTCTTCCTTCTATTATACAGTCTATTGATTTTGTGATTGCACCAGGCTGGCTTGTTTTTTGAGTTAGTTCTGTACTTCTTCTTGGTGGGTACAGCTGCCTCTATGCAGCTATTAACATGATAGTTCTGCATAGGTAGCAGAGTTCTCAGGGTCTATGGGGGCTTGAAATTTTGCCAGGTTATCACTTAATAGCAGGAGGTTACCCTTAGAGTAGTTCCTGAATATTCCAGGTTTAGCTGGGGGTCTAGATTTTATTTTTACTTCAAAGGAGTCCATTATTGTGGTCTGACCATACCAGGGAAGACATTACAATAAGGGGTGTGCAGCACTCTCCCATATTAGTGAGGAGCAGATCCAGTATGGCTGCACCCCTGGTTGGTGTACTGACTATCTGGTTCGGGAAGTTTGTGTTTACAAAATCCAGGAATGCCTGTGCCTGTATGTTTGGTGTCATATAGAATTCCCAGTTAATATTGAGGTAAAGTCAACCCTGAATATGGTACTGGGTTGGATGGTTAGTGTTTCTAATAAGTTTAAATACATGGTATAGGTTTCCTGAGTCATAGAGGGGGACCTATTGCTGGCAAGGAACTGATATTGAACTTTGGTGATATGAATATGAATCAACCCAAGTGCATTGTCCTGTTTGACCAGCCTTGAGGTATATTTATTTTTGATATAAATAGAGACGCCTCCACCTTTAGTCTCTGTCTCTGTAGTAGCTGGTCTAAATGTGAGGAAGGCATTATAACCTTGTACTCTCCATGTCTCAGTGACCGCACAGACATCAGCATTCTCTAGGGTGAAGAGAATTTCTAGGGAGTAGAGATTTTTGTTTAGATTCCTAGCATTGAGCAGTAATACCTTTATATTTTCTTGGTTTTGACTTGCTATGTCGGAAGTACTTTCAGTTTGACATTGCCTAAAAAAGGCACTATGGGGGAAGACAATACTTTAGCTAATATTTGAAAGCCTAGAGGGGAGAGGTGCAGACCACCCCTGGTAAAGCAGCGTGATCTGTTGACCATCTCCTTCCAAGCTGACAAATATTGCATCCCCTTAGAATGACACCAGAAACTAAGCCAATTATTAAAATCAATCATCTTTTGTTCGTATTGTGGCATCATCCTTGGAGAAGGTAAAATGCTGCTCAATGCTAGGCTCATACCAGCCTGACACACACGACGAGAGCTCTATGATGTGTCTCTTCATATAGTCTATGGAGGTATGTCTCAGGTCATTTACTCCCACATGGACTATGACTGAGTCATACTGGTACTTGTGGTCTAATGACCTGAGTGCGTGTGTAATGTGGTGGATCCTAGCCCCTGATAAGCAACTTACTGTGACTTTCTCCTTACTCAGCCTGGTGAGAGGGACATCAGTGTGTATTACCTTTCCCTTTCTTATTTGCTCCCAAAACCTTGGTTCCTTTGCCACTGTTCTCCTGTAAATTCCAGCCCCCTTGTGCCTATTCTCTGTACTAATTGCAGTCATCCCTATCAGCAGAATATCCATTTTCCATCCCCATGTTGGCTTACTTCTTAGAATACTTTATGAATATAATATTCTGTATTGTTATTGTTAGCCTCCTTAAAGATCTGCCTCCAAATTCCCAGTCTCTCCTTGCTTCTTGGGCTTCCCCCGGTTTCGTCATCATCCCTTTCCACTTTGAATTACAGCTTTCTGCTTGTGCTAAGTATAGGAGCCTTAAATGTGTAGTTCTGAAATACCCCTTCAAATCAGGTAATCCCAAACCACCTTGTTCTGCTGGAAGGATCAGTTTATCCCACTTGAATCTTGTCCTCTTCCCCTCCCAGATAAAATCCTTCAACTCATTATTAATTGCTATCCACAAATTCTCCTCTGGTTGATAAAAATATGCCTGTCCTGTATATAAAAATTAAAGGGACTAAAAAACATTTCCACTGCTTGCATCCCTAAAACAGAGCTTCCAATGTTTCAGATTTTGTATTATCTTTCATTTAGTTTCTTCCCACATATCACCATCACTGTGGTATTGTCCGTAAACACATGTAGAAGTTCCAAAGATCATAAATGATTGAGAGATTTGACAACATTTATAAGTGCCAACATCTCTGTTATCTTTATGCATTCTGATCTATATTTTCTGTTCCAAAGACCCTGTACTTTTATCCACATTAACACTGCTCCCCAAGTAAAGTCTGAGGCATTTGTTGTGACTGACGGTGGTGAAGCTGTGAGAGAGAGAAAGGGAGAACTGGATTCTGACAAATTTGATGTCTCTATCAAAAATCTTCCTTTTCAAACCCCCCCAAACTCGATTCTGGACGGTGATGTTGGAACCATACAGATTTCAGGTACCATTTATTTTTTTTTCTCATGGTGACTCTTGCAAGGGGGATCATGAGAATCACAGACGCAGTGTGACCCCAAGCCTGACAAATCCCTTGTCTGACACTGTAGTTTGAGGGGAAAAACTCAGGAACAGATCTAGACAAAGACCTACTTTTTCCTATGGAAATAAAGCTTTTCTGAACTGAGGAGTTCAGGAGAAAGCCCAGAAATACAATTCTGCAAGTAGGAGTCAGACAACTTTTGTATATTCTCCTAGAACTCCAATCTGTAAAGGAAATCCCTAATTAAGGTGAGAGATTCCAGACACTGAAAAAGACTCTGCAATGATAAGGAAGTTATCTAATAAGGCTGTTACAGCTGCTGGGCACATTGTAACTACCACTGGAAGAGTGCATAGAACAAAAGGTAATGCAGAGAGCTGATACTGTGATCCAGACACAGAAAACCTGAAGAAACATCTGAAATCTAGAGGAATATGATGATAATCATTTTTTAAATCCAAGGTCAACAAAAAACTCAAATAGGGAATGAGAGGTAGCAAGTTGCGAAGGGATAACATTTTGAACTTTGGCACCAGCACAAGCAGTCTCAGAAAGGAAAGATCCAGAACTGGTCTCCAACGACCTTCTTTTTGGCACCAGAAACATTCTTGAGTAAAGCCTTTCTCCTAACTGAGAAGGGGAGAAACCACTTCTATTACCTTCTGAGTCAGCAGATGGTGAATGACAGGAGGGAAAAGAGGAGTTTATTCTGGCAGGTGGGAGACTCCCTTGAAAAAAGGAGGAAGAGACTACCATTTCCATGTGTAATGTTGACAGACTACTTTTAGAACCCATCTCTGAAACTATCTGTTGCCATAGAAAGAAAATGAGGTTCAGACTTTCTGGAAGGATTAAGGTTTTTTGCCGGGGTGGGAAATTTGAGGGGAGACTTATAAACAGACATTCAGACTTATTTGACTGCCCTTTGCTCTGTATGTGGAAGGGTCCTCTTTTCTGTTTGAAATCTCCCTGCAATTGTTTTTAAACATCTGCTAACCAGCAGATTGCGGAGTTTGTTTACTTTGCTTTTTAAAGTAGGTTGCCATGTCAGCATTAAACCCTTTGGCAAATTTGGAGAAGGAATGCTGAAAAATCTGACCTATTCCTACAATCAGCTTACATCTCTCATCATATTGTTAAGGACATCTGTAACAGATGGCCCAGAAACTAATTCTCTATACAAGGGAGAGTTCAAAATTTAATTTCTGACATCTTGTGGAAGGCTTTGAGAATGCAGTCAAGAAAACTTGCTAGTAACAGTTCCAGCATCAGCAGAATCATAAGCACATTTCAAACAGTGGGTAGTCAGTTAAGACACAATGGAGATTTCTCTTCAGAAGAAACAGTTGTTAAAATACAGCTCATATTCTCAAAATTGGCAAGTATAAACTTTAACATCTGAGCCTGATAGTTGAGAATTCTAAAAACAAGTCTTGCAGAACTTTTAGTTATGTACTTACCACAACTTTAGATGTTTGGGATCCATCTCGCCTACATTCTGTACTGATGGGCTCGGAGCCGATCCCCCGGCTCCGACTCGGCACGCTATGCTATAGAGCGAGGCCTCTTATTGGCTGAGCTATTTCTTATCCCAGGATGCACCACCACTAATCCCCCAGATCTTGTTTGTCCGCATTCATGCACACATGCACAACTTGTTTATATAACATTGTTAGATGTTTCAAGATGAAACAACAGGATTCGGACCTTCTGATATCCTCTGATCTCCAAGGAAGGGGGAAGGAGGGTGGGTTATTAGGAATGTAGGCGAGATGGATCCCAAACATCTAAAGTTATGGTAAGTACATAACTAAAAGATGTTATGTGATCCTATCTCGCCTACATTCTGTACTGATGGGAAAGCGTCCCTAGCACCTAAATCCTGGGTGGCTCATTGGAAAACACTCCTGAGCACTGTGGAACCAAATAAAGCTCGTCCTCTAGATGCCACATCCAATTTGTAATGGGAAATGAAAGTGTGCGGGGAAGACCATGTAGCCACAGCACAAATGTCACTAATGGCAAGCTTAGAATGAAATGCTATCGAAGTAGCCATAGCTCTTGTAGAATGAGCTTTGACAGAGGTGGTAAGCTCTTTGTTAGAATAAGAATAAGCTTGAGTAATACAGTCCCTGATCCATTTGGCAATAGTGACCTTTGTGACAGCTTTGCCCAATTTATTGTCTGCAAAGGATACAAACAACTGATCTGTTTTCCTTGTTTGTTTGGTCCTGTCTAAATAAAAACACAACTGCCTGTGGACATCTAATGTGTGGAATATGAATTCTGCTTTGTTAGAATATTTGGGAAAAAAGACTGGAAGTTCTAACGATTGTTGTAGGCAGAAACTGGAACAAACTTTAGGGACAAAGGAAGGATTTGGCCTGAGAGATACTCTGTCTTTGTGAAAAACCAAGTACGGGGGTTTTACAGACAAAGCTTGAAGCTCTGAAACTCTTCTGGCAGAAGTAATCGCCACCAGAAAAGCAGTCTTCCACGATAGAAATTTTAGATCACATGTAGCTGCCGGTTCGAAGGGAGAGGAAGTTAAGGCGCGTAACACCACATCGAGATCCCATGGAGGAGCAGGATGAGAAATCAGAGGTCTTAAAAGCGCAGCACCTTTCAAGAAGGTCTTACACAATCTGTTGCTCATTAAAGGTGGGTTTATAGATTCGTGAAAATTGGAAATCGCTGCCAATTGAACCTTGATGGTAGAGACTGAAGAGCCTTGATTGAAAAGAGAAGTTAGAAATTTCAGTACTTCTGATACGGGAATAGTGATGGGATCCAGGCCCCGGAGTTGAGCCCAAATAGCAAATCTTTTCCATTTGCTAGAATACAGTTTCTTTGTAGCAGACTTATGGGCCGAAGATAATATGTGTACAACCTCTGGATCCAATGTATGACTCCTGACTATAGTCGGAAGAGGAGGAGCCAAGCTGTCAATTTTAAGGTGTGCAAGGACTGGTGGAATAGTCCCGACTGATGAATCAAAAGGTCTGGGATCTGATCCAGGAACCATGGACCTTCCAGAGCATATTTCCGAAGATAGGGAAACCATACTTGACGAGGCCAGTAAGGAGCAACTAAGATCATTTTGCTCCCCAAGAGAGATGCCTTTTGGATCACCCTGGGAAGGAGAGGAACTGGGGGGAAGGCATAAAGCAAGCCGGTGGGCCAAGGACAGGCTAGTGCGTCCATGGGGCTCTTCCCTGGAGCCGGGGTTAGGGAGAAGAATTTTTTGCACTTCGCATTTAGTGGAGTCGCGAAGAGGTCGCAACACGGAACTCCCCATCTGCTGAAAATCTGACTTGCAACTGTCATATTCAGAGACCATTCGTGAGGAGAGAGGATGGTTCTGCTCAGTCTGTCGGCTATCACACTGGACTTGCCTGGGATATGAGTAGCCACTAGAAAGCGTTCGGTCGAGACTGCCCATTCCCAGACGCTCATGGCCTCTCTGCAAAGAGGATAGGATCTGGTCCCTCCCTGTTTGTTCAGGTACCAGACAACTGACATGTTGTCTGAGTGAACGGCAATGATGCCCTGAGGGAGGTAATCGTGAAGGGCTTGGAGGGACAGAAGCACCGCCCTCATTTCTAGGATGTTGATATGAAGTAGGGTCTCTTCTGGGTGCCATTTGCCTTGGACTGACCTGCCCAGGGAATGCCCCCCCCCACCCCATCTGGGAGGCGTCCGTGGTCAAAGTGGCCGCAGGAGGAGGTGGAACAAAGGGTCGTCCCTGATCCAAATTGGAGGACACTAGCCACCAGCGAAGGTCCCGTTTGCATGTTTCCGTGATCCATATGAGGTGACTGAGAGGGAGTTCCTGAAAAGACCACTGAGCTGAAAGAAGCCACTGGAGAATTCTCATGTGCAACCTTGCCAAGGGGACTAGAAGAACCGTGGCGGACATGGATCCCAATAGCTGCAGGACCATTCTGGCTGGGGCTTTGGACCTGGGAAGTAAGGCTCGAACTTGAGTCTGTATGGTTTGTATTCTGTCTGTAGGTAGATAGACCCGCATCTGGTTTGAGTCTATCTCTATCCCTATGAATCTTATTCGTTGAGATGGCAACAACACAGACTTTGACCAACTGAAGGTGATTCCAAGGGAATTGCCCAGTGATATAGTGGCTTGTAGGCTCCGCAGTAGTAGATGCTTGGAGGTGGCAGTTAGGAGCCAGTCGTCTAGATACGGAAACACCTGGAATCCTAGACTTCTCAGGTAAGCAGTCACGACTGCCAAGCACTTGGTGAACACCCTGGGGGCTGTGGTGAGACCAAAGGGCAGCGGAACTGAAAATGACTGCCTCCTAGGCTGAAGCGCAGATGTCTCCTGGACGCTTGATGTACCATGATATGGTAATAAGCGTCTTTGAGATCTATGGAGCACATCCAAACACCTTTCTCCAGCAATGGGAGAATGGTTTGTAGGGTGACCATTCGGAACTTGGACTTTCTGACTGAACGGTTTAGAATGCTGAGGTCCAAAATGGGCCTCAAGTCCCCGGTCTTTTTTGGCACCAAAAAGAATCTTGAGTAAGTCCCTAATCCGATCTGGTCTGCGGGGACCGGTTGGATGACTCCTTTTTGCAGCAGCTTTGAAACTTCTGAGGCTGCGGTATCCCATTGACTGGGTGGCGGGTCCGGGATTTTTTTGGACTGAGGTGGGGAGTGTGAGAAAGGGATGGTGTAACCTCCGGCGATAATTCGAAGCACCCATCGGTCCTGAGTGATACCTTCCCAGGCTTTCAGGTGCTTCGACGACCCCGACTGGCTCCGGAGCTGCACAGTCGGGCAATCCCTCAGGGACTGTGAAAGGCTGAAGAGCCACGAAAGGACTCGCGGTCTCCAGTGTTGCGAGGGCCTCTGCCGCCTCTGGGACGGCATCTTCCGGAAGAATTTCCCCCTCCCTGCCTCTGGAAGGGGGATCATCCTGCTGAGAGGGGGTAAGGCTTCTGAGATCTAAGGAACCACATTTTCCCTCCTCTTTTAGCTTTGGGATAAGGCCGAAAGGGAGTGGAAAATCGTGCCCCTATGGCAGTCAGAGTCTTACCCTCCTGTTCGCAGCGGGTCAGTGTGTCCTTTACCTTGGGTCCAAATAGGGAGGACCCATCAAAGGGGGCGTCGGCAAAGGAAGACTTAAAGGCATCCGTGAAATGACACAGGCGGAGCCAGGCTTGTCTCCGTAGAGCAATGCCTGTACCCGCCGCTCTACTCGCCCCTTCGGCCGCATAAGAAATGAGCCTCATGGACGAGTTTGAAATGGACGACAATGTAGCCAGCTGAGAGCCAACCGTCTGGGCCAGCTCCTCAGGCAGGTTACCCAAGAAGGTATCGGAAAGTTCTTTAATCAGATCCCTCTGAAATCTAGTAAAGTGCGTAAGGTAGTTCAAGGACCTTAATGTAAAGGCCGCTGAACTTAGGGTGCGCTTTCCATACCGATCCATGCTCCTAGACTCCTTATTAGGAGGATGGACGGACGTCGAAGCCTCTGCTACATCTTGCTGGGTAGCAGATGCCACCACCAAAGCATCTACAGCCACACCTTTTGTTAGAAACTCTTTTTCAGGGGGTGCCGAGAGGAACTTATTCGGACGAGCAGGCACCGGTTCCACAGAGTCTGGGTGTTCCCACGCCCTTCGACAGATCAAATCCAAGAGCTCGTCGAAGGGCGGAGACACCCAGGAGGCGGAGGGCTGAGCCCCGAAGGCCTTAAGGTACACCGACTCATCAGCAGAAGGGGGTTTGGACTGCCAGCCGCCTCGTTGTTTAAGGGCTTCCAGGATGTCTGCAAAGGAGACATCATCCGAGGACGACTTAGGGGACCCTTCTGCATCATCAAGATCAGTGTCTGATGTAAGAGACTCATCAGGGGAGTCAACGTGCTTCCTCTTGCACGATCTTTTCCTGGGGGGTTCTTCCGAAGAAGCTTCAGAAGGACCTCCAGGAGGGGGGGAAACCCCAGTGGGGGTAACCTCAGGCCCCGGGGCTCCGCTGTCTAAGGACAGGGGGACTGCCAAAGACCCAGTCTCGGTATGCAGGGAAGGAGCTGGGGAGACCGTGGAGGTAGCCAAAGATGATTTGGCTAACGCACTCCTCATAGCCCTGAAGGCGGGACCACCAGAATCCTGGGAGGGTCCCACCTCCGTGGCCACGACAGTAGACGGCCCTCCCACTGCCGACGCACCAAGAGGGAGACTTGGGACCGAAAACATCAATCCCGAAGCATCCCCCCCAGGGCCGACGGAAGAAGTCTGCGTACCGAACTCCGACCCAAGAGCCGGAGTTGGAGTAAGGGTCGGGCCCGACCCTAAAACCTCCACCGGTTCCACCAGCACCGGCTCCAACGGTGCCGAGGCTGTTGGAGGAGGAACCATAGTAGGGAGGTGGACCATCGGCTCCGAAGCCGAATGGGCTGGAGCCGAAACTAGCTTTTGGAACACCGGAGACTGGAAGAGTCTTAGAAGCACCCTGTCGATGTCCGAATCAGACATCTTGGATGATCTGGACGATACCGATCGGGTCCGAACCGATTTCTCCATCGGCTCCAAAGGATTAGGGGACCGGCTCCGAATAGATTCTATAATTATCGGCTCCGAGGGAGATCTCAAGGTAATTTCCCTCAGTGCCGACGAGGACTTCGGCTCCGAAGGGGAAGAGTCTGAGCCGGCAACCCTTATCGGCTCCAATATCAGTGGAGCCGATGAAGGTGACCCGCCTCTCGATGCCCCAGTCCTCGGCTCCGAAACCAGAGGGGTCGAGACTGGAGGCATCGAGGCAGACCGTTCCGCCCTCGGCTCCGAAGTCCGTGTAGCCGATGGAGAAGTCTGCCTAGGTTTTTTGGCAGTCGGTTCCGACTGACTGGTCGGAGCCAACGCTTTCTTCTTTTTTGAAGGGGAGGGAGAGGAAGATAAAGCCTCCTCGAAGGATGGCTTAATTAACCCCTTAAGGATTCATTTGTTTTTCCTCTCCTGGAGGACCCTTGATGAGAAGGCGTGCATGCTACAAGATTCTTGCAGGTGCTTGGCGCCTAAGCAATAGACGCACGAGGAGTGGTCGCCTGTTATGAACATCTTATAACCACACCTCGTGCACTTTTTAAACCCGGAGGGTCTATGCTCTTTGGACATGACTAATTTTAGAAAAAAACACACCTGTCTAAAGAGAAATACACCAAACTTAATGGTTTAAGAACAAAAAATATAAAGTTTTTTTTTTTTTTTTTAACCACAATACAGTGTACAAGAAAAAACCACACAGAAAGAGAGAGTCAAGACCCTCTAACTTAAACGGGTACTTGACCCACAAATAAAACGCTAAGATAGCACAAGCAACAGGGGAAGGCCCCTCTAACTAAAACGGGAAACCTTCCCTTGACGAAAAACACAAATTCCTCAACAGAACTGTTCAATACACACTTGTATCACAACAATAGCTGTTAAAACAGCTTTTGGGTTCAAAGCAAGCAAATTGCTGACAGGAAAAGCCTAAATTAAATTAGTACTTAGCCCAGCCAAGTTGAGACCACGTCTAAGCTTGTAAGCGGCAAACGAGATCTGGGGGATTAGTGGTGGTGCCATCCTGGGATAAGAAATAGCTCAGCCAATAAGAGGCCTCGCTCTATAGCACAGCGTGCCGAGTCAGAGCCGAGGGATCAGCTCCAAGCCCATCAGTACAGAATGTAGGCAAGATAGGATCACATAACATCACACTTTATTCCCAAATCTATCATAAACTTTCCACGCCTGTAGTATTAGCAGCGATGGGAGTAATATATTACAACATGTAATATAGTACTGTAATATATTACAACTTCTATTAACTATTAATATAACTAGTTACTTTTTCAAAATAGTAGCTAGTAATACTAATATATTACTTTTTTTTAGTAATTAGTAACTTAAATGTGAGTTACTTTTCAGTTACTTTTGCTTAAACTAGTGGTTCTCAACATGGGCGATATAGCCCCGTAAAGAATGATGGAAAACTTCTGGGGTTCCTATATAGTATGGATAGTAATCAGATGTTAGGAGGTAACAGAGATTTGAAGTGACAATTTGGATTAAAAAATTACAATTACAACATAATGTTGGCACAACTCCTAGCACATAGCATTCATAACAGATCATTAGAATTAGTCTGGAGCAAAATTTACTTCTTTTTTTTTTTTTTTTTTTTTTTTTTTTAGCACTGCAAGGAGATGAAAGCTAATGATGACCAGACTCCGGCCCTGCCCTGGTACTGTGGGACTCTCACCCACTAAAACAACCCTCAACACTGGGACAATTCTAGCCTGCTAGAGATCATATTCTGGTACTTGCGTATTATCGCAACCACATTCCAAACAGCTGGATAATACGCAACTGCTGATAATAGCTTACTAACTGTATATTACAAATATTGACAATTCGTCAGTACTTTTAGGCTTTCCCCATACTTCTTGTCTAGCAGGTTGACTTCTGTGAAAGCAGGAGCCAAATCAAAACATCAATGTATGTAGGGGGGGGGGGGGTTGACAGGGCAGTCTTTGATCCTATGCTGTATTGCAGGAAATGTCTGCAAAACCCATGCCTGTACTCAAAAATTAAGAGTTCATAAGGAATGGATGAACAAGTGTTAATGTACAAAAGAAGAAACAGCAACCATTGAAAATTAAGGATGTAGATATGGGGAGGGGTGTCCCTTAAACAGCAAACAGTTACAGAAGTTGTCAAAAGGACATCTACAGACCATCATGTAGGTTTTGGTGTGATGTCTTTACTTTTGGATAGACCAAAATCTGTAGATTCACAACATTCTGCATAGAGATCTTTTCTTGGTGCTTGTTTAATGATGTATAATTCGTTATGAATTAAAATGCTTACCCAAAACATTTCACAGAGTTTATATGTGACCAATAAAAACATTCAACCATAACCTTAATTCCACGACGATCTGAAGCTATACTATGCCATAAAGTACTTCTGTCTCAACAATTTTCAGGCATTTTCAGTTATTTTCTGCCTTTGTTCCCGCTATGGTGGCATTGGAATGTGGTTGCAATAATACATAAGTACCCATATTCTTACCTTGCCGTATAATAAATGGCATTGGTTCTCCATACCACCATCAGCCGGAATCAAACTCATCAGTTGAAAATGCAACACCCCAACCCACAGCACCAAGCAGGACTCTTCAGGTGGATCTACGATCAATCAACTTTTGTCTTGACAATTTTTTATGTTCTATTTAAAATTCTTTTTAGATTTTGATTTTTAGTTGCTGAAAATAGACAAAATATGATAGGTTTTTATAGGTTCTGTGCTGCTGACTGGTTTGGTTTAATTATTATCTGTGACTCTCTAGCTACAAAGACTAGTATTTTTCTTCTCCTTCCAGCTCTGCCCATTAGGGATCACTGCAGTGGATCATCAGTTTGCATAACAAGTGGCAGTGGAGTTTTACATTTTCAAACTGCCAGCCCAGCACCCAACTTTCTTCAGAAGGCACATGCATGCATTCATATACATACACACACACACACACACACACACACACACACACACACACACACACACACACACACACATACCTAACACCAATTTAGAATATCTAATCTACCTGCAGCATGTCTTGGGAATGTGGGAGGAAAGAGAAGCACCTTGAGGAAACCCACTCGAACACAGAGAGTGTAGATCATAATGTGTGTGTTGAACCTTTAAAGCCACTGTACTTCTTGGGCACGTGCATAAAAGTACTGAGCACATGCAAGCAGTGTGCCATTTTGTGCAAGCAGCTGGAGTGAAAGCATGTATGTGTGTAGCAGTCAGTCAGTTAGCTAGTTTTTTTTTTAAGTTTTATGTTCCAGTCATCCATTCTGATGTGTTTGTGTGTAATAAACATCTTAAACAAACACTCAGGCCTCATTGTCTTATTTAAATACACAGGACAAATGACAGGGAAGACATGCAGACTCTGCACAGAAGGCACCCCAGCCGAGAATCGAACCAGAGACACTCTTGCTGGGAGTTGACAGCACTAACCACTGCACCACTGTGCCAACCCAGCTATAAAGAGTAATCTGCTGGAGTTTTTCAACTGTTAAATGCTATTCATCATCATCATAACATTGTGTATACAACTTTGATAATACACTTACATGAATGTGCTTATTTGTGTGAGTAAATCTCAATATTATAAATGATAAACTACATTTATGTAAAATTAATATGTTACTTTAGTCAGTAACCACTAATAGTAATATATTACTTTTATAAAAAAATAATAAGTAATAACAATATATTACTTTCACTGAAAAGTAACTAGTAATAGTAACTTATTATTTTTATAAGTAACTAACATAACACTGGGTGTTAACCACATTTTTAGCATTCACTAAGGCAATAGCTGGTGGTTTCTCTGGGATGAGTGTATTAAAACTTATAAGACTGAGGCACTTTATGCAGTCTATCTGCTTTCTTGGAGACAGCAGGCTGGCTGCCAGGCAAGTTACAAGCTGTGACAAAAACATACACCAAAGCAGGCAGAGTGGTATTATCAGACCTTTTTCCCAATACCAACAAGAGTGTCTCTCCCTTGCCCACCAAGGACACTAACAACCTTAGAGGACTTTAACCCTTGGTCCATGATGGCTGTAAGGACTACACTAGAGGGAGCCAGGGGAGGGGGGAATAAATGGTCTGAGGAACACTGAAAGGCCATAGGAGTCATCTAACTGTGGCTGAGGCACTTACGCAGCTCATTGCGATGGCAAAGGCTGTTTAGTAATTTCTTCTTTTTGTGACTGGAAGAAAGAAGAACCAAGGAGCCAGTAAGTTGTTCCATGTTTAAGCCAAAAAAGATGCCTGACTTCTAGGGAAGCCTGACAGCAGTAGTCTGTAAAACTGGTAAGTAGTAAAAATGTAACATTTCCCCACAATATACAGTACAAAGCACTTTTAAGAAATTCCCCAGCCACCAAATGTAAAATAATATTTTTTACCTAAGAAAAAGTAGTTTTAAATTAGTTTTTACAACTTTTTGCACAGAAGCAAAAACATGATGCTCCCTTTAAAAGTAATTAAAAGTCAAGTGACAGTTATTAAAATACTTTTCCCTAACTTTAAAATTATAGTTTTATAAAAATAATACAATGTCTGTCATAAAAATTAATGTGGAAGGTTTTTCCTTGAAAGGAACTTACCTGCCTAACATTGGAACAGCATTAGTTAACCATCGATCCACAAATTCCCACAAGAGGAGTGCTGTTCTGTGGCAGGAAAGCTCTGAAGGGTTTGCATCCAAACCAAACATTTCAGTCAGCTCAACTGAAGCTGACTAATGGTCTGAGTATGTGAAAGATGCCCTGAAGCTTTGGAAGCTGACCAATTGCTATACCTTAGCAGGATATAACCTCCATAGCTAAGGCTACTACAGCAGTGATGCATATGATGAACATTAATTAGTTCAGTCAATTAATGAGTCATGATTACCGCAACTGTAATCAGTAATTCTCTCTTTCCCAGATCTTTTTACTCATTAGGAGAGTGCTTGTTCCATTCCTAGCACAGTTGTGGCTGGGAGAACAGCAATCAAAGAGATACAAGATGGCAGATAGCAGAGAGTCAACGCCTGTGCAGTTTTTGAAGCTCTACAAGATTATGAGGAGCAGTTTTAGCAGAATTTGTTTCATCAGAAGCAAACGTTCAAAACAGTGATGGATATATTATTATAAATCCTCCAGTCAGGAGGGTTGGGGGCCAATATTTTAGGTGAATTGTTGTTGCAAAGCGAGCCAGGAAGTGGAAAATATGTTTCATGGGATGAAATTATGGACAAAATTAAATCAAAGGAATTAGAAACTATTTTGAAAGAAGACTGCAGAGAAAGAAATCATATGCCAAGATGGTTACAGAAACTGCAGGGAAAGTGATGAGAGATGAACAGAGGAAAGGAAATGTCAACAATCAAAGGAAACGTATGGTGAGAATGCAGATTAAAGAAGAAAAAGAAATGGACAGGTATGACATTTGGAGAAATGTAATGGTCCCCATTGGGAGGTAAGAACTTTTATTCTTACTGATACAGACATTTTGTGATATTATTTTTGACACTGGTTCTGTTCTGGAAAGTTGTTTGGGGGAGTATGACAAGAAAATTAAATGTAATCCATGGAATTCTCATGTGGTTAAAGCACTTCACAGAGAAACAAAAAGGAAAATTCACATTCAATTTCAAACTGAAGTTGTAAAAGAGACTTTAAAGAGACATTTAAGCAAACTTTGTAAAGAAGTTATGGACAATTGGGACTGTCATACTATACTGAAAATGAAGAAAAAAATGTTCATATCCCTAGTATGATAAATGTAGAAAGAGGTGTTGAAAAATATCGGGGACAACTGAATAATGAAAGTTACACACTCACCATAATGATAGATCCGTACTGTCCATATTTCATCTAGTTCAACAGTTGGGTTTTGGATCCGGTCTTGGCACTTCCAAACATGTGAAACCTGGGCTCTGACTCCACCCCTACCCATAACTCCATGCTGTCCTCCTCCTAGCTTCAGATCGAGTTTGCCTGCTACACTTAGTAGACAAATTACCATCTTAAATTAAAAAAAAAAACAAAATTTGTCTAGAGAACTAAAAAAACAACACCGAAGTATAGAGGAACTATGAAACTGGAAGGGGGACAGGAAGAGGGATGTTGAACTAGATGAAATATGGACAACACAGACCTACTGTTATGGTAAGTACAGAACTTTTGTATCTGATGTTGTCTGATTTTGTCATGCTTAACAGGTGGGACAGAATCCCAAGCTAGCTTTTTCTTGGGCAGCCTCAAGGGAGGACATTCCTAAGCACCATGGAGTCAAAGGATGAATGAAATCTGGATTGTACATCCAATTTACAATGAGACACAAAGGTGTGTACCACAAACGAGGTTGCGGCTGCACATACCTCATTAACAAGCAGAATTTTTTGAAAAGCAGCAAATGTTGACAACAACCTTGTGGAGTGGGCTGTGGATTTTTGAACAAGCGAATATTCAGCTTTTTGTGGACATAGGAAATGCAGTCAGTCAGCTATTTGGAAAACATAACCTCTGATGTGTTTTTGCCCACTTTTACTTAGAGAAGAACACACATTTTTTCTGATTTTCTGCAAACCTTAGTCCAATGAAGATAAAATCTCAGCTGTCTATACACATCTAATGGGTGAAGTGTAAATTCATCTTTGTTCGACTATGTTGGAAAAAGACTTGGAGATGATAGATTGGTATAAATTAGATTTGGATGCCACTTTCGGAATGAAGGTTAGGTTCAGTCTCAGAAAAACCCAGTCCATGTGAAAAACTAAGCAAGGAGGCTTGCAGGACAGTGCTTTTAATTCACCAAGATTTGTTTGACAGAAGTGACTGCTACTGAGAATCTCCTCCATGAAACAAATTTCAAATTCACTATGGCTGCTTGTTCAAAGAGAAAACGAGTTAAAGATTGCAATATCAAGGTAATGTCCCAAGGAGGAGCCAAGTCCCGAACTGGAGGTCTAAGAAGAAAAGTGCCCCTAAGAAAAGCTTTAGCAACTTTAAGCAACAGGCGTTTAACCTTGACCAACATGAAAATTTGAAATTGCTGCTAGCTGAACATTGACTGCAGAAAAACCAGAACTTCTGAAAAAAGTCTGATAAGAAATCTATTATCACTGGAAAAGGTACCGAAAATGGATCTATCCTTTTTTTGGATACTCAAAGAATCTTTTCCACTTGCTTAAATATACCTTTCTTGTACTAGATTATTGGGAGCTCATTTGCTGGGATATAACCTACAGCCAAATAAAACAACTGCTCTGCTACTTGATAAATAATTTCCGAGACATAACCAGTCAGGCAACTGAAATTACGAAGTGGCAGTGACTAAAGAAATATACTGAAAATGTGATGGCAGGAATAAAGTGTAGCTAAAAAGAGCACTGCTTCAGCAAAATGCTAGACATTTTCTGACAAATTTCCCTTTGTTCATCATGGTGCTTCTGGCATTTATATATGCAGATTCCCCAAAATTCAAGTGACAGAAGCAGGTGGACTGACAGTGTTGGCAGCATTTTAATCCTATGGTTGTCTGATAAAAAGTATCACATCGTGTTTGTGCTTCAGCGACAGGGTGCATCTGTACTCCATTCTGTCTGCTTTAATGAGGTGTGATAAAAAGGCACAATAGGGAAAGCAGTGTGTTCTTCTAGTTGGCTAATTTATCAAACTGAGATGTGCCTTGTGGGAATTTGTGTGTAACCTTATCAATAGCATTTATACAAACAGGTCAACAAATGCAGAGACTTATTGTCAGTTATTAGATCGATAGGAAATGTTCATTCTTCATGCTAAAAGCCCACATGCTTGAGTGAACACATTATCTAAGGAGCGTTTCAAAGGAAACCACTGTCGAAGAAGAGAAATACTGATAGAAAATACTTTTTACATGCAAAAGGAGATGTATTGTAACTACTCTGCAGAACCTTCAAAGTAATAATCGGTTGTGTAAAAAGGCAGTTACTCTGAAACTCCAAGTAATGAAACAATGAAATGTATCCTATACATATTTATTTATTGCTTATTAAAAAACTTAGGTCAGGATTGAGAAACAGGTTCAGCTGACAGCAGTAAGGCTGCAGCAAAAACAAACGTTTACAGCAATAGCAGAAAACAGTGATCCAAAGAGACAGAAGCTGCAATGAGGAAAGACCTTACTATCAGCTAATGTGCATGTCTGAACTACCTGGTGATTACCACAAGCACTAATAACCTTTTCTGCTGCCCTCATTGTAATCTCTGCTTGCAGCCAATGCATCGAGTTAAAACAGGTACCCTCCTCACACAAATGCACACAGATACACAGATACACAGACGCACAGACACACATACCATATACCTTTTACATGTCCTTCAGTTTACAGAACATCCCCAATCTGTCACTGTTCCTCATAAATCTTGAGTGATTACAGGCATTCAATAATGCTAGACATTAGAGTTTCATTCTTAATGTTCAATAAATGCACCCAGATGCAAGAGCTGTTGCTCTATTAACTTTTTAAGTGGATTAGAATAATATATAAAAAGATTACCTGGTGTGGTCTTATTGACCTCTCAGCTTTGTCTGGAAGTCTTAAGCACAGCCCCTGAGCACCACGGACCATTATAGCAAGTCAATAATAATAGACATTATAGTTTAATATTCCTTTGTGCCCATACTTCTGTGCTGTAAAACCTAAGATTTATTAGCTTTTCAAGTGGATTAGGGCAATATTAAAGTGCATCCCTGGTGTCTAGGGTTTTACACCAGTATTGTAGTAGATGTCCAGTAGTCAAGGGAAATTTAAGTATGGCAGCCATGCAATCATTTGCACGCACACACACACACACACACACACACACACACACACACACACACACACACACACACACACACACACACACTGTTCATACCTCTACATACACTCACACCCTCCAAACTATACACCCACCCCCAACATAACCTATCTGCTAAACTCCCCAGAAGTTACCTCTAACATGATGTGAAGGCTGCCAGCCTAGCCAGATAGAATTGTGCAGATAATTTCATCATTCATAAATATAAATGTTGAATTACACACTTGCTTTCTTAAATGAAAGAATATGCTGTGGAATGTTGAACTTAAAACAATGTAGCAACATTGCTCTCTGCTGTAAAGAAACCGAAATCAAGCATTTCTTATCTGTCCTTTGATGTTCAAATTATTTCATGACTGTCTTTGATGTTTACAGTTCGGCTCTGGCCAAGCTAGAGGAAGGCATCCTGCCTATTGTTTTAACTTAAAGAATAATTACAAGAGTTTACATGTGGAATGTCTTATATTGATGTAGTTTCCTGCAGCTGCAAGATAACAAAAGAATGTAGTATCTGTCAGCCTGGGAACCACAAGAAAGTGTAAAAATTATGTAATGGGAATCAGGACTGAAAATAACAATTTAAACAGAGAGAATCAGAAAGCATTAAGCATTTCTGTCTTCATCATCCAACTCACAGCACTGTCTTGCTCATATGTAAGTTATCTTAGACTTGTGTTTTCTTTTAGAAATAGCTAGGAACTAGAAAGATTAGACTAAGTGTTTTATGTAATATCAGAACTGTACTACTGATTTATTTTAAGTATTTCTATGTGATCTCTGTACTCTTGCTAGCCCTGTGTAGTAGGAAGTATTGTCTTGTGGTTTTAATTATTTATTATTAAATATTTTAAATCTTTTTAACTGTGGCTGATTTGTGTAGAGATAATTTAAGCTCTTAAGAGTACTTGCATGCCTTTGGTAAAACTGTACAAAGCCACTCTCATAGCTTTAGCCGTGGGCTATACTACCAATTGGATAATAATATTGCACAGTAATAACCCAAAACCCTTTTAAGGGCCTTTGAGTAGCTGATAAGTATTAGCTGGGTGGTGGCAAGTGGTACTACCATATAGTCTGGGTAAAAGGGTCACAGCTGGAGAACCTGTGCCAGCCTTCCCCAGGAGTGTCTGTGTGGTTGTATAAACTCTTATCTCAAACCGTGTGTGTGTCATCTACTTGGGCAGGGACATGAAGCACTGGTTGGACAGAGAGGGTACTGGAGGTTTTTAGCTTGCCAGCTAGGCTGAGATCTGGACCCTATAGCTGTACCAGTGTGGAAGCTTATTGGGAACCTGGAGAGCAAGGGAGTGACCAACCCCAGACTGACTGTGATCTCCATGTGCTCTTAAGGGAAACTGCACTTTACTGAGTGTATTTGTTATCCTTTCCTCATATATGAGATGTCCTGTCTGATGTTAGTGGTGAGGATTGAGGCTCCTTGACTGCTGGACCAGGCATGGGCATCACATTTGTGGTTTGGCAGCTATGGGATATCCACATCACATATTAATTGGTGGCAAATACTAATTGGCTTGTTAGTGGTGTGGGAAGAGTGAATCCTGTAGCTTGTGTAGTGAGTTTTGAATGTGATTTTGTACTCTAAAAAACCACGCAGTGAATACTTAGAGTTCAAATCACAATTGTTTTATTTCTTTTGTTAGCTTAGTTAGTCAGGATGAGCAGGCAGCATGTCAGCAGAGGAGTATGGAAAGCTGACAAGGAGCCAGCTGGCGGAGATGTGCCAGGCTAGGGGACTGGTGCATGGAAACCTGACTAAGGCAGACCTGACTGCAGCCTTGGTTACAGCTGCATCAGAAAACAGCAACCAGGAGGACAATCAGACTGGCAGTGAAGATATAATACCCTCGGAGAATGGATAGCTCAACCTTTCTGCAGTGGACTTAAAAATCCAGCTGGAGCTAAAGAGACTTGAGTTGGACGCCAGACATATGGAATTAGAAGCAGCTGAGAGACTGAGGCATCTAGAGAGTGAGGAGAAAGCGAAACTGCTACGCCTAGAAGCTGAGGAAAAAGAGAGGTAGAGGCAGCATGAGAAGGAGATGCTGACTCTTCGCCAGAGTCATGGAGATAATGGGGAAGAGAGTAACTGGACCCTAAAAGCATAAAAGGGCAGTACATTTCATCCGCAGTTTAAAGAGGGGGATACTTTTGATAGTTTCAGTCATATGTTTGAGAGGGTATGTAAACAGTATGAAGTTGACCAAGGGCTCTGGGTACAGTTCCTGACACCCTTACTCCATAGTAAAGCTGTAACTGTATTATCTAAGATGTCTGATGTTGCATGTTTTGATTATACTGCTGTAAAAAAATGTCTATTAGAGTTTTTTAACCTAACACCTGAAATGTATAGGAAAAAGTTTTGTGAGCATAGACGCAAGGCAGATGAAATTGTGTGTGAATATGTTGCTGAATTGTGCACTTATTTCCATAGGTGGGTGAGTGGATGTCAGGTCACCTTTTTTGAAGGGCTGGCAGATGTTTTGGTGAGGGAACAATCCCTTAGCACTTTGCCTGAGGACATGAAGATCTGGTTAGCTGATACACAATGTGCTACTTCAGATGAGTTGGGGAAGAAGGGAGACCTATACCTGGCAAGCAGGGCAGCCCTGCACGGGAAGGGGACCTCCAGTACTGCTCATGGGTCTAAAGGAACCCATGGTGGTCAGCACAGACTGCCCCAACAGAATCTGCCAGCAGCAGGGGAAACCACTAGTCCAGGTACACGTCCAGGAGCTAGGGTTAAATGTTTTGAATGCAACCAGTGGGGCCATGTGGCATACAGGTGTCCACAGAGGCAAGGTGGGGAACCAAAGGTGAGGGTGCCAGTAAGTGGGAAAGACAAAATACCAATAGTACGTTGTCTTGAGACAACAGGGATACCGAACTACCATAATGCAGATGTCGTGATAGGGAAGGATTTGGATGAGGCAGTACCATATGCTTGTGCAGTTACACGCAGTCAGGCTCGGAGACAAGCAGGTAAGTATGGTAGCCTGGGGGAGATCCAGACAGACTGCATACTTGCAGCTAGGACTGGTGAGGTGGTTACTTCAGGGAGGGAGCTACCCTGTAGCAGTGAGACTAAAGGTGAGCCACAGCTGCTTGTGGGTACTGATGGTCCCTGGGACAGAGTGACTGCAAAGGTGAGTAGTAGTACCCAGGCTGACAGTGAGGCACCACTGTCAGAGGATGCCAGACTTCCTGTGGGAAGGGTTACAAGGAGAGAGTTGAGACAGGCTCAGCTCTCAGATCCTACATTGTAAGGCCTGGGGCAGGTAGCTAGGGAGGCACCTGATTCTCAAGGAAAGGGGGAATCTATATACTGGGACAAAGGGTTACTATACAGAGAGTGGACCCCTGAGGGAGGGCTAGAAGGTGAGAGAGTACAGCAGTTGGTAGTGCCTAGAGCCTACTGTCTGGCACTTCTAGACATAGCCCATGATATTCCCTTTGCAGGTCATATGGGCATAAAACGTACAAAGAGGCGTATTATGCAGAACTTCTATTGGCCTGGAATTTCCAGAAATGTAACAGGGTACTGCAGGACCTGTCAGCAGTGCCAAAAGGTAGGCAAGGCAGGAGACAAGGTGAGAGCTCATTTGATGCCTTTGCCTGTGATTGAGGAGCCATTTCAGAGGGTAGCTATGGATATTGTGGGTCCTCTGAGTACCTCAAGCTCCACAGGGAAAAAGTATATCCTAGTGGTAGTGGATTATGCTGCATGATACCCCGAGGCAGTAGCTTTGTCCTCCATTGAGGCAGAGAAAGTGGCAAATGCTTTGTTAGAGATTTTCAGCAGGGTAGGTTTCCCAAAAGAAATACTGACTGACAGAGGTGCCAATTTCATGTCAGACCTGCTGGCTTGTCTGTGGAAATCCTGTGGGGTGAAGCACATGAAGACCACCCCCTACCATCCCCAGATTAATGGTCTTGTTGAGAGGTTAAAATCTACAATCAAGTCCATGCATTGGGCATTTGCAGATCAGTTTAAGAGGGAGTGGGACAAATATTTGCCCCATCTGTTTGCTTACAGAGAAGTTCCCCAGGAATCCAAACATTTTTCACCCTTTGAGTTGCTGTATGGGCATAGGGTGAGGGGACCTCTAGATTTAATTTGAGACGAGTGGGAAGGTAAGTACGAGTCTCACAAGGAGTCTGTTGTGGCATACATCCTAAACCTCAGGACAAGGCTCAGGGAACTCATTGGCTTGGCCCAGGAGAACCTGGCAGAAGCCCAACAACAGAAAAAGGTGTGGTATGACAGGAATGCTCAAGCTAGAGAGTATGCTGTGGGACAGCAGGTAATGGTTCTCATTCATATCAGACACAACAAACTGCAAGCAGCTTGGGAGGGATCCTACAAGGTGGTAAGAAAGGTAAGTGATGTTAACTACATGGTGGAACTGCTAGGCAGAAGGCAGGGGCACAAATTGTACCATGTTAACATGATGAAACCTTACCATGATAGGGAGGCCCTTGTGCTGAGCATTTGCAGTGGATTGCAGGAGTCGTCTGAGGGAGATCTGGGGACTGATCTCCTCCGTGAGGCTCGGGCTGACACCTCAGTGGAAGGGGTAGCAATGTCCCAACAGCTATCTCCTACCCAGGTTCGAGAAATCTGAGCAGTGTTGCAGGAATCTGGGGACAAGTTCACTAGGAAACCAGGGTGCACCCACCTGGTGCAGCACCAGGTGGATAAAGGACCTCAAAGGCCTATTAGGTAGGCCCCTTATAGAGTGCCTGAGAGAGTCAAACAGACTCAGAAGGAGGAGGAAAAGGAGATGTTGGAACTACGGGTGATTCAAGAGTCCAACAGTCCCTGGGCCTCCCCATTGGTGCTGGTGCCAAAGAAGGATGGCAGCACCAGGTTCTGTGTGGACTACAGGAAATTAAATAGTCACACAGAGTTTGATGCTTACCCCATGCCTAGGACAGATGAGGCCCTAGAGCAGCTGGGTTGGACTAAGTATCTTACAACCACTGATTTTACAAAGGGTTAGTGACAGGTGCCCTTGACTCCCAATGCTAGAGAGAAGTCAGCCTTTGTGACGCCTTTTGGCTTGTATGAGTTCACAAAGATGCCCTTTGGGATGAAGAATGCCCCAGTGACTTTCCAGAGGATGGTAGATCTTATCCTAGCAGGAGGGTTTACCCTTGCTTACCTAGATGATATTGCCATCTACAGCCATTCCTGGCCAGAGCCCCTTCAGCATGTCAGAGCAGTGCTGGGCAGACTACAGAGGGCAGGGTTGACGATTAAGCTGAGCAAATGTCAGGTGGGTATGGCGGATGTCTCCTACCTAGGACATAGAGTGGGGAGTGGTAAGATAAGGCCAGAACCTGACAAAGTGGAAGCCATTCAGGCATGGCCTGCACCTGTTACTAAAAAGCAGGTGAGAGCATTTTTAGGGACAGCAGGGTACTACAGAAAGTTCTTCCCCAGTTATAGTACCATAGCTGCTCCCCTCACAGAGCCAGACCTCCCAACCGCCCCAAATTACTCGGTTTTTACCAAGTTTTGGGGTGCCACAATTCCCGAGTGGCACCCCTTCAGTTCCGAAAATTTTCATCTATTTTTTAAACTTTTTAATTTTCGTGCTTTTGGCGCTGATGTCATCACGTGTGCAATGACGTCAGCTCCTTCAGCCTGTCGGAATTAAATTCAAGGGACGTGCATATGTGCGCGGGAGCACATCTGTTGAAAAATGCTGGGACTGCTGTTTCAGGGAGTTGTTTTTGCCATTGGGTCTGGGCAGAAGCAGAACACAGAGTTCATTATGGATTTGTGGAGTTCGTTAATGGATTTATTTCGCCATTTCACACAGAACTGCAGTGCCAGATCTGAATGACGATATCTGGAGCTGCTTTGTTTAGGTACCTAACCTAACTGAAACTGGACTTGTGTGTGTGTGTGTGTGCACTTTGGAAATTTCCTGGCAGGAGTTAATGTATTAGTTCATTCACTTATCTGGTTAAAGAATAAGTAAAGCTAAAAGTTAAAAATCACCGGCGTATTCTGGCTGTAGGGCAGAAGTAAAATCATGCAAAATTCGACATTTTATCACGGAGAGTTAGTGGTCCTTTAAGACCTTTATGTGCTACAGTGTTAGTATATACTTATATGCCAGCATTGTAAAGAGCACAAATAGGAAGAAGGAAGCCTTGAATTTTATTTTGTGTTTGTATACTGTATTCAACAAAAGCAAATATTTGCGAGAATAACGTGAATATTCCCCGCCCAGTCTTTACACTTCTCAAGTGTCTCTGGTTTAGGCTTTTTCTACCTTTAAAATCTGGAATTCTTCTGACAAAGTGTGGGTTAATGTCATTATGGAATTCTAGACTTTAAGGATACACAGTTATTCAGAAAATGCGTTATACAAATCCCTTACTGTACGAACTTTCTAAGTGAACGCTGTCAGTATTTCTCACCAGGTTTGGCTTTGATATATATATATATATATAAAAAAAAAAAAAAAACAGTCACATGCCCAGTTCCAGCTTTCATCTGTCCAATGATGTCTTCTACCAAGTTCCAGCTAAGAGCTCTCATGTGATGGGTGTTTCCTAATCCCAACTCTGTGTACGATACGCTGCAATGTAGTTTTTGAAGAATGATGTAGAAGTATATGTTTTCCCGTTCCCACTCGGTCTGATTTGAGGAGACACAGTTGTCACTGCAAACTGCATGACTTTTTTTGGAATAAAACGTCCAGGGTTTGAATTACATGCCCTTGATAATCAATTACATCAAGAGACTGTTTTCTATTTTATTTATAAAGATGGGCTGACAACCCTCGTACCCTTAAGACTAGCTAGTTGTATCTCTGTAGCTTTGCATATGTTAACTTCGTTTCTCAGTGATGGCATTCTGAAGTGGTTGAATTCTGTTTTTTCAAGATCTAATTTTATCTATCTGTATTACAGTGATTAACAATAAATGTAGAACAGCCATGTATTGATCTAGCATTGACTTCCATATCATATGCCTGGTAATTAATCAACATAGTGGTGCAGTGTATTTGTTTAAAAAGGTTGCAGTATGGAATAACTCCTTAGTTTTTATCATTGCCTTCTGTTTAAAATGTTTATTATAGTGTAAAATTGCCTATTATAATCTAAGTTTCTTGTTCTTTAAAATATTTTTGTTGAAAGGAAAAAATATCTGTTATTCCATACTGTTCATAGCAAATGGAGCCTTTGTATACTTGCTTAATATGCGTATGTGTAAATGCCCCCATTGAATGGAGGTGGTTGCTAGAAAGGCTCAAATCCTGTACCTTGGGTACAAGGTAAAAAGAGCTTAAAGTCCGTAGCCACCACCACTTGTGAATTTATTCCTCATATTTTTGTTCCGTTCCTCATTAAATCTGTGGCGTTAAGGATTTTTGTTGCAAAGCACTGAATGATTGAATTCACTAAATAATGATAGGCATTTGAATTTCAGGCTTTTTCATTGTGAGACAGTATTCCTTTGTTTAGCAAATACCTATTCGTGTTTATGCATTGTGCTATTAAAAGTAAAAATAAAATCCAAATAATCATTGTAGAAGTAAAGCAGTATGCATACATTAGTGTTTATGGTAAATAGGGTGAAATGGCCAGGTGATGGGACATTAGAATGGCTGCAGGGGGACTCTAGTGCCATATTTTGGTTGTCTGTTTTTCAGTTTGTATTTGAAAGTTATCCCACAATTCCACTGGTGGGTGGGGCTATGTAATTATGTATGCAAATTTTACGTTAATCAACGTACAGATTTGTACCTATTTTTCATGGGCCTGGTCCAGATTTTTGATGATTCCCGGTTGAAAGGTATGCACAGACCCGACGAGGAAGAAGAGGCCAGATATGGTTGTGTGGACCCCAGCATGTGAGCAGGCATTCCAGAAACTTAAAGAAGCTTTTATTTTTTATTTTATTTATTTAACATTTGTTGACTGGGAAAGTCCGACTAGGTTCCACTGATCCTGTTTTCAGCGGAGACCCGGGGAGAAATGCTCCAGAAGCATGTCTTTAGAATGTGGGAGGAAACTGGAGTACCCAGAGGAAACCCACGCGAACGCAGGGAGAACATGCAAACTCCGCACAGAAGGCAAGCTTTGGGAGGATCCCCTGTGTTAGCCAGTCCAGATAACAGCAAAACATTTGTTGTGCAGGTGGATGCTTCAAACCATGGGGTGGGGGCTGTACTTAGCCAGATTTCTTCAGAGGGGGAAGAGCACCCAGTGGCTTATCTCAATCATAGGCTCCAACTCAGGGAGGAATGCTATGCAGCTGTAGAAAAGGAATGTCTAGCCATAGTGTGGGCATTGCAGAAACCTCAGCCTTATCTTTATGGAAGGAAATTTACTGTTATGACAGATCACAGCTCCCTAATATGGTTAAACAGAGCCAGCCAACAAAATGCCAAGTTGCTAAGATGGAGCCTAGGGTTGGAAGCATATGATACATCAATGCAGCACCTCAGTGGGAGTAGCAATGCCAATGCAGATGGGCTCTCAAGACAGGGAATGGGGTGAGGTACACTCAGATAGACCTAACCCTCTCAAGTGGATATCCTCAAGGGTCACTTGAAAAACTAGCTTGAGTTCTCTGGGGGGGGGGGGGGTTGAAGGCTGCCAGCCTAGCCAGACAGAATTGTGCAGATAATTCTACCATTCGTAAATATGAATGCTGAATTACAGATTTGTTTTCTTAAATGAAAGAATATGCTGTGAAATAATGAACTTAAAACAATGTAACAACATTGCCCTCTGCTGTAAAGAAAGCTAACTCAAGCATTTCTTATATGTCCTTTGAAGTTCAAATTATTTCATGACTGTCTTTGATGTTTACAATTCGGCTCCGGCTGGGCTAGATGAAGGCATCCTGCCTATTGTTTTAACTTGAGGAATAATTACTAGAGTTTACATATGGAATGTCTTTTATTGATGTAGTTTCCTGCAGCTGCAAGATAACAAAAGAATGTATTATCTGTCATCCTGGGAACCCCAAGAAAGTGTAAAAATGATGTAATGGGAATCAGGACTGAGAACAGCAATTTAAACAGAGAGAGAATCAGAAGGCAGTAAGCATTTTTGTCTTGATCATCGAACTCACAGCACTGTCTTGGACATATTTAAGTTATCTTAGACTTGGGTTTTCTTTTAGAAATAGCTAGGAACTAGAAAGATTAGACTAAGTATTTTTCTGTGATGTCAGAACTGTACTACTGATTCATTTTAAGTATTTCTGTGTGATCTCTGAACTCTTGACTAGCCCTTTGCAGTAGGAAGTACTGTCTTGTGGTTTTAACTATTTATTATTAAATATTTTAAAACCTTTTAACTGTGGCTGGTTTGTGTAGAGATAATTTAAGCTCTTAAGAGTACTTGCATGCCTTTGGCAAAACTGTACAAAGCCACTCTAATAGCTTTAGCCGTGGGCTATACTACCAATTGGATAATATTGCACATTAATAATTGGACACCCTTTTAAGGGCCTTTGAGTAGCTGATAAATATTAGCTGGGTGGTGGCCAGTGGTACTACCATATAGTCTGGGTAAAAGGGGCACAGCTGGAGAACCTGTGCCAGCCTTTCTCAGGAGTGTCTTTGTGGTTGTATAAACTCTTATCTCAAAGTGTGTGTGTCAGCTTCTTGGGCAGGGACACAAAGCACTGGTTGGACAGAGAGGGTGCTGGAGGTTTTAGCTTGCCCAGCTAGGCTGAGATCTGGACCCTATAGCTGTGCCAGTGGGGAGTCTTACTGGGGACCTGGAGGGCAAGGGAGCGACCAGCCCCTGACTGACTGTGATCTCTGTGTGCTCTTATGGGAAATTGCACTTTACTGTATTTGTTATCCTTTCCTCATATATGAGACATCCTCTCTGGTGTTAGTGGTGAGGATTGAGGCTCCTTGATTGCTGGGCCAGGGCACAGGCATCACACATGATTTCTTCCATTGGGAGTAATGGGAGACTTTGAACTTTTGGCTGAGTTAACTAATGAGGTTGTTAATAAGAATTTAAGCTGCCAAAACGTTGGATGAGTCGTTTCGCTGCATACATCATTTTCTGCAGGCATTTCTGGGAGACAGCATGTGGCTAATTGTCATATGCCACTTCCACAGCATGTCTCTTTAAAGTATGCAGTGGACTAGACACACAGCCCACTTAAGCATCTCTCATCCTCTTAGTGCAAGAAATCTACACAAAACCTAAAATAATGGGGGTAACAGAGACCCAAAAATAGGGACAGAGTTTAAATATTGCTCTTATAAACTTAGAAAGATGCTATAATAACAGGATTTGTGTTAACAAGCACTTGCGGAAGGATATCAAGTTTGAAACTCAAATATATGCTATTACTTAGTGACTTCAATCATTAGTGATTTGCTACAAAACCACACATTGTATGTGGAAAACACCAAAAATATGAAGCAAAGATCTAGACATTCTGCAAAAATTTGGACAGTTGAGAGCTATGCAAAGTGTTGCACCTCTTCGACGTTAGTACTGAGGCAAGCCTCAAAGAATCAGAAATGGCCACCGTTAATGGTGAAAAGGGCTTACTTCTGCAGTAATGTTTCTGAATCCTGGCCAATGTCTCCCAAAAACTGGAAAAAATGTTTTTCACCATAAATTATATATTTTCTGCAATGCTCCTATCCCTGCATCATTGTAAATGATTATTATTTTTTAACTTCCTATAGCCCAAAATAGGCTAATGTGGGAGTTGCCATGCTACACTGATTCCATTTTGCAGTCAAAGTTTTTATCTCCCTGATATAACTTTTCTGGGACACAGACTGCACTGTAGTGGAAAGAAAATTTACTGTGGTAATAGTTTCCCAATAACTTGCATTACATAAATGCACTTTAATTTCCAACTTTTCTTGGCTGCCTGTGGTGAGATTATGATTTTGTTTTGAAATTACATCCCTTGAAGTGTGTTAGTGATTATATTGTATATCTTTTCTCCAGGTTGCATCTGAATGTTTTGGCTTGACTTGTCTTCTTGGTTTTGGTCAGACTAAAAACTGTAGTTTCAACCACATTTTCTAGCATACCTGTTAAAGCTGGTCATCTCTGACTGATCCGATATGTAAAAAGAAAAACTTTACATGAGTGAGTCCTTCAAGTACAAAGCTCAAAAATACAAATCAGTAAATGTTAGAGAGAATTTTTTTGGTTTAAAACTACATCCCCTTGCATCCTTGCACTCTAAATATACTAAGGTCACAGTGGATTTTGCTACTACATATTCAGTATAAAGTCAACAAGATTCTTGCTGGTCAAGTTCAGCTCCCTGATGTTTGAATGAAAATCAATGTTGTAAGAAATCATTGCTGGTGGGGCCTTTATATGTACTATAGCAGTAATTCCTTTTTTTGCAAACAGCTGTTTTTTTTTTTTTGTTTTGTGGTTGTGTAGTCATAGAGTTAGTATATATAAGTAAGGTGGTATAAGGATGAAGTGAAATTTGTCCCACTCTGGGGAAAAACAAAATGGAAGTTAGGTATTACCATAACACTACATCCTTTTCATCCCTGTCCTCTAGTATTATTGCTGAGTACCGAGACACCTGTCGAATCTGATCCATCTGGTAAGCATATATCTTCTATATTCTATTTTAACCAATCCAACTGTTGGAACAGAATCTTAAGCTACCCATTTCTTCTGGTGGTATCATGACAAGATATCTTTCAGAACTGAGGATCTGAAGGAAGCTCTAGGCTTGGAAATGACATCCAACATAAAATGTCTGGTAAAGCACTACAATGTAGACCATGTCTTTGCATGACAAATTTCATCCACAGAGGTACTTCTGAAAAAGGCAGTGAATACAGATCTGGTCAAGTGAGCTCTTAATTTAAATAGTAAGGTTTTGTTCTAGAATATTTGACAAAGTTAATGCAATCCAAAAGCAATCTGGATAATGTTTGTTTAGACTCTTTCTTGCCCAGTTTATCTGGGGCAAATGAAATAAACAAACAAATGTCTTTCCTGAATGGTCTGGTTCTGTAGAGGTAGAATCTGAGTTGTCTATGAACATCTAATATATATAACAAAAAATCTTTGTTGGAATGGTTAGAGAAGAATTCTAGTAGATCTACTGGTTGTTTTAAATTAGAATTTGAATTTTTCAAAATAAAGGATGGATTAATTCTCAGGGAGACCCTATCTTTGTGAGATACAAAGTACAGCAGAACAGACGATAGTGTGGTAATTCTTAAAACCTCCTGGCTGAAGTTTTGGCCACCAAAAATAGAGCTTTCCAGAACAAAAACTAACTCTGTATAAGAATCTGATTCAATGGGAGGTTTTCTTAGAGTTTCTAGAACAAATTCAAGATGCCATGGGGGAGTGGGGTCTTTTATTGGCAGACACTGAAGAAATAAACCTCTAATGAAGACTTACAACATTTGTGAGAAGCTAGCAAATGGTTTTGGCACCCTGAGTGTAAGTTAGAAACACATTGCAATTTTTTTTAATGGTAGAGTAACTAGATCCTGCCTCATCAAGGGTTGAAAGAAACTGTAAGCAGAGAAGGTGTTTAAGCCTTGCTCCAAGGCCCACAGAAAGAAATTTTTCATTTACTCATGCAGAGTTTTATAGGTAGATTCCTTTTGAGAAGCAGGCAAGGTAATGCAAGATTCCTGGCCATGATGGGAACTGGAGAAACCAAGCAGTTACTCTGAGATTATGAAGATCTGGATGAGGCTGACAGGACAGGTGAGATAACAGATTCAGATGTGGATCCAGAAGCCATATGGGGCTTCTTCAGATAAGGTCTGAGCAGGGGGAACCAACCAGATATGCTTGGGCTAGAGAGGAGCAATAAGAATTATTGTGGTTTCACATGTCAAGGCTTTCTTTAGGAATTTCAAAAATAGGGTAATCAGAAGAAAGGCATATAGGAGTATGGGGACCACTGACAATCTAGTATGTGGTATGGTGACTAACCCTCAGGAGGGATCAGGGCAAAGTGGTGTTGGAATGGGAGGCAAAAAGATCACAACAAAGCTGGTGTCAGTGGAGGAATATCTGTTCAACCACTGATGGACTGAGAGACCATTTGTTAGGCATCAGAATAGACCTGCTAAGTCTGTCTACTAGACAGACGGCGTTCCATGGAATATGCCTTGCAGCTAAAAAGTAATGTGAATCTATTGCCCACTGCCAAACTCTCATGGCTTCTTTGCAAAGGGAGTAGGGCTTGGTTCCACCTTCCTTCTTCATGTACCACATGACAGGTGCATTGTCTGATTGAACTACAACCATTCCATGGGTAGGAGGTTCTAAAACTCCTGCAATACTAGGAGAACCACCTTCATTCCAAGTATGTTGATGTGTAGATTGACCTATGTTGGTATCCAAATTCCTTGGATCATCCTCCCCTCAAAATGCCCCCACTCAAAAGAGGAGGCATCCATGGTAAATGTTACTGTTGGAGGTGGCAGCACAAATGGTCGAGAATAACTGGGAATGTCATCCACCACCTCAAGTGATGTCTGCAAATCTGGATTAAACAAACTGGTGCTGATGGATGGTCTGAGAACTGGGACCACTGTGTGGAGAGCATTCAGTGCAGATCGTTCATGTGTAAGTGTGTTTGGGCAACCATGACTGTAGAAGCAGCCATAAGATCTAAAACTCTTAGACCCAGCAACACAGGTGGAAAAAGATTTCACTGGCATACCTCGATTGCATCATGGATATTTTGGGTTCTGTCTAGGGGAAGACTTATTGTGCATGTTCTTGTATCCAGATAGCAACCAATAAACATAATCTCTTGAGTAGGCTGAAGATATAATTTTCACGATTTAGAGAGATACCTAAAGATAGAAACAGTTGTAAAACAGTTATCTCTGAATGATTAACTCATTCGGTCCTGAGCAGCAGGAGGACAATTAATCCCTCTGCTTTTTGAAGTCTTTTAAGCTATAAAATCACTTGCTTCCTAAGTTTTCTCCCAAATTCTCTATTAAGAGCAGCATACCTCATACAATTTAGAATATCTCATAACAGGTGAGTGTTACAAAAAATGCAAAATACAAAAGTTGTTTGTTAGATGATGGACAACACAATGGTTTCAGTTTCATAAGTCTGTCTGGTATTAGTGAAATTATACTGCAAATTTATTAAAGAAAATTGTATTGTTACCTGCCAGAATGTATTAATATTATAGTCAAAGGTTTATATTTCTCCTACCATGCAAGACAGACCCAATATATCACAGAGTGGATTGTTTCTCTTTGCAAGGGCTTGACAGTGACATATGACGAGACTGGGTAACACTCTGTTCTGTGATATTGCACAATCAATGCAGATATATTTCCATGATATTTCAAAATTACAATATTAATTTACAGAACTGGGGATGTTAAACAGAAAATAAAAGTGACAAGCTTGTGTGCCATAATACTGTGTATAAGATAGCATAATTTCTTTACCTATAGTCCACACAGCTTTTACACTATTAATGTCAATATGAAAACATATGCAATATTCATAACTACTTTACTAAAACATTTATACCTCTAGAATCCTTCACATTACACATGTTTTGATGTCAGTTTTTAATTAAGGAGTACACCTTGTATATGTCACTCTCAACATGCCAGTACCATGTTCCACTTCTGTATACTTAATGTAACTATTCAAAATAAAATATTTGTCATAATTTTCTGCAAATATTCTTTAATAACTGCAGTCCTGTACTTCTCATGTCCACTGTTTCACTCTGCATGGCCAGGAAATTATAACAGATTTAGAAGGCACTTTAACTATAACAGTTTTTAGACTGTACTTTAATTATAACAGTTTTAGATGGTACCTTGCTCTTTAATACACATCATACCATTCATTAGATATTACACCTAATATTAGAATATTATTAATATTAACACTGTGCACCTCAAACAGTTATGTCTGTCTTTGTCTTACTCAAGCGTGTCTAATGTTTTTGTTCTTTCAACCTCCACTGTTTTGTAGTCCCATTGGCATGGCAGTATCAAACTCCATTTTTTTGTTTTGTTACTATAAATATGTAAAATATTACATATTTTCATAATATCTTGCAAAACAGTCTTCATTAACTCAAGTCCTGTACATCCCACAATAATGTATTTTACCATCTCATCAGCCTGTCAGTTTGCAGATGGTACCTTGCTTCCTAAAACATGACCTACTGTTCCAGAGATATTAGCCTGAATATTTGAATAAAATTAGTCTTAACACAGTGTAAATCATCCTCCCACATCCCAAAGACATGCAGAAGGTGGATTGGACACACTAAATTGGCCCTAGGTGTGAATGTGTGTGTACCTTCTGTGGAAGGTTGGGCACCAGGCTGGCAACTCGACACCGTAAAATTGCACTGCCAATCATAAGCGGACAGATGATCCGCTGTGGTGACCCCTAACTGGGAAAAGCCGAAAGAAGATTAATAAATATGATGGTGCGTCTCTTATCCAAGTGTGTCTAGCATAAATTTTTTCCTAATACCGATTGGGTTCATTGCCCTCAAAACATATATTGCTCCGTTGCTTAATATACAATTCCTGTAATATTAACCTTGATAATAAAATATTGTTAATATTAATAAAATGTGCCTCAACTAAGCATTTAGATCAGTGAATATCTTCGAGCTGCTGGCCAATTTTTTTTTATTTTTTTACTGACACAAACCATTTCTGTAGGCCTCCAAACCTGACCATATCAGACCTTTGCATACCAAAGCAAATATTGGAAATATTTCTTATTTTCATAACATTTTACAAACACTCTTCAATAATTCCAGCCCGTACATTCCACAGTGATTGTTACATAAATATCAATGAAAATAACATGTTTTAGCTTGCTGCTATCAGATGCATACAGAAGTGAAACATACTGCACCCGCGCACAAAAAAGACGATTGCCAGACTATGACATTGAACACCTACAGCTGTTCACACACATCAATAAATGTACTGAAATAATACACTGCAGTTTTATGGGCCCATTCAATACATTTTATTTAATTCAATAAAATTATTTACCTTTTTATTATTATTATCATTATTTTTAATGGTTTCTTTCTCTAGAAATAGTAGGGAATAGTCAGGAATACTAGGTCTCACACACACACAGTAGACTACAACATAAAGCAAGTTGCAACAGTGAAATGCCTGAAAGACAAGCATTTTGCACTGTTCTCGTGTTAGTATATTTATGTCACACCTCCAGACAACTACATTATTAATACAGCTGTACACTATGCACTGAGGTGGAGGTGTAACATGGATAAAGATACAATCATTAAATGCCCGCATAGACCAGCCATAATCTTGAATCAAACTAAAAATATAAAATACTTGTTCAGTACAACAGTGAAGCAGGGGTGGGGTGGGGGGGGGGGCTTAGTTGGAAAGCAGCAGCTTCACACACAACTGTAGATTCGCTCTTTTTTCTTCAGTTGAAGAATAGACACACCAATGCACAGAGCTACAGACATCTCCAGGATGTAAGCTGCAAAATGGTTGGTGACTCACTTTCAACATCAGTAGATCTTGGTAACTCCACAACCTAATGCAGGTGTGCTCTTTTCTCATACATGAAGAGAACTCCTGGTTCATGTGTTTAAAACTGAAGAACAAGTACAAAAGGAGGGTCCTTCTATATGCAGAAACCAGACCTGACTGAAGTAACCACAACACACACCTGTTCCCCATAGATCGTACTTACATATGGGATCGAACTGCAGAGATCCATTTGGAGCACAGTAAATCATGTGGGCAATAATTACTACAAGGAAGTGGATCCACTGGAAGAATGGCAGTTGTCACCATGTTACGAAGCTGTATCACATAACAGTTAGGGATTTAATATAAACTGAAAACAAAATTGTGATTTAATAACAGAAATGCCATTTGGAGTCTTACTAGAACATAGTTAAATGACTGTAAGACTGCAATTGCACCCACAAAGTAAAAAAAAATTAAGTTGATGTGTGTGGAAAAGCTGCAATACAGTTGTTTTTTCTTTACAATTTCAAATTACAACTACAGTATGTTTTTTCAACTGCTACAGACACATGCCATACAATAAGGCAGACAAATATCTTACATTTGGTCATGTATCTATACCAGTACATCATAAATGTCACTTTGAAAACAGTAACAAGCATACTCATCTCAGATGTATAGAGAACTTTCCTGGTAAGGCGAGTAAACTCATGTAAGAAACAATGAATTTAAGAGACTCTTTTGCTGTTGTAGACAACAGCCAGTCATCTATATATAGGAATACATGGATACCTTTGAGTTGTAGGTGGGCTGCAACTACTGACATGCTATTGGTGAATACCCTGGAGACTATGGTGAGACTGAAGGGCAAGGCCCTAAAATGGAAGTGGTTGACTCCTAGCCAAAATCAGAGAAATGTTCTGGACACCTTTGCTATTTTTGGTGGCGGTAGTCATCCTAAAAATCTATTGTGCACATCTAGACATTTGCCTTTGTGCAGGGCAAAATTGCTTGAACTGTGACCATTCTGAATGAGATCAATTTTACAAAGAAGTTTAGGCCACTGAGATCCAAGATTGGCATAAGGTCCTAGTTTCTCTTTGGTACTAAAAAGAATTTGGAACAGTTTCACAGCCCTCTCTGATCTGGTGGGACCTCTTGGATGTCTCTTTTTTGCAGAAGTCTGAAGACATTTCTTGTTATTGCTTTGAGTTGTTGGGGTAGGACATCTGGAAACAGCTGTTGTTGAGGGGGAGGGGAATGGGAAAAGGGTATGATATAACTTTTGTATATTATCTTTCTCACCCATTTGTCCAGAGTGATGGCCATCAAAACAGTTGAGTGAAGAGACAAATGGCATCTGACTGCCTCCAGAAGTGGACAGTTGGGCAAGTCTTCAGAGATGTTGGGTCTGTTTGCCGGAAAGAGACCCCAAATTCCCCTGATTTTTATGAACCCCCATGTCCTTGTGGTTAGCATCCTTTGAAGGGGGCCATCTCCGCCATGGCCACTGCTGGCTGAGGAGGTATCAAAGGAGTTACCTCTGCCACAACCACCCCCGGCTGAGTAGGAATCAATGGATGGGTTCCTGAACCACAAAGATTTGGAATCCTTCTGACTCCTGGTAAAGGATTTCTTAGAGTTCTCAAATATAGCACCCATGGAAGACAAAAATCTTACCTTCTTGTGCACAGCACACTTCTTCAATATTTCTTTCAACACAGGTCTGAATAATGCCAAACCAGTGAAAGGGACACTGGTGAAGGATGCCTTAAAGCTGTATGTAAAATTTCAAAGGTAAAGCATGGCATGATGCCTAAGGGTGATGCCTACACTTGCTTCTCTAGCCCCTCTATCAGCTGAATTATGAAACAGGCACATGGAGAGGATAGTAAAGTTCAGCATTGTACCCACAATGATCCCTAGATGTTTTCTTGACTCCTGAGTGGGTGGCTTGCACAAAGTAACCATGGCTTGTTATGCTAGATTCTTTTGGAAGCAAGTCATCTGTATTACATAATTTAGCAACCTCACAGCAAATGTGCAGGTGGTGTAGATGTGCTTCTCCTTCTCACCAAAGCTCTACACTCTTTGTTAGGAAGATGGACAGTGACTGAGGTCTTTACTGTCTCTCACTTGGTGGCTGCTACAACAATCATTAAGTCAACCAAAGGACCTTTTCATCAGTGTTGCCTATCTTTAGATGGCAGCAGAATTTTGTCAAGCTTTTGAGGGATCACCTCAGTTGTGTCTGGTTTCTCTCCTGCCCTCCAGGCAGAAAAATCAATAAGACAGTCATTAGGAAAGAGCTCTCAAAATGTAGAGGGTGCAGAACAATAGTCCTCAAAAAGCACTTCCTCATCCATAGAGGGAAGGTCTGTTGGTCAAGATCCTCTGTGTCTCATCAATTCAAGAATTGCTCCAAATGTGGAATCTTAAGAAAGGGATTGTGGGAAGCCCTCTCTCTCTCATCCAAGTAATTGTCTGATGTTACGGAATAGATAGTGGAGTCCACCTGCCTTCTCTTGCACATCCTCTTCCTGCAAATCTCTGATTGTGGCTAGTCAGAGTTCCCTGAAGATTCAGACCTTGGCAGTCATAATGAACAGGCTGAAGGGCTGACAGGGGTGGCAAGGGAAGGAATCAGTACAAGTGGAGGCTTAGGCAATCGCCTAGAAGGCTATCATCTTCTCTTAACCACAGAGCCAGATCCAGAATCAGTTGTATCAGACACTAATGTCCTAGAGCTGCCACTGTCCCTACCACAGGGATGCCCCTGACACTGAGGATCCATATGGTGTTGAAGGCCGAGGAGTCAGACACCAAAAAAGGCCCCACGCAAGCTGGCACCAAAGATGGTGTTGAAGACCTAGTGCTGAGCAATTTATCCAGAGATCTACTCAGTGCCAAAGGTCTCAGGTTAGAGTGCATCAGATGCACAAAAGCCGATGCCAAGGTAATAGTACCTGTTGGAGCTGAGCATACAGTCTCCTGGAGGTGAGTCTGCTCAGAAAGCACCACTGCAGAAAGTGGTACTGGTAAAGAAGCTAATAGTGGTGAAGTGGGGGTGGGGGCAAGATCTGCCCTAGAAAAAGAGGGGCTAGGATGACACCTAACTCTATCTGTATCTTCAAAAATGCCCTCATCACAGGCTCAAAACCAGTTTCTGCAGTGCTACAGGGAGATGGAAAAAGGTGAGTGGTCTGCCAGTTGAGCAGTGGCTCCGAAAGACTCACTAAATGTAGGCTGAGGAATATTTTTATTTTGTTTTGTTTTTTTTTTTCATTTCAGGTGCAATTGAATTTGAAGGGGATACAAAATTTGTTATCCATCAAGTCAGGGGAGAGAACATCAGTCAAAATAATAAACTGACAGCACATGAAACAGATAAAACATCACTAAATTTAGCAATAATCTAAGGAAAAGTAAACACTTGTTTGGACTTATGCTCAGGTTCACCTTCTGAAGAATCAAGAGTAACTGGACTTGGACTCAAGTAGTAAATCACCACTGTCCTCATCAGATTCCTCAGCATTCTCTGAAACAACAGCAACGTCTCTAGCCAAACTAGCACTAGAGCTATGTACAGGCACACAACCACCTGAATTAGATGTCTGCAGAATACTGTTAACCAAGGAAATCACATCCGCCTTATAAATAACTATAATCTGATTATCAGCTGTATGATAAAGTTTCTGCTTGTTTTCTAGTGAACTTGACTACTAGCTAAAATATCTAGGGGCAGAGTATTAAATCTAGCAAGGAGTGTCTTAATCTGGGCTATTCCTGCACCTAAAGACTTTAGTTCTCCCATATCTGAGGCAAGTACTGGAACAGTCCCAGTGGTTGTGTCTAACACCCATTCTATAGTGGTCATCAATGGTACACTACAGGAAGATGGGGAAAAGATAAATACTCTGCCTACCAAACAGCATCTTCAACAGAATCACTAAATGTTGGCTGAAGCATATTTTTATTTTCAGGTGCAACCGTATTTGATGGAAGCGGTACCAGTTAGGCTCCATCAAGACACAAAAGAAAACACCAGCCAAAATAATAAATTGACATCACAATAAACACAAAGTTTTTAGTAACAAGTTATGTCACCACACAAGTAAACTCTGGCAAACTACTATCATCAGAAAAAAAACAGTTTGAAATGTGTTCAGAATTATTTTACAAGTGACAGAAGTTATAGCATTTCCAGTAAACAAAGCCCAAACATTAAAGCAAACAGTGTGCCAACCCAGTGTTAAAAATTAGCTTCACCCACTTTAACTACATTAAACTGACATAACAATGTTTAAAATCAATTTAAGCTATATTTTCTTGTCAGAGAGAATAAAATCTCCAGATCCAATGTTAAAATAACAGAGCACAGTCATACATAAAGTAAACAATGTAAAAATGCTGGAAATCCAACTTTTTACAAAATATTGACAGACCTCTATAACAGCATACATACACACCACACTTCTGAGAGGAACACTGAAAGTTTCCTCAGAAACAGTGAAAATAACTATTTATAAAAGACAGAAGCCAAATAAACACTGCTACAAGCAGAAATTCCTTCAGGAATCACTGTGAACACTGACAGAAATACAATATTAAAACAAACATATTTTTAAATAAAGAAAGAAACAGAAAGAGAATAATAAATCTAATAATAAAGGGAGGGGAAGGGAATCCCCACATGGGGCTTTGCCGAGCAGTAAGCTAAAAGAATCACCACTGGATCCTGT
Source organism: Protopterus annectens (assembly GCF_019279795.1). Classification (NCBI taxonomy): domain Eukaryota; kingdom Metazoa; phylum Chordata; order Ceratodontiformes; family Protopteridae; genus Protopterus; species Protopterus annectens. Next base: position 1,170,132,130 of record NC_056729.1, on the reverse strand, counting down.
GAATAATTTCTTCTCTAGATAGAAGAAAAGACTGAACACCCACTTCCTGTCACAGCTGAATGTCCCATGAGGCAGCAGTAATTCTTACTGGGAGAGACAGGTAACCCCTCTACACCCTGACTTCTTGTATCTTGTTACATAATTAGTGTTTCACCTATTTATAATTATCTATGGATTGGTATTTATTTTTTATCATTTTTACTTCATTTGTTATGTATTTTTACATTCATTGTAATAGTGGTAGTTCTTTGACCCAAAGCTGAGAATGAAATTGGTCAGAATTTATCAGTGCTCTACTCCGGTAAACAAATTCAAATAAAGTTTGGGAGGGTGGCCTAATGGTTAAGGTGTTTGCCTTACAAGCACAAGGTGCACGGTTTGAGTCTCACAAGGGATAATTAGCTAGGCTTAAAATGGCTTGCAAGAGCAGTTAGCCTAGGACTACTCTATGAACATATAAATGCACAAATAATGCTTTTAATTTCTCAGTTATTCCCTTATGTGGAATACTGCTAAATGCCTTATCAAGATTAAGATAAGCAGCATGCACCATCAGCTCTGTTGTTACTTCTTCAAAGCATGTCACAAGATTCAAATGACAAGATCTCACATTAAAAAGCCTACACTGTTCCATACATAGAAGAAGTAGGTACCCTGTGTCACTTTGGATTAGTTCCATTATGACTCCTTCCATGGTTTTACATACAATGCTCAGACTGGTGGGTATAAACCTGTCTTAAACTGATTTGACCACTCCCCTTTGTGAAATGGTGTCACTATAAAGGGTTGCTATAAGTCATGGATGCGTTCACATGCTAAACATTTAATTTAACACAGATAGGGATTTCAGTTTGGTTTTCCCTGACGCTGTATAGCAAACTATAGTGTATGTTTTCTTATCCTCTGGTACATATTTTTCATTTTATTTGTGGCAGCAATCATCATATCTTTACATAAAGAAAGTCTTCACATGTCACTTGAGCACTTTGACCATATATATATGTCTTTACTTGTGTTTGTTTTCACCCACAATTTGATGCAAGCTTCACTTACTGCTGCACCACCACAGGGGGATTTTGTCTTCAACTGCCACACCTCTGTAGGGACCAGTGACTACACATTTATAACTGTCATACATTTCTCATCAGCTCCTTCACCACTGCGGGGCCGGTGATTGACTGCAAAATGTATGTCATGCATACATCTTTAGCTTGTGCAACACTGCACATGCTAGTGATTGACTGTAAATGTACAACTGACGCGTGGATGTTCAACGTCTGTGCGCACTCGCATGTTGAATCAGTGTGGTATACCATTCCTGACACATACTGTAGGCCTGTTGTGACACCATCACCACAGTGCTTCTCCATATTTCACCATGTTCCCTGTGGTCATGCCCAGCTTTGGGCATGTCACACTACTCACTGTAGTTTTCAGGTTACTTCTAACTTTCACCTTAATCCTTTTGTAGCATGCCTTGTGTTTATGATTGTTGAACTTTATTTCTCTTGATCTTTCTGTCAGTTCTGTTGTCTGCTGGGGTCCTGAAATGACATGTACACGTCTGTCTTTTTTTTTTTTTTTTTAAGATATCAACCTTTGTTTTCTTCCACTCGTATCCAGTGACCATACAACTTTTTTGCAATCCTCATGCATGGTGCCTTTTTTCACTTCTACAAGTGGTCTTCCATTTGTTACACAACATTTTCCATAATTCTGTAACAGAAGCAAAGACCCAGAACTGGCAGATAGATAGTTTTCTTTGACAATTAACCCTTTATGTTTTACCATGACCTTTTCTTCATTATACTGCTTTTTTTCTCCCTATTTCTTCACTATTATTCTATACTACTTAGAACAGTTTCTGTTTACTTTTTATTTCATATTAGCATTTTTATTTTCATGTTAACCCTTGCTCTCTTATATTCCTTATTCTCTCTTCATTTTCTATCATCCCTGGTGGCAAATCTTAGTTTCTTCCATTTTTATGATTTTATAATATTCCCCACTTCTTTGTCTCTGTTTCCCCAGTTTTGGCCACTTTGCTTTTCCTTTACCATTCCTATCTGTGATTCAGTCTCTTTACTTCTCTCATGTTTTGCACTCCCTTCCCTTTTCAGTCCTCAGCATAGGAGGATCAACCATTTGCAATATACCTTATCTTCTCATTACAGCTCCCTCTGTCACTGTGTCCAGTCATGTTTATTCCTTTCCCATAATTATTACCCTCTGCCTACCTTTCCCTTCTTTTTTGGATTTTTTTCTCTCTCTCTTCATAGGTAGGTACTAGGTTATCGGGCCGAGGGCCTACGTAAGCCTAGCCAACAAGGTTCCCTGACTTACGCCACCCAAGAAACTTATTTTCCTGTACCACTGTCGAGCAGAGAGACAGAAGTGATCCCCAGGGTGTATTTCTTATTTCCCATCCACTCATCAAGATTTTTCTTGAAGAGTGCTAATGAAGAACTTTGCTTGACATAGATGGGTAGCCTGTTCCAGAGAGTGGGAAGTCTCTGGGACAGGAATCTATCCCTCCAGCGTGTCCTGTTTATTGTCGTGACAAGGTTTAGGTCCCTAGAGCATGTAGCTCAGAGGGATTGAGATTTCTTTAGGTGTAGCATGTCCAACAGCTGTGGGTTTGACATAGCTTTATATGTTAGGCAGAGATCACCTCAGAGTAGGCAATATGTGTGGGGCATCTGTTTGAGGCCAGTAATCCTCTTTATGAGGTACTCCTGTGGCCTTTCCAGCTGCTGCAGATGTCTTGTGTGGTACATTCCAAAAGGGGCGCTGTACTCTATAAAGGGTCTAATGAGTGTCAAGTAGAGGGGAACAATGACCTCTTTTTTCCTGGATGAGTGCCCTTTTATGATGAGGTGTGCCACATAGAAGGTCTTCCTGACTACTGTGGTAATGTGACTATCAAAGGACAGACTATTGTCCACCTGGGTCCCAAGGTCTCTTATCACACATTCGGTGTTATGTAGACTGTTGTCTATGTAGTAGTTCATGGGTACATAATTTTTACCAAAGGGGATGACAATGCACATTTTGGCATTGAGCTTGAGGCCATGGCTCTGACACCAGGCATCTGTCTCAGCAAGGCCCTTCTGTAGGATTTCCACATCATTTGGGGACTCGACTATGGCTTCTAGTTTGCAGTAATCTGTGAACTTCATTAGCCAGAGGCCTTCTGTGTTAGCCTCTACTTCAGAGAAGTAGCTACCAAACAGGAGAGGTCCCAGGACAGAACCCTGTGGTATTCCAGTTGTCACTGGTTTGAGGTCAGATTTGGAGTGTGCAACTTTTACAGTGTGGGTTCTGTCAGTGAGCCATTTGGCAACCCATCTTGTGATGTAGGGATTTATACCTAATTTAGCTATAATTCCAGAATGGGGGATGGTGTTGAAGGCCTTGGTGAGGTCAAGATAGGCTGTGTGAACCACCTTACCCTCACCTACAGCTTTGGTGACTGCCTCAAAGAAGTTGATCATGTTCAGGTGGCATGATCTGCCTTTCACAAACCCGAACTGGGTGGGATACAGAGTTTGTAGTTTACCAATGTCTTTGTTTATGAGTTCCATGATGATACATTCCATGGCCTTGCAGACCAGGCTTGTCAGGCTAATAGGTAGATAGTTCCCGGGATCAGTGGTGGCTCCCCCTTTGTGGAGTGGGATAACTGTTGCTGTATGCCATTCAGTGGGCACAACGCTTGATGTGAGGCTATGACTGAACATGGTGCTTAGGTGGGGAGCCAGTTTGTTCTGAAGTTCGTGTAAAATGCAGCCTGGGATGTTGTCCGGTCCCATGGATGCTGTGTTTTTGGCTTTAGAGAGTGCAGCTTTTACCTGTGTAGTTGTGATTACAGGGACTCTGCATTCTTCCTGTATAGATATGAGCCCTTTAGGGGGTGGGGGGTAAAATTAGCATTGAACACCTATCTGCCAGGATGTTGGCAATATCAGTTGGTTCTGTAACTTTCATGCCATTGTGCTGTAACTCAGAGCAGATCTGGGTGTTGTCATTGAGATTCCTGACATAGCTATAGAATGCTTTGTGGCTGTCCTTAGAATCAGTGGCGATTTTATTTTCATAGTTAGCTTTGGAGGATCTTATAAGGGATCTCAGCTTCTTCCTGAGGCTGACCAGGGAGCTCCTCCACTCATGGGATTTTACTCTCTTTTGCAACAGTTTCTTCCTTTTGTTGTACAGTTTGTTTATGGCAGGGGACCACCAGATTGACTTCCTTTTTTTGGAGGATAGCGTCTTGGTTCTGTTTGGGATAGCATGATCCATGCACTCGTGTAAGTGCTTATAGAGTGCATTTGTGTAGGATTCAGCAGTCATAACTGTATTATCCATCTGCATGGGTGTCATGAAGTTCACCACTTCTGTCTTAAGAAGCATGACGTTGGCTTTGGAGAAATTTTTTACCGTGGTTTCCTTAATGGGGGGTAGGGACGGGATGTGGATATCAAGGACCAACGAGGAGTTGACTTCAGGTGTGGAACACCGGTCACTTATGTAGGTAATGACTAGGTCTAGGATATTGTTGCCCCTGGTGGGGGTGTGGATAAGTTGATCCAGGGCATTGGAGTTTATGAATTCCAGAAAGCGTTGTGTGAAGGAGTTAGTACACGAGTAGTTTTCCCAGTTAATGGTGGGGTAGTTGAAATCGCCCATTATTAGGGTGTTTGGTTGAACCCTAATATATTCCAGTACATCAAGAAAAGGAGTGGGAATCCTGTGGCATGGTGGGGGATCTGTAGCAAGCTACAATTTGGATTGCAGTTTTGCTCATAGTTGCACTTGGATGACCTTGGATGCATTATGCTGAGCAACTAGCCTGGAGGTGTGGATATCCTTAATGAATATGGACACACCTCCGCCTTTAGTGTTCCGGTCCAGGTTACATGGCTGAAAAGTGTGGTATGAGTTATAGCCTGGTAGTGCAGGGGTGCTCTCTGAAGCCTTGAACCAGGTCTCAGTCACTGCACAGACATCCATGTTCTCCATTTTAAGGAGTGCCTTGAGTGACTGCATTTTGAGATTTAGCCTTCTAGCATTGAGTAGCATCCTTCTATTTCCTTTAATCTTAGTCCCTCTTTCTTCTTTCAATTTTGTAATTGCTTTCTTCCCCATTGCCATTATTGGCCCTATCATTCCTTTTCCTCTCTGATATCCCTTCTTCATAACCCAGTAAGGGCAGTTTTTTCTTAACATCCCCTCTCCTAATCCTTTCTCTTTTAGCAGCCACCTTGTTGTCTCTTTTTTTTAACACCTTTAATGAATTATCACTTGTGACAAAGGCAAATTTACATTTACATAAAAGCAATCAAACTGTATTAAGTTTGTGTTTGCAAACATTATATTTCACATATAGGTTCATAGGTTGGTACTAGGCTATCGCCCCTAGGACCTATACAAGCCTAGCCATAACAATTCCCTGGCTATTTCTTCCCACAGTATTTACTTCCCTGGACCCCTGTCTAGCAGGGCGACTGACGTGATCCCCGGGGTGAATTTCCAATCTCCCATCCAAGCATCAAGGTTCCTTTTGAAGAGAGCCAAAGAGGCAATCTGCTTGCCATGTATGGGCAGTCTAGTCCAGAGTCTGGGGAGTCTCTGGGTCAGGAACCTGTCCCTCCAGCATGTTTTGTTCATTGTGATGACAATGTTTAGATCTCTGGAGCATGTGTCTCCGAGGGATTGGGATTTCTTTAAGTGTAGCATGTCCAACAGCTCTGGGTTTGACATGGCCTTGTATGTTAAGCAGAGATTGCCTCTGAGTAGACGATATGCGACAGAGTATAGGGGGAGTTTTTTTAGATGGTTAGCATAGACCATCTGCTTTAGGCCTGTGATTCTTTTAGTGAGGTATTTCTGCTGCCTTTCCAGTTGTTGCAGATGTCTTAAAAGGTACATATCAAACGGGGCGTTGTATTCTATAATGGGTCTAATGAAGGATGAGTACAGTGGGACGATGATCTCCTTTTTTCTGGATGAAAAGCCCTTAGTGATGAGGTGTGCCACATAGAAGGATTTCCTGACTGTTTTGGTGATGTGGTTATCGAAGGTGAAACCACTGTCCACCTGTGTCCGCAAGTCTCTTATCACACTTATGGTTGCTAAAACAGAAGTTGCTATTAAAAAAGAAGTAATAAGTACACCATACAAAATATTGCATGATAACTATAAGAATCAGAGGAGGTTAGAAAGGATTGGGAAGAGAGATTAGATAAGCAACTGCTATACATCATATAACCTAAGTGACATTACATAAATTATTTAATTCCTGCCCTTTTTTTTTTTTTAAACAAGAAACATCTTCATTAAACCATCACTTATGACACAGGCAATCATATATTTATATAAATAAAAACAATCCGGACCGACACAATTCTAGATGCAAGCATTTTACAGTTGAAAACATTACACATCACTTATAATCTACCCAATTATATTCAGTCATACATTATATAGATCATTTAAGTCCTGCCTTCTTTTAAACTCCATTCCTCCCCAGTATGTACTGTTCCAATAATTCCCATCTTTTCCAATGCAGTTTGCTCCTACCCTTTTCTAAAGATCAATTCCTGTTGTTTTATCTATGTTACTATATTCACTACTTCTAGTATAGTTGGTTTAGATTTTGATTTCCATTTTCTAGTAACTGCTTTTTTGGTGGCCACCATAATTAGATACAGCAAGGCTTTACCATGTCTAGGCAATTCCAATTCTGTATCATACCTCAGATAAATCATCTCCCTCATTACATCAATCTGCTCACTCAGCATCTCCAACAGTTCATCCCACAGGAAATCCTTAAAGTCTGCCAACTCACCATACTCCCAGAAAATACGTTCCCAGTTACTTCTTTCTTCCCCATCACACCTCCTTCATTTGCTGTCGACCGGAGGAAAAATTCCCTAGAATATAGTACGGGTACAAAAATATCTATGTAAGCAAGCAAAAATCCTAAATCTTCTAGATTTTGTTGCATACTTGGGAAATATATATATATATCCCCCATTGTTTCGTTGTGAATTCCTTATCTAATCTCTCTTCCCAATTCTTTCTAACCTCCTTTGATTGATTCTTATAGTTATCACGCAATATTTTATATGGTTTACTAATTACTCTTTTTTTAATCGCAACTTCTGTTTTAGATTCTACTAAGAACTCTACCAGTGCTGGTCTTTCATTTAGGACCCCCCCCATTTCTTTCTCTTTGCCTATACTCTGACATCAGTCCTCGACAGGGAAGGCAATCTCTAACCTGTAGTCCAAATACATTTTTAGTGTCTTCCCATTCTTTCATCTTTCCCTCTCTAGTTATTTGTTCCCAATATCTTGGTTCTTTTGCCAGTTTTCCAATAAATTCCAGCTCCCTCTTGCCTACTGTCTATACCTCTAATTGCAGTCACCCCTACAGGGCAGAATTTCCTTTCTCCATTCCTGTGTTGGCTTACTTCTAAGGATACTTTCTGCTACTTGATCACTGTTATTCTCCTTAAAGGCTTGCATCCAAAATCCTAGTCTCTCTTTGTTACTTGAGCTTCCTCATGTTTTAACATCCCTTTCCACTTTGAATTATAATTTTCTGCTTGTGCTGTCTATAGGAGCCTTAACTGTGTAGCTCTGAAATGCTCCTTCAAATTGGGTAATTCCAATCTGCCCTCTACTACTGGAAGAATCAGCTTATCCCACTTGATTCTTGCCATCTTGCCCTCCCAGATAAAGTCCTTCAGCTCTTTATTAATTGCTATCCACAACTTCTCTAGCTGATAAAAATAGGTGTGACCTGTGTATAAGACATTTTCTCAGTTTTTGTATTATCTCTTTAGTCTCTTCCTACATATCCTTAGCTACCACAGCAGAAACATTGTTAATCTACCCTCCTAAATACTTCATTTTATCATGTCCCCATAAATATGGATATTGCTGAACCAATTCATATGTGGGTACATAATTTACTCCAATTGCTATTGTTTTAGCTTCATTGATTTTGTATCCCCAAAAGATCTGAAACTGCCTCAAAATGTTCCACAACACTGTAATGTCTCTTTCTGGTTTTCTCAGGTATAAAATAATACCACCTGCAAATACAGCCAACTTTTCTCTACTACCATACCAATTATGTATTTGAATTTCTGAGTCCCTTATTTTCTTTGCCAATGCTTCTAAATATAATGCAAATAACAAAGAGGAAAGAGGACTCCCCTGTCTGGTTCCTCTGCTCAAGCAAAATTTATCAGAGAGGACCCCCACACACTTTTATTTTTGCCTCCAATCCCTCATACATCCTCCTAATCAACATTATAATTTTTTCAGGAAATGCAAATGCTTCCATTGTTCTGCTCATAAAGTCCCAGCTTACTCTGTTAAATGATTTCTTTGCATCAAGATCCACCAACAATAGTATTTTCTTACATTCTGCTTCCCAGTGGATCATCAATGTTCTGTTACTGTTATCAAATGTTTGCCTCCCCTCCACAAAACCACACTGATCCATATCTGTCTATTTTGGCATTACTTTTGCCATTCATTAGCCATTAAAGTCATGAACACTTTATAATCATGGTTTAGTATTGCAATGAGCCTGCATGAAGCTGGAGCTGATGGCTCTTTACCTTCTTTAGGTATTACAGCTACCACTGCTTTCTTCCAGCATGTTGGTACTTCTCCTCCCTTAAAATACTGTTAAACAAAATCTTCCATATCTTTATCAGTTTTTTCCCCTTCTAGCTTCCACACTTCTACAGGAATACCATTTATTTCTTGGGAATTTCCTGTAGATTGGTTATACATCACAATGTTTATCTTATCTCCTCCTATCCTAACTGTTAGTAATTAAGCCTTCTCTATCTCAAACCTTGGCACATTTAATTCTTCCATAAACATTTCCATTTTTATCTTTTCTTGCTTTTCATATTTCTCTGCTTTACACAGACTTTCCAAAATATTTCTAATACTTCTATTGTTACCTTCCTTGCTACAGCCTCCCTAAGCTTGGCAATAAACAGCTCTTTCTACTTTCTGTTGCCTGAGCTGTTGTACTAAAAGTTTCTGTGCTCTAGTGCTGTTATCAAAAACCAGTTACTTAACAGCAATCTTTCTAAACTCGTATATATTATCAAGGTAATCCCTTATTTTTTGCTTAGCATTCTGCAGTTGATCCTCTCCTTGTTCTGTGAGATTCTCCCTATTCTGCAATACTTAAACATTTGTCAGTTCCTCTAAATAAGTCTCGTTACTTCTTAACTTTTAGTTATGTACTTACCATAACTTCGGATGTATGGGATCCATCTCGCCTACATTCACAACAGATGGGTTCGGAGCCGATCCATCGGCTCCGACTCGGCAACTAATACACTAGCACAAAGTCTCTCATTGGCTGGGCTACTCCCTATCCCAGGATGCACTACACCTGCTTCCCCAGATCTTGTTTGTTCGCTTTCATACATCCATGCAAACACAGAAAAATTAGTAGTCACTATAACCAACTAAAGTTCTTCAAGAAAGATCTCCAAGAAAAAAGAGACTACAGCTCCTCTAAATCCGAATGGAAGGGGGAAGGAGGGTGGGTACTTATGAATGTAGGCGAGATGGATCCCATACATCCAAAGTTATGGTAAGTACATAACTAAAAGATGTAATGGGATCCTATCTCGCCTACATTCACAACAGATGGGACAGCGTCCCTAGCACCTACATCCCGTGTGGCTCATTGGAACACACTCCAGAGAACTGTGGAACCAAAGGAAGCTCTGCCTCGAGAAACCACATCCAATTTGTAATGAGAAATGAAAGTGTGCGGAGAAGTCCAGGTTGCCGCAGCACAAATATCATCTATTGATAACTTGGAGTGAAAAGCTACGGAAGTAGCCATTGCCCTGGTAGAATGAGCCTTGACTGGAAAGGGAAGGTCTTTGTTAGCCTGTGAATAAATAAAAATGATACAATCTTTAATCCATTTAGATATGGAGGTTTTGTTACTGGTTGACCCAATTTGTTCACTGCAAAGGAAACAAACAATTGATTTGATTTCGCGTTTGAGCGGTTCTATTCAAATATAATCGCAGTTGTCTATGTACGTCCAATTGATGCAAAGTATATTCTGCGTTATTAGAGAATTCTGGGAAAAAGACAGGGAGTTCTATAGTTTGTTGAATACAGAAAGAGGAGGCCACTTTTGGTATAAATGCAGGGTTTAATTTCAATGAAACTCTATGCTTGTGAAAAATCAAATAGGGAGGATCAGAACAAAGAGCTTGAAGTTCTGAAACTCGCCTAGCAGATGTTATGGCTACTAAAAAGGCCGTTTTCCAAGACAGAAATTTTAAATCACAAGTAGCAGCTGGTTCGAAAGGACGGGCAGTTAGGGCAGCAAGAACCATATTCAAATCCCAAGTCGGGACAGGATGAGATAAAGGAGGCCTAAGGAGCCAAGCCCCTTTAAGGAAAGCCTTACAAAGTTTGTGAGACATCAATGAAGGTTCAAATGAAGCATGAAAATTAGAGATCGCTAACTGAACCTTAATGGTAGAAACTGAAGAGCCCGACTGAAAAAGGGAGGCCAGAAAATTCAGAACCTCCGATACTGGTGCAGTGAGGGGATCTATACCCCCCGTTCTTGAGCCCAGAAGGCAAACCTTTTCCATTTACTGGAATAAAGTTTGATGGTGGAAGATTTATGAGAAGAAGACAGTATGTGGACCACGTCCGCGAAAGAGCATTGTCTCGGACTAAGGATGGAAGTGGAGTAACCATGCTGCCAACTTCAGGGACCTGAGAGACGGATGAAGCTGTCCTGACTGATGAGTCAACAGGTCTGGCACCGGATCCAGAAACCATGGACCTTCTATCGCATGCCTCTGTAGGAAAGGAAACCAAACTTGACGAGGCCAGTGCGGGGCAATCAAAATCATCTCGCTCTCCATGTAAATGGCCTTCTGTATCACCCTCGGTAGGAGGGGGAATGGAGGAAGGCGAGAAGACCGGGGGGCCAAATGTGAGTCAGAGCGTCCCTGGGAATCTGTCCCTGAGAAGGAAACAGTGTGAAGAACTCTCTGCATTTCGCATTGTGAGGGCTGGCAAACAGGTCGCAGCAAGGAAGACCCCATCTGTCGAAGATTTTCGCAGCTATACCCTGGTTGAGGGACCACTCGTGGGGTAAAAGAATGGTCCTGCTTAATCTGTCCGCAATCACATTGGACTTCCCCGGTATGTGCGTTGCCATTAGAAAGCGATTGGTAGCTACCGCCCAGTGCCAAAGTCTCATGGCTTCTCTGCATAGTGGGTAAGACCTGGTTCCACCTTGCTTGTTTATGTACCACACCACCGACATGTTGTCGGATAGGATAGTAATCGGGCCCTATGGGAGAGCGTGATGGAGAGCTTGGAGTACCAATAGTACCGTTCTCATCTCCAGGACATTGATATGCAAATGCGTTTCCTGGATCTGCCATGTGCCTTGGACCGACCTGTCCAGGTAATGACCCCCCCACCCTACCTAGGAGGCGTCCGTAGTCACAGTGGCAACGGGACGTTGAGGTATGAAGGGTCGCCCCTGGTCGAGATTTGATTGGAGAAGCCACCAATGCAGATCTCGACGGCAACTTTCCGTGATTATGATTAAGTGGTTCAAGGGAAGTTCCTGATAAGACCATTGAACCGACAGTAGCCATTGTAAAATTCGCATGTGAAGTCTGGCCAAGGGAACTAAAAGTATGGTCGACGCCATCGAGCCCAACAGTTGTAGGATCCGATGGGCGGGCTCTTGTAGGGGAGACAGGATTTGACTTGATCTTGTAAGACCTGAATTCTTGCTGCTGGTAAAAGGCGCATTCTTTTGTGTCTAAGTCTGCGCCTATGAAAGTAATACGCTGAGAGGGCTGTAGTACAGATTTTTGCAAATTGAACGTGATCCCCAAGAAACGCCCAAGGTGAACGTGGCTCTGAGCGCTTGGAGTAGTAGATGCTCGGAGGTGGCAGTAAGGAGCCAGTCGTCTAGATAAGGAAACACCTGGAATCCCAGACTTCTCAGGTGAGCAGTTACCACTGCCAGACACTTGGTGAACACCCTGGGGCTGTGGTGAGACCAAAGGGCAGTGCTCGAATTGGAAATGACTGACTCGAGGCGAAGCGTAAATGTCTCCTGGACTCTTGTGCTTTGGGATTCTGATAGTAAACGTCCTCGACATCTATGGACCACATCCATGCATCTTTTCCAGCAAAGGAAGAATAGATTGAAGAGTGACCATTCGAATTTGGACTTCTTTACGAAACGATTCAATGAACTGAGGTCCAAAATGGGCCTGAAGTCCCCTGTCTTTATTGGTACCAAAAATAATTGTGAGTAAGTTCCTGAACCGATCTGGTCGATGGGGACAGGGAGGATGGCTCTTTTTCTAGCAGCTTTGAAACCTCTAATGCTGCCTGATCCCGCTGACTGGGTGGTACGTCCGGGATTTCCCTTAAAGAAAGCGGGGGTTTGTTGAAGGGGCTGATATAACCTCCGGTAATAATGCGAAGCACCCACTGATCGCTTGTTATGGATTCCCAAGCTTGTGGGTGCGCCGCAAAGCGACCCCCGACTGGCTCCGGAGTTGCACAGTCAGGCAACAACTCAGGAACGCTGGTTGTATGAAGAACCATGAAAGGAATCGCGGTCTCCAGAGTTACGGGGCCTCTGCCACCTCTGGGGCGGCGTCTTCCAAAATCCCCCCCCCGCCTCTGGAGGGGGAATCACTGGGTGGAGTAGGGAAAGACTTCTGAGATTTTCTAAACCACATTTTCCCTCCTCTCCCAGCCTTGGGGTAAGGCCTAGAAGGAGCGGAAAATCGGGCCACAACGGCAGTCAAAGTCTTGCCCTCCTGCTCGCACCGAGTTAGTGTGTCCTTCACCTTGGGTCCAAACAAAGATGACCCATCAAAGGGGGCATCGGCGAAGGAAGACTTGAAGGCCTCCGCGAACGAACACAAGCGTAACCAGGCTTGTCTCCTGAGGGCAACGCCTGTTCCCGCTGCTCTACTCGCCCCTTCGGCCGCATATGAAATGAGCCTCATGGACGAGTTAACAATAGAAAAGAGGGTAGTCATCTGCGCCAACAGTCAGGGCCAGCGCCTCAGGTAGGTTACCAACAAGAGAGTCATTTAGCTCTTTGAGAAGATCCCTTTGGAGCCTCGTAAAATGACATAAGTAGTTTAGCGACCGTAAGGCAAAGGCCGCTGAAGACAGGGTACGCTTCCCGTACCTATCCATACTCCTAGAATCCTTATTAGGAGGATGAACAGATGTCGAAGCCTCTGCCACGTCCTGCTGTGTGGCAGAAGCCACCACCAAAGCATCTACAGGCACACCCTTTGTGAGAAACTCCTTCTGGGGGGGGGCTGACAAAAATTTATTGGGCCTCGCAGGCACCGGTTCCACAGAATCAGGGTGTTCCCACCCTTCGAGAAACCAAATCAAGGAGTTCATCGAAGGGCGGAGACACCCAGGAGGCGGAAGGCTGGGCCCCAAAGGCCTTGAGGAAGACTGACTCCTCAGCTGAAGGGGTTTTGGCTTGCCAGTCACCTCTCTGTCTCAGAATCTCCAAGATATCTGAGAAGGAGATATCATCCGAAGATGATTTGGGGGACCCTTCTGCGTCATCGAGGTCAGTATCCGATGTAATAGACTCATCTTGGGAGTCTACGTGCTTCCTCTTACACAATTTCTTCCGTGGGGGTTCGTCCGAAGCAGATTCGGACGGACCACCCGGAAGAAGGGAACCCCCGATGGGGGTATCCTCAGGCCCTGGGGCCCCACTGCCGGGGGGCTGCAACACAACAGAGGCACCAGTCTCCAAATCTAGTGACGGTGAGGCAGAATCTTGCTGAACCGGCAAAGGCATGGCCAGCGCGCTCCTCATGGCCTCAAAGGCCGGACCTCCAGAATCCAAGGAGGTCACTGGTCTAGAGGCCACAATGGCACTGGGAATTCCAGCAGCCGATGCTCCGAGAGGAAGACTAGGCACCGAAGCACCCAATCCCAAAGTATTCCCCTCGGGCCCGGCTGAAGAGGTCGCAGTACCAAACCCTGAACCGGAGGACAGGGTAGGAAGCACAGTCGGAACCGAGACCTCGAAGGGGTCTCTGCTCCGACCGTATGGCTCGCTTTGCTCCACCACCACCGACTCCAACGGCTCCGAGGAGGTTGGAGGAGGAATCGAATGTGTTGGAGGGGATCGGCTCGAAGCTAAATGTGCTGAAGCCGAGACCAATTTAGTAAACACTGGAGATTGGAATAGCCTCTGTAAAACCCTATCCAGGTCCGAATCTGAAAGTCTCGATGATTTAGAGGAGGTAGACAATCGAGAAGACTTTCCTCTCGGCTCCGAGGGAGAAGGGGACCGGCTCGAAATGGCTCCAATGCTATCGACCCGACTCCACCACAGCATGGACCACCATCGGCACGAAGGAGCCTTCTCGAGCCGAGGGGAAGAGTCTGAGCTGCACACTTCCACTGGCTCGAAGCCATTGGAACCGATGGAGGTGATTCACCTCGATACTCCAACTTGCGGCTCCGAAGCAGTGGAGCCGAGGTAGGAGGTATCGAGGCAGACCCTTCGACCCTTGGCCCCGAAGTCAGTGGAGCCGAGGAAGAAGAGGTCAATTTTGTCTTTTTAGAAGTCGGCTCCGACGGACTTGTCGGAGCGGACGATCTTTTCTTTTTGGAAGCAACAGGTAGATCTAAGGCTTCCTCAAAGAAGGCTTGATAAGCCCTTTCAATATTAATTTGTTCTTGCGTTCTTGAAGAACTCTAGATGAGAACGCATGACAGACGCTACAAGTCTCTTGCAGATGTTTCGGCCCCAAACAATAAACACATACTGAATGACTGTCTGTAATGGACATTTTATATTTGCACCGAGTGCATTTTTTAAAACCTGACTTTTGTTCCTTAGACATGATACAGGCCACAACAAGTACAACTCTAAGGAAATACTACTCTACCACAACAAGTATAGCACTACACACAAATTGCCAACTGAAAGCGAGACACACTGGCGAGTACTGGTGAAAGTTTACCTCACAACAATTTGAAACAAATTAAACGGCCCAAAGCCCTCTAATTTAAACGGGCTTTGCCCAAAAAACAACTAACCAAAAGTTAATAAAAACTAAAAGCACTCAAAGGTAGGGCAAAGGCCCTCTAACTTAAACGGGCCTTGCCCGACTGAACAAATTAAATTTTTGGAAACAAGCACTCAACAAAAAAACAATAAGAACTAGTAAGAAATAGCTGTTAAAACAGCTGTTTGGTTAATATAGACAAAAATTCCCTAGGTCAAGGACCAATAAGGTAAAAAGAACCACTTAGCTCCAGCCAAGTCGAGACCACGTCCAGCTTGTTAAGCGGCAAACGAGATCTGGGGAAGCAGGTGTAGTGCATCCTGGGATAGGGAGTAGCCCAGCCAATGAGAGACTTCGTGCTAGTGTATTAGTTGCCGAGTCGGAGCCGATGGATCGGCTCCGAACCCATCTGTTGTGAATGTAGGCGAGATAGGATCCCATTACATCCATAGCTCCTTTCTTTATTTTCCACTCTATTTTTAAACTCCACCTTAATTTCATCCCACTCCTTAGCTGCATTTTCTTAAGTAATTTCTACCCTCTTGAATCGCTCCTGAATAATCTCCACAAGCCATTCCTTATAGCCCACTCTTTTCAAAAGATAGATGGGAAAGCGCTAGTCTCTCATTTTTATTTTAGTTATTATTGGTGCATATCAAGACCGTAAATTAAATGCACATGTTCCTGTGAAATGTAAATTCTGTCTAGCCTAGCCCAGTTTTCATAATTTGGAAAATAATACATAAATTCACTTCAAACTCCTATTACTGAAGTCACATCTTCCATGCCAAATATTTTCATAAATTTCTTCAAAAATCTACCCTTCCTTGTGATACTTTTTGTTCTGGGGCCCCCAGACACATCTTCCCTGTTGCAAATCAGTGTAACATTCCTTGCTGAAAACTGATTTCTCCCAGAATTTTCTTAAGCTCCATTATAGTAGTTTTAGGTGGAATATAAATACATGCTAGCATAATCCCCATCCCTTGCCAGTAGCCCCTTAGCACTGCAAATCTACCATTATCATCTTTTTTTATCCTCTTATATCACTACTGGAGTTCCTCTTGCAATTAATATAAGTACTCTTTTGCTTTGTCTTAGATATTCTGCTGAATGACTATCCCGAAAATCTTTCTATATCAAATTCACATGTTCATTTTTTTCCAAGTGTGTCTTCTGTAACATAGCTATCTGCACTCTACATTAATATACTTCACTATTCTTTCTTTTTTTGTATTTATCTGTGAGACCATTGACGTTAAGACATTAGAAAAAGCATCATTGTATTAAAAAGTTATTATTCCCATGTTTTATGTTGAACGCCTTTTTTGTTTAATGTCTAGTTCCAGCTTTTATGTCACATGCATACACTGTTTGGCAGGTTGAACTTTTCTATAGCTGTTTCTTGTCATATCCATTTTATTTCATGCCCCGTCTTAGCAAACATTCTGTTTTATTGAAAACCTTCAAACAATAAAAGAAACAAACCCCAATTCCCCCCTAAAACCTATAAATTTAGTACTAACACACAAAATTATATACATCTTCAAATACTGAAGTTTTACCCTCCTAATAGGAGCAAATGTCCCAAACTAATAGCCACACATTCAGACTTGAGTTAACCTAAAACAAAGTTTATCTATGCTAAGAGGTATGGTGCAGCCTTTGCTTCTCCTAAGTGCTAACTGATTATGTCTTACTTTATAGCTCTCTCAGCTGGGAAAACCCCTGAATGCTTTCAGAGAACATTAGCACCTAGCCTGTTTCTCTTTTTTCCCCCAGCCAATCAGTCTCAACCAGATTATAACAAATTTCTCTATCAGATTGTCACCATGGAGACATGAGAAGCAGACAGTCAGTTTCTCTATCAGACTGTTCCCATGGAGACACAAGGATCAAATACAGAATTGCTACTAAGCATACACCCACTTATTAGAAAAAAGCCTCATAATATTCAATATTCCTTTTCATTTACTTGCTTTCTCTTAAAACTTGTTACTAAATCAATCTAAGGTCCTTAATCTAGTCATCCCCCTGGGCAAGAATGAGAAAAAAAGGTAATACATTTTTCCTCACACTCTTTTAACTAGGCATTTTATTACATTGCAGTTCCTACATTTCTTAAAACTGAACAAAAAGAAAGACAGAAGGAAGAAACAAAGGAAAAAAACAGCAGCACCTATTTACAGTTCCCAGTACACTTAAAAATAACTGATAAAACTTTACTTTATAGCATTCAAAGAAAACTGTACAACACAAAAGTAGTACAATTAAGAGAAAAATGTTTTCTTTACTTACAGTTAACTTTCTCCCCTCTCCAAAGCATTTTTCCGATTAATGACATGAAGTAGGGCATATACTTTACAGTCCCCCCCCAATCCAACAAATTCTGAAAAAGTCCAATATTTCCAGATTTTCTTATTCTGTCACCTTTCACAAATATAATTATTGCACTGTAATCCCACATTACGGTAGTGCTTTTCTTACTGTTCATATCCATC
Source organism: Protopterus annectens (assembly GCF_019279795.1). Classification (NCBI taxonomy): domain Eukaryota; kingdom Metazoa; phylum Chordata; order Ceratodontiformes; family Protopteridae; genus Protopterus; species Protopterus annectens. The sequence continues at coordinate 1,170,114,507 of NC_056729.1, read as the reverse complement.
TCCCAAATCCTATCTCTACTTCATTCCCAATGTACTCTTGATTCTTCTAGTCAACTCTTCTGGTTCTTCTCTCTATGACATTTTTTCTGTTGAAACAGCGAAAAGATTTAAATGGTACAATCTCTCTGTGGTCTTTATTACTACAATAATAAGAAGCAGAATCTCCTCCTGTTTCACAGTTCATTTTCTTTGTTGGATAAACTTTTGTATTTCCTCCTTAGCACATACTTCATCAAAAATGATTCTGTCCCTCTAGGAAAGAATACATTGAAGAGAGCTGAGTGCAGCAGTTTGAATCTCACACCTGCATCTCAACATTCCTGAATAGTGGAATTAATTTACTCATCCTCTGCCTGGTGTACAATGAGTAATCATTCTCCACAAACACTCTCCTGTCTCTCACTTTTAGTATTTTGTCCTTCTGCCACAGTTTTGTCAGAATCAACTTCTTCTACTGGTAGGATTGCAGTTTTACTATTGAAGGTCTAGGCTGCTTTCTCATAGCCAGGCTTGGAGCATACTCACGATGTGCCCTTTCAACTAAACTCCTGCTGTGGAATACCAGTCCAATTGCTTATTTGTGCTTTCATAAAATTAATGCAGTCTGTTCCTTCCAGCTTCTCTGGTACAGCTGGAAACTCTGGTTTTCCCTACATGCTCTGTCCTCTAATTCTATTTTTTTTAAACATCTCTTCCTCAGCAGTCTCATATTCAGCCAAATTTTTCTTCATTTCTGTCTCTATTTTTGCAGCCATCACCTCATCTGAATATGTTTAAAGCATCTTCCATTTTTTCCAGCCTTTTATTTGTGCTGATATACTCCATCAGTGTTTCATTTAAAGGTTTGTGTGCAGTTGTATTGTATCTTCCTGAAGGTAACTGGAAATCTTGCCTGGAGGTTGTACTGTTTTTTGCTGAACAGCTGCAGAATTTTCTCACGTCAGTTCTTCATCCTCACTTTTTGATTGTTTTCCAGGTGCTCTGTATTTCTTTTTTCCTGGCATCCAGGCAGTACACTTACTAGCCAATTACTGAAATTCAACCATAAACACAAAAGTCTACTGGCCTCTGTTGAGTTTCTGTTTTCACACTTGCGGAGGTAGAGTTAACCCAGTTTGCAGCCATCTTGGAAGTCCTGTCTCATTCTCTTTGGTATTCTTCTATGGATTCATATTCCAGAATATAAGGCTACAGGTTTCTGCTTCTTTCTCACACCTCCAGCAAGTTTGTCTGTTCCAGGAAACACTAACAGATCTCATCAGGTTTAAAAAATATGTAAACATTTCCATGCAAATATTCTAAATTTGTGGATTTTGTTATATAGATTGGTATTTTTCTTATGTTTCTTCTCTGTTTCTAATATTGAGTCACCTAGGTCTGTTTTCCATTTTTTTCTCCATTTTTATTCTGCCTCTCTCCTACCTCTTTTTAGCCACCTCCTTCTCATCCTTAACAGCTCTCCCATCTTTCTTCCTTCATTTAGGACAAGTACCTTTTAAGCCTAGCCATGTGTAGATCAATATGCATGTATGCCTTTAAGAAGTTTTTCATGGGCTTGCACAAGTGTATAAATACTGAGCACTTCCGAGCCTGGCTGCCATTTTGTAGTAAGCTGTTGAGATCTAAGCATGTATGTCTGTGTAGTCTGTCAGTTAATCAGTTTGTTTATATTTTGTAATGCTGCTATCCATCCTGATGTGTTTCTATGTTCATTATCCCTACTAGAGAGGAACGAGTGACACCATGCATCCCAAATCTCTGACAAGTTCCAGTATCCCTGATAAGCCTAAACAAGGGCTTGGGGGATGAAACATTTATAAGCAGGGGCCCAGGAAATTAATTATTTCTAGGCTGCCTGTGTCCATTAGAGATACAGGTGCTACACCAGAGATGAATTTCCTGTCCCCCAACCAATTGTCCAAGTTGTACTTGAATTGCATTAGGTATGAATTAGAAGTTATGTACCTACCATAACGTTCCATGTTAGTTGTCTTCTCTCGCCTTCTTTCTTGCTGGATGGGTTCGGAGCCTGGCACTTGCTAAGCTCGAGAGTCACTTTTACCAGCTCGAGGCAGCCCCATATCCCATGATGCAAGGCGGTAATTACCCAGATCTCGTTTGTTATCTAGAGGAAAAAACTGCCTATAAAACTTTCCACCAAGGAAAGAGGAACAACTAACCTAAAAAGGCTGTAAAGGGAAATCAGGTAATCAAGGACAAGAACTAACTGGTGTCCAAGGAAGAAGAATCTTCCAGAGAAAAAGGGAGATCAAGGTCTGTCCAGGCTAGGGGGACAGGAGGGAGGGACGCAAGAAAGAAGGTGAGAGAAGACAACTAACATGGAACGTTATGGTAGGTACATAACTTCTAAATGTTAAGTTGTCAATCTCGCCTTCATTCTTGCTGGATGGGACCGCGTCCCTAGCACCTCTATCCTGGGTGGCTCAATGGAACAGAATCTTGAGAACTGTGGAACCAAAGCTTGCCCTGTCCCTGGAGGCCAAATCCAATTTGTAATGAGAAACGAAGGTATGAGGAGTGGCCCAAGTGGCTGCTGCACAAATAGTATCTAAGGGTAGCCTAGCCTGAAAAGCTGTAGAAGTGGCTAGACCTCTTGTGGAATGAGCTTTAGGTTTTGAGCTCAGCTGTTTGCCCCTAAGCTGACAAATGTCAGAAATGGTGGAAGATAGCCATCTGCATAAGGTCACTTTAGAAACAGGGAGACCTTTTTTATTTTCAGCATAAGAAAGGAAGAGCTGATCGGACTTCCTAAATTGCTTCGTTCTGTCCAAGTAATATCTGAGTTGGCGATGAACATCTAGGTAATGTAATTTTTGTTCCGCCCTGTTAGAATAATTTGGAAAAAATACAGGAAGATCAATGGATTGGTTTAAATTTGTCTTAGAAGCAACCTTGGGCAAAAAGGATGGATTGGTTCTCAAGGATACTCTGTCCTTGTGGAAGACCAAATAAGGGGGACGAACACAGAGGGCATGAAGTTCAAACACACTTCTAGCCGAGGTAATAGCGACTAGAAAAAGTGTCTTCCAAGAAAGAAACTTTAATGAACATAAAGCAGTCAGTTCGAAAGGGGGAAGTATTAAGGATGTCAGCACTAAATTTAGGTCCCACTGTGGTGGAGGATCCCTAACAGGGGGTTTAAGAAGGAACACTCCTTTGAGAAAGGCTTTACAAAGTTTGTGGGACATAATGTTGTGGTCTGCAAACCCGACATGGAAATTCGAGATTGCTGCCAACTGAACTTTGACTGTGGAAGACGAAGAACCTGAGTGAAAATTTCCGCTAGAAAATCCAAGACCAACTGAATAGGGGCAGTAAAGGGGTCCATGTTCTTAGATTTTGCCCAAAAGGAGAAGCGTTTCCACTTGCTAGAGTAAATCCTCCTGGTAGAGGATTTAAGAGAAGCTACTATGATATCTCTAACGGGATTAGAGATCATAGAAAGCCTGGCTAAGGAAGGAAGTGGAGCAACCAAGCTGTGAGGTTGAGGGAAGGAACGGACCGGTGCAGTTGACCTGACTGGTGGGTCAGAAGATCTGGAGCTGTGTCCAGATGCCAAGGCTGCACCAAGAGATGGCGATGAAGGAACGGGAACCAAATTTGTCGAGGCCAGTAAGGGGCAATGAGAATCATTTTGGCTCTCGAGACGGTAGCTTTCTGGAGTACTTGTGGTATCAAAGGAAAAAGAGGAAAAGCATAAAGGAGACACCGGGGCCAATCTTGGGTAAGAGCGTCTCTGGGGGGATGGCCCGGAAGTGGGAAGAGAGAGAGAAGAAGTCTGGGCATTTGCTGTTTTGAGGTGTAGCAAAAAGATCTCAGCATGGGTGGCCCCACTTCTGAAAAATCTCCTCCACTATGGATTGCTTGAGAGACCACTCGTGAGGCATGAGTATAGCTCTGCTCAATCTGTCCGCTATTATGTTGGTTTTCCCGGGGATATGCATTGCTACCAGAAACCGATGAGAGGAGATCGCCCATTGCCAAAGTCTGAGAGCTTCTCGACACAAGGGATAGGACTTGGTTCCGCCCTGCTTGTTGATGTACCACACGACGGACATGTTGTCCATGTGAACTGCAATAGTTCCTAAAGGAAGAAAGTCGTTGAGGGCTTGCAACGTTAAAAGCACTGCTCTCATATCTAGGACATTTATGTGCAGGTGGTATTCGAATGGTTGCCACGTGCCATGAACCATCCTGCCCTGATAATGCCCCCCCCACCCGATCAGGGAGGCATCCAAAGTGACCGTGGCTACCGGGGCCGGGGGAACAAATGGTCTGACCTGATGGACTAGAGAGGAAATCCACCAGGATAGATGTTTCTTGCAGGTTTGTGTCACCAGGATCTTGTGACGCATGGGAAGCTGCTGGAAGGACCATTGGGTGAACAACATCCATTGTAGGAGATGCATGTAAAAACGGGCCAGAGGAAAAAGTGTGATGGCAGCTGCCATGAGGCCCAACACTTTCAGGACCAACCTTGCTTGTACCCTTTTGCTGGATAGGATGATCCGAACATGGTTTTGGATATCTAGGATTCTCTGACTTGTTAGGTTTGCTGACATCTGAGTAGTGTCTAGATTTGCGCCTATAAAGGTAATAGATTGGCAGGGTGATAAGGAAGACTTTTCGAAGTTGACCAAAATTCCTAACTGACCGCAGAGACGTAGAGTGTAATCTCTGGCTTGGAGAAGTTGATGCCTGGTGGTGGCTGAGAGGAGCAAGTCGTCGAGATACGGAAACACCTGGAATCCTTGACGTCTCAGGTGAGCCGTGACCACTGCCATGCATTTGGTGAACACTCTGGGGGCTGTAGTGAGACGAAAGGGCAGGGCTCTGAATTGAAAATGACTGGTCCCCAGCCGAAAGCGGAGAAAACTTCTGGAGCGTCTGTGGATTTTTATGTGATAGTACGCATCCTGAAGGTCTATGGAGCACATCCAGTTGTCTTTGCCCAGAAAAGGCAAAATCGATTGAAGTGTGACCATCCGAAATCTTGTCTTTTTGACAGACTTGTTGAGCCTGCTGAGGTCTAATATTGGTCTCCAGTCTCCCTTGAGTAGATTCCGGACTCTAAATGATCTGTTGGTACTGGCTGGATGGCCCTTTTTTTTAGAAGCTTTGAAACCTCTAGTTTTGCAATTTCCCTTAGACCGGGTGGAACGTCTGGAAGGGAACCTTTTTGAGGGAAGGGGCTTTCCTCGAAAGGAATCTTGTAACGCTCGGATATGATCGACTGTACCCATTTGTCTTGAGAGAGGGAAAACCAGGCTTCTGGGCACAGCGACAATCTCCCCCCGACTGCCTCCAAGGGTGGACAGTCGGGCAACACCTCAGGGATGCTGGAAGGGCTTGTCAGAGAGAGGCTCTGCTGCCCTGGTTCTCTGGACCTCCTCTGCCCCTAGGGCGTCTTGTTATTACCCCCTCTGCCTCTGGGGGTAAATTGACCACGTGCGTCAGGCGTGACTCCCTGAGATTTTCAGAAACACATTTTCCCTCCCTTCTGACCTTTGGGGTAAGTTCTAGAAGGGTGGAGAACGGACTCCTCGGCAGAAAGAGTCTTGCCGTCTTGCTCGCACCTGGTCAAAGTGTCCTTCACCTGAGGGCCAAACAATGTTGTCCCATCAAAGGGAGAGTTTGTGAAGGACGCCTTAAAGGGGTCTGCAAAATTACAGAGCCGCATCCAGGACTGACGTCTGAGAGCCAATCCTGTGCCTGCAGCTCTACTCGCCCCATCGGCTGCATAAGAAATGAGCCGCATGGAGGAGTTGGTTATGGAATTAAGGATTCCCAGCTGAGAGGCAATCTTTTCTTGAGCCCCTGCCGCTGACGGATCCTGTACTACTTCACCCAATTCTTTGAGGATGTCTCTTTGAAGTCTGGTGAAGTGACAAATAATTCAGCGAACGCATAGCAAAGGTCGCTGAGGAAAACATCCGCTTGCCATACCTGTCCATGGACCTAGACCCCTTGTTAGGAGGATGGACCGGCACGGAAGGATCTGTAAGTTCCTTTTTGGTGGCGGCCGCCACCACCATGGCATCAACCGGGACACCCTTAGTAAGAAACTGCTTTTCAGCGGGGGCCGTGATAAACTTTGAAGGTCTCCTGGGGACTGGTTCCACCGAATCAGGAGATGCCCACGCCTTTCGAGCTATGACTTCCATGAGGGGGTCGAAAGGCGGAGACACCCAGGAGGTGGAGGGTCGAGATCCAAAAGCCTCCAGGTATACCGATTCATCCTCGGAGGGATTAATGGAGGGCCAGTTCCCCCTCTGTTTCAGGAGTTCAAGGATGTCTGAAAAGGAGACATCCTCAGAGGGAGATCTTGGGGACCCCTCCGACTCATCTAAATCGGTATCTGATGTTGTAGACTCAGGGGAGTCTAAGTGCTTCCTCTTGCAGGTCCTCTTACGCGGGGGTTCACCTGAAGGATCAGGAGAAACCTCGGAAAAGGAAGTTCTTCCCAATGGGGAGACCTGGGGCGATGGATCTCTGGGTCCGGGGGTAAGAGAGCGGGAAGAGGCATCTACAGGCACCATAGAGGGAGGAGCTAAAGGAACCGACTGCTGACTAAGCTCCGGGGCTAGCACACTCCTCATCACCTCGGCTCCTCCCAGGGAGGGCCGAGATCCCATCGAAGAAACAGGGATCCCTGGTCCCACCGAAAGGGAAGGCTCTGAAGCAGATGTCGGGGCCGAGCTCACCAAGGCCGAAGCTCCGAGGGGGAGAACGGGGTCGGACAAGGGTCCGATGCCACTCGCACCCTCGGAACCGACCAGGGAAGCCCGACGCCCTGATCCCTCCAAGGAAGGTCTCAAGGAGGAGATAGGAGTCGAGGGCACGGAGCGAAGGTGTGGTATCGGCTCCGAAGCAGCAACAGTCACGGTACCAATAATCTCCGGCTCCGAACTCTGTAGGAGAGTCGAAGGAGGAATTTCAGGAGGGTGTAGAATAGCGGTCGTCTGTTGAGACGGGCTATGGAGCATCTGGGCTAGTGCCTGTGATTTTAATAGCCTACTCACCACTCTCTCTAAGTCATGGTCTGAGAGCCTGGAAGACCTCGATGATCGGCTCCGATGGCTCCGCTCCGAAAGCAAGGGGGAGGCTGGAGCCGAGTGTATAGATTCCAATGAAGGAGATCTAGACCTCTTTTTCGACGGAGCCATCGGAGCCAAAGAACATTCGGCTCCAGGCGGAGCCGACAAGTTGTCGGCTCCGAGCGGAGACAAAGATATGTCGGCTCCAGCCGGAGCCGAGACATGCTTCAACGCTAGGGTGTCGGCTCCAGCTGGAGCCGACACAGGTGCCAAAGCCAGGGTATCGGTGCCGAATGGCGCTGGTACTGAAGCTTCCAACAAGGAAGGATCAGCTCCGGACGGAGCCGATGTCGACTCTGGCGGAGTCGGAACCAAGACCACAGACTTGGACACCGAAGTCTGGGTCTTGGGAGGCTTAGAGGGCTTCCCGGAGCCAACCTTAGCCGGGGAGCTCTCAGGCTTAAGAAGACCCCCGAGGATCAACTTATTTCTACGTTCCTGCAGGACTCTCTGGCTGAAAGAATGACAGATAGCACAGGAGTCCTGCAGGTGTAGGGGTCCCAGGCAATAAATACAAGAAGTGTGACCGTCTGTCAGAGACATCTTCTGACAGCACGAGTCACACTTCTTGAAACCTGAGACCCTAGTATCTTTGGACATGTCTGAGTCCTAATACACACACACACCAATCAGACCAAAAAAGACAATAATAACTAAAAATTAGAACAGTGAGATACAACACCCACACACCTAAGGAAAATCCTGACAGGAACTGTGAGGGAGGGTAAGGCCTAAGGCCCAAAACACAGAAACTTATGAATAAGGGAACTAAAGGGAAATGGGTATGGAGCTAAGTGAATAAGGTTCAGTAAAAAAAACTATAAAGAATAAAATTTAGGGTATTGGGATACCTAAATCTTTCAAAAAGAGCAATGAAAAATCACTTACCAGGAGCTGGTAAAAAGGATGACCTCATTAGCAAAGCGGCAAACGAGATCTAGGTAATTACCGCCTTGCATCATGGGATATGGGGCTGCCTTGAGCTGGTAAAAGTGACTCTCGAGCTTAGCAAGTGCCGAGTCGGAGCCGAGGATCGGCTCCGAACCCATCCAGCAAGAATGAAGGTGAGATTGACAACTTAACATCTCTATTTCACATGGATGGGGAGCCTGTTCCAGAGATGGTGTAGTCTCTGGGATACATACCAGTCTCTCCAACAGGTCCTATTTATATCACAGGCAAGGTTTAAGTCTTTAGAATGGGTAATTCTAGTGCTGTTTGTTTTGCAGATGTGCAGGAAGTCCATCAGGGTGGGGTCTGACAATGCCTTGTATGCCAGATATAGATCTCCCCTCAACAAACGGTACAATACAGGGATAGGGCTTTGAAGTAGTCTGCATAGGACGTGTTACGTATGCCCTGCATTTTTTAGTAATGAACCGCTGTGGGTATTCCAAATGTTGGATGGGCTTGGTTTAAGTACATACCAAAGGGACCACTGCATTCAATAACAGGTCTGAAGAATGCAGAATATAGTGGAACAATGACCTCCTCGGACCTAAATGCCATACATTTGCTTATAAGTTCCATAACATAGAATGATTTCCTCACTACTGTAGACACATGGTGGTCAAAGGCTATATAACTCTGTGTGTCCCCAGGTCTTTGACCTCTCGCCAGCTTTTAGGGGTGTGTTAATATGGTAGTTACCAAGGGTAGATGACTTCCTGAGGGATACCATTATGCATTTCTTGGCATTTAGTTTTAGTCATGGCTCTGACAACAGTTATTTGTCTGTGTCAGCCTTTCCTGGAGAAAATTTGTGTTGGTGGGGGATTCTATGACCACTTCTAATCTGCAAATCTAGTCAGCCAGAAGCCACTGACAATGGCCTTGACTTTAGAGAAGTAAATGCCGAAAAAAAGAGTGGTCCCAGAACCGATTCTTGCAGGACTCCACTTGTGACTGGCCACTCTGCAGAGATGGACTCCCTAGTTCTGGTCCTGTCTGTGAGCCATCTGGCTCTCCATTGGGTGACATAAGGGTTTATATTGGATCAAATTTGGGCTAGGTCAAGGTAGGCCATGTGAACTATCCCCCCCTCATCTATTGCTTTGGTGACCTTCTCAAATAAGTCCACCAGGCTCAATAGCCATGCCCTGCCTTTGACGAAACCAAACTGAGTTGGGTTCAGTGACTGGTGGTTTCCTATGTCATTATTGATAATTTCCCTGATAATTCTTTCCATGGCTTTGCATACGAGACTAGTGAGAATTACGGGTCTGTAGATGGCCCAACATTTTGCAGAGGGATGACTGCTGCTGTTCTCCATTCATGAGGCACAAAGCCTGTTTGGAGGATACATTTAAATGTCAGTTCCAGAGGGCATGACAGGTAGTGATTAATGCTATTTAGAAGGCATCCTGGTATACTGTCTGGGCCCACTGATTCAGTGTTCTTAGCCTTAGAGAGAGCATTAAGAACCTGTTCCCTAGTGACAGTAGGGGAATTATATTTGATATTTCCTGAGGGGAAATTGAAGGTGGGTGAGAGGGGTAAAGCTGGAGTTGAATTTGTTGTCCAGTAGGTTTGCTTTATCTTCTGGCTCAGTATAGGTGGCTCCGTTTACAATGAACTCTGCACACAACTATGCATTTCCTTTGAGGTTGCACACAAAGCTAAATAATGCCCTGTGGTTGTCCTTGGCCCGGGAGGCCAAATTTACCTCAAATTTGACTTTGGTAGACTTTATTTACCTTCTGAGTTTTTTATTTAGTTTGATAAGAGTGCTTTTATCCTGTTGAGTGCTACACTTCCTAATTTTTGACATGATTTTCTTCCATCTGTTATACAGCTTACTGATGTTATGATTCCACCAGGGTGGCTTGTTTTTTGAGTTAGTTCTGTACTTCCTGTGGGTACAGCTGACTCTATGCAGCTTTTAACATGCTTGCATAAGGTGAAGAGTTCCATGTAGGTAGCAGTGCTCTCAGGGTATACGTGGTCTTGGCATTTTGCCAGGTTATCACTTAATAGTAGGAGTTAGCCTTAGAGTAGTTCCTGAACTTTCCAGGGTTAGCTGGGGGTCCGGGTTTTATTTTTACTTCAAAAAAGACCATTTTTAAACTGACCTTACCAGAGAAGACATTATACTAGGGAATGTGCAGCATTCTCCCATACTAGTGAGGGCTAGATCCAGTATGTTTGCACCCCCAGCTGGGATATTGACAATGTAGTCCACAGAGTTTGTGTTAAGAAAATCCAAGAATCTCTGTGCCTGCACGTTTGGCACTGTATATGATTCCCAGTTAATAGTGGGTAATTAAATTCACCCATGAAAATGGTATTGGGTTGATGGTGTTTCCAATAAATTTAAATACATATTATTGGTTTCTTGGGTCATAGAAGGGAACCTAAAGCTTGCAAGGAAATGGTATGGAATTTTGCCTACTGTGATTTGAACGTGGAGAAGCTCAAGTGCATTGTCCTGTTTGACCCAGCACTGAGGTGTATTTATTTTGATGTAAACTGAGACACCTCCACTTTTAGTCCCTGTCTGTGTAGCAGCTAGTCTAAATGTGTGGAAGGCATTATAGCCGTGCACTGCTGGTATGTCCTCTGTGGCTATAAACCATGTCTCAGTGACCTCACAGAAGTCAGCATTCTTTAGAGTTAGAAGAGCTTGTCGGAAGTGGAGATTTTTGTTTAGACTCCTAATTTTAATTTCTTGAATCATCTCTGGGGTTTGTGTTGCCTCATCTCATTCTCCTTTTGCTACCATTTATTTTTTAATCCAATATATTCCCATTCTAACATCGTTTTCCAGTTGGAATTCTCCTTGCAATTCCAATGAAGTCTGTAATCTTCCCCCTACTTAGGTTCATAGGTAGGTACTAGGCTACTGGCCCTAGGGCCTATACAAGCCTAGCCAAAAATGTACCCTGGCTTTCGCCACCCAAGAAAATTATTTTCCTGTGCCCCTGTCAAGCAGAACCACAGAAGTGATCCCCGGGGTGAATTTCCTATTACCCATCCAATCAAGATTTTTCTTGAAGAGTGCTAATGAGGAGCTCTGTTTGACATAGATAGGTAGTCTGTTCCAGAGCATGGTAAGTCTCTGGGACAGGAATCTATCCCTCCAGCATGTTCTGTTTATTGTGGTGACAAGGTTTAGGTCCCTAGAGCGTGTAGCTCAGAGGGATTGGGATTTCTTTAAGTGGAGCATGTCCAACAGCTCTGGGTTTGACATAGCTTTGTATGTTAGGCAGAGATCGCCTCTGAGTAGGCGATATGCGATGGAGTAAAGCTGGAGTTTTTTGAGACGGTCTGTGTAAGGCATCTGTTTGAGGCCAGTAATCCTCTTTGTGAGGTATTTTTACGGCCTTTCCAGGTGTTGTAGATGTCTTGTGAGGTACATACCAAAAGGGGTGTTGTACTCTATAATGGGTCTAATGAGTGATGAGTAGAGGGGAACAATGACCTCTTTTTTTCTGGATGAGAAACCTTTTGTGATGAGGTGTGCCACGCAGAAGGATTTCCTGACCACTTTGGCAATGTGATTATCAAAGGAGAGACTACTGTCCACCTGTGTCCCAAGGTCTCATCACACTTTCAGTGTTAAGTAGACTACTGCCTATGTGGTAGTTCATGGGTACAGAATTTCTACCAAAGGGGATGACCATGCACTTTTTGGCATTGAGCTTGAGACCATGTCTTTGACACCAGACATCTGTCTCAGTGAGACCCTTTTGTAGGATGTCCACATCATTAGGAGTTTCAATTATGGCTCCTAGTTTGCAGTCATCTGCGAATTTAGTTAGCCAAAGACGTTCTGTGTTAGCCTGTACTTCAGAGAAGTAGATACCAAACAGGAGAGGACCCAGGACTGAACCCTGTGGTACTCCACTTGTCACCGGTCTGAAGTCTGATTTGGAGTCTGCTACTTTCACAGTGTGGGTTCTTTCAGTAAGCAAGTTGGCAACCCATCTTGTGACATAGGGATTTATACCTAGTTTAGTGAGTTTATCTATAATTCCAGAGTGGGGGATGGTGTCGAACACCTTGGCGAGATCTAGATAGGCTGTGTGAACCACCTTACCCTCATCTATGGCTTTGGTGACTACTTCAAAGAAGTCTATCAGGTTTAGGAGACATGATCTGCCTTTTACAAACCCAAACTGTGTGGGGTCCAGGGTTTGGAGATCTCCAATGTCTTTGTTTATGAGATCCATGATGATACGTCCCATGGCCTTGCAGACGAGGCTCGTCAGTCTAATGGCGCGGTAGTTCCCAGGGTCTGTTGTGCCCCCCCCTTTGTGGAGTGGGATAACTGTTGCTGTGCGCCATTCAATGAGCACAAAGACTGAGGTGAGGCTATGATTGAACATGGTACTTAGGTGGGGTGCCAGTTCATTCTGTAGTTCATGTAGAAGGCAGCCTGGGATGTTGTCAGGTCCCATGGATGCTGTGTTCTTGGCTTTGGAGTGTGAAGTTTTTACCTGTGCAGCCGTGATTACAGGAACTTTGCATTCTTCCGGTATAAAGATGGGCCCTTTAGGGGGTGAGAGGGGGGTAAAGTTAGCACTGAACCTATCTGCCAGGATGTTGGCAATATCAGTTGGTTCTGTATATTTAGTGTCATTGTGCTGTAACTCGGAGCAGATCTGAGTGTTGCCATTGAGATTTTTGACATAGCTATAGAATGCTTTGTGGTTGTCTTTAGAATCAGTGGCAATTTTGTTTTCATAACTAGCTTTGGAGGATTTTATGAGGGATCTCAGCTTCTTACTGAGGCTGACCAGGGAGTTCCTCCAATCATAGGATTTTACTCTTTTTTGCAACAGTTTCTTTCTTCTGTTGTAGAGTTTGTTTATGGCAGAAGACCACCAGATTTGCTTACTTTTTTGGAGGATAGCATCTTGGTTCTGATAGGGATAGCACGATCCATGCACTTGTGTAAGTGCTTATAAAGTGAATTTGTGTAGGATTCTGCAGTCGTACCTCTATTGTCAATCTGCATGGGTGTCATGAAGTTTGCCACTTCTGTCTTAAGAAGCGTGAAGTTGGCTTTGGAGAAATTTTTTACAGTTGTTTTCCTAATGGGGGGTGGGAGCGGGATGTCGATGTCTAGGGTGATTAGCTTGTGGTCGGGTCTGACCAATGAGGAGCTGACCTCTGGTGTGGAACACCGGTCACCCATGTTGGTGATGACCAGGTCTAGGATATTGCTGCCTCTGGTGGGGGTGTGGATAAGTTGATCCAAAGCGTTGGAATTGATGATTTCCAGAAAACGTTGAGCAAAAGAGTTGGTACATGAATAGTTTTTCCAGTTAATGGTAGGGTAGTTGAAATCACCCATTATTAGAGTGCTGGGTTGTACCTTAATATTTTCCAGTGTATCAAGAAAAGAGGAATGGGAATTCTGGGGCATGGTGGGGGGTCTGTAGCAAGCTACAATTTGGATTGGGGTTTTGCCCGGAGTTAGTTGAACTTGGATAATCTCGGATGCATTACGCTGAGCAACTAGCTTGGAGGTGTAGATATCCTTAATGAATATGGACACGCCTCCACCTTTATTGGTACCAGTACCTATCTCCCTCTCGTTTTTTCCCCCTAATCTCCATGTTAATATATTTCTTTTCTTTTCTTTCTCCTCTTCTCTTCTCACTATATGTAATATTGTTTTCCATCCCTCCACTCTCTCTCCATATCTTTCTCAATTCTCCTCACAATTTTTGTGCATTGCATATCAATCTCTTCTTGCGTTTTTCCTATCACTACTTCTATCACATCCTTACCCTCTCTCAGATCCCTCTCCTTTACTATTTTTTCCATTCCGCCTTAGAGACTATACTATTCATAATATGTTAACTATCAGATATGCCTGTAAACATTCCTTAAGATCAGGTACTCCTATCCCTCCTTTTTCCTTCGCTTCTGTCATTCTTTCCTATGTCATTCTTGGTTTCCTTCCTTCCTTCTCAAATGAATTCCCTGCTTATCTCTTTTACTTTTTAAGTAATTTTTTTCCCGGCAGTTCCCAAAAAGCTTGTCTTAGGTACAAAAACTGGGCTTTAATTCACATCTGTAACACTTGTACTTGCTGGTCATAGACCAGGTTTATTGTCTTCCATTTTCCTTTTGCTCTTTAACTCTATTGTATATTTCCTCATATGTTTTCTGTTTTGACTCCTCTCCTGTGTTCCTAGTTTGATTTCCAAATATTTTATTTTGCTCACCTCTATTCATCCCATTCCTCTGTCTCTTTATTTGAACTTCTTTTGTTTATTACAATAGTTTTATTTTTTTCCTTATTTATTTTACAACTTACCATCCTGACAAATTCCTTTTAACAGTTCTCTTAACTTTTTTTATATCATCTCTATGCCTAGTTAGAGTGAGGAGTATATTGTCTGCATATAATGATATTTTTTCTCTCACCCCACTCATACCTCCTTATTCTACTTCTCCTTACTGTTTCTGCTAGGGGTTCAATGTATTGGATGAACAGAAGAGGGGAGACTGGACATCCCTGCCTTGTTCCTATCTGAATTTCTATTGTATCTGATTGCCTTGTCCTTATTTTTACTTTTGCCCAAGTTCTCTCATATACCTTTTCTATCTTCTTAACCCATCTCTCAGTAATATTACTTCTTCTAGCTACCTCCAGTATGTATTTTCATTGCACTCTATTAAAAGCCTTTTCTGTGTCGAAGGGTATTGGCACTACGTATTTATCTTTATTTTGGGCATCCTGCATTATCAATAGGGTCCTTATCAAATTATCTGTTGTTCATCTATCTGCGACAAAAACCTTGCTGGTCATCATGTATTAGTCTGGGTAGAATTCTTCCCAGTCCTTACATACGGACCTTCATGAAATACTTATATCCATGGTTTAACACGGATATTGGTCTATATGATGCTGTCTGTCTTGGCCCTCTTTGCGTATCACCTGTGACTACAGCTTCCTTCTGGAAACTGGGAATTTGCCCCCCTCTTGAAATTCATTAAATAAACCTACCCATCTGTTCATTATCTCCTCTTTCTTTACTCCCCAAAACTCTACTGGGATTCCATCGATTTTCATTTCATCATCTTTTGCCACACATTTAATATTTCTTCCCTCACTGCTCCTTTTTATCAGCATTTGTCTTTCTTGCTCTTCCAGTTTTGTCATCACAGGTCAGTGCCACTCATTTCCCCATTTCCTTTGCAATTTCTTCATCATCATCATCTACTTTATACAGCTCCTGATAGATCTCTCTGAATACCTCTAAAATGTCTTTCAGTTTTATTCTTTTCTTCCCTCTTGCCCCCTCCTCCAACTCATATATCTTTGTTTCCACCTTTGGCTATCTTAATCGTGTTGCCAAATATTTTCTTACCTTGGGGCTTGTTTTAAAATAACAGTTTCTCCACTGCTATTCCCTTATTCCAAATTTTCTCATCCACCCTCTTTGAATTCTCCTGTTTAAGTTTATCTCTCTTTCCCTCCTCTACAGCTTTCCTTCTCTAGTCTCCTTCTGCAATTCTACCAATTCTTTTTTTCAAGTTTATCCTTTTGGTTTCTATAATTTCATTTCTAATTGTCCACTTTTGTTGTCTGACCATAACAAAGAAGTTGTCATTTGCTTTAGTTTCTGGATCACTTTCTGTCTTGCAGCAATGGGAAAGGCCTGAACCCTATAAATTACTACTGGCAGTATATACAATTTAATAGCTAGTATCTTCTGCTGTAAATCCAGCTGCAAGTCCTTCCAGACAGATTGAAATACCCCTGCATTTTACTTACTGTATTATATTCTAGTGGCACTGAATTCTTTAATGTAGATAAACATTTTAGTTCTAGATAAGTCATTGGTTGGGGGCAGCACAGTATCACAGCAGTTAGCCTCACGGCAATAGTTTCCCCAGTTCAATTCTTGGCTTGGGTGCCTTCTGTGTGAAGTCTACATGTCCTTCCCATGTTCGTGTGGGTTTCCTCCAGGTGCTCCAGTTTCCTCCCATATTCCAAAGACATGCAGTAGGTGGGCTGGACACTCTAAACTGGCCATCGGTGTGAGTGTGAGTGTGTGTGTGAGTGTGTGTGTGAGTGTATGGTGTGAAAGAATACCATGGCTGGGCTAGCCACCAGGTGGTGTAAACCTTGGCTCTAGATGATTGCTACAGTTGAAAAGACACTGCAACCCCTTGTGCAAAAAAGGGAAAAAGAGGGTGTGGATGGATGAATGGATAAGTCATTGGTTAGCCTCCAGAAAAGGTTTTTATGTGCTACTTCTAAGGATGACTCCTAATTTACTTACTATCATCTTCTAGGTATTGATTCTATACCCAGAGAGTTCCCCAAAGTGGTTTAGCTCCTCCGTTATAGTCTCAAGCTGCCAGTCCAGCTTAACAAAATACAGCAAAAACTCATCTGTATATATTGAAAATCTGATTGGTATGCCCTGAATTGCATATCCAGGACTAGTACAGACCTCAGTCTTACCTCCAGGATTTTCAAGTTAATTGGAGAATAGCAACAGGTATAGAGGGCAGCTTTGCCTTGTCCCCCTCAAGAGGGGTATCTCTGACCAAACCAAGTTGTTCTCCTTAACTCTTATACTCAAATCAGTATAAATGGCTTTCAGTAATATTATCTTGGAGGAAGCCTATTTTTATCTAATACCCGAAAAAGAAGGTTGTTTTACTTCATCAAAAGTCCTCTCTGTATCTAGGCTAGAAAGAAGCAATTTATGCATGTTCCTTACAGCATGTTCGAAGACCAGTAAGGTCTTCAGCAAATAATCAAATATCATACATCCCTTAACAAACACAGTCTGATTCTTTCCTATCAAGGCTGGCAGGTACAAGGCCACTCTGCCAGCTATCAAGGCCATGAACAGCTTATAATCATGGTTCAAGATTGGGATAAAGTGATACGAGTCTGCCATGATGGAGTCCTTGCCTGGCTTTGGAAAGATCTCCAATGTTGTTTTTTTCCAAGAGGGCAGCACTAGTTTAATGATCAAAATGTGATTTATCATCATAGTCAGTAACTCTAAACAATGCCCACCACACACCTGACAAATCTCACTGGGAATCCTATCCAGCCCAGGGGAAATCCCTTTCAACATTTTTATGAGCTGAGCACCTATTTCATCTTTTGGAAATTACCTAAGTAGCCAGCCCACTTACTGCTGAGGTAGACTGGTAAGACCCATACCCCCTAGGTAATTCTCTACTAGCTTATACTGGTTTGTCACAGAGGTTGCTTCAGCATATAGTTCCTGACAGAATCTACTAAATAACACAAGGATTTTTAGGGTGCAGTAACATTCTTCTGGGTAAGTGGGTCAAGATTTCAGTAATCCCTCCCTGAACTTGCTACTGCCTAGACCTCACAGCCAAGTACCTCTGACTGGCGGAGGTAATGTCTATCCCTTTAACTTTGAATTGCCTGCAGATGAGATCTACCCTAGACATCATGTAGGGCCTTCCTAGTGGCCAGAAATTTCTCCCAGACTTTGGGACAACCTTTCATAAGCTGGCTTTGGGCAGCTGCCAGATAATCCATAATCTTATCAAAAGTCTTTGCTTTCTGGATTTTTTTTTTTTTTTTTTTAGAAAAAGCATTACAAACATTATTTCTATTCTTCCCAGACATTTAAATTCAAATCCATCTAGTTTTACGTTATGGAAAGTCTTTGGTTGAAATATTCCTTTAGAAATGTCAGGATGTCAAAATCCCTGTACAGAGTAATATTAGCTCTGCAATCCTGTCTCAGGGGGACAAGAACCTCATGGAGTACTATTTCAAATGGTGCATGATCCAATAGTGGATATGTAATAAATGACAAGAGAAGACAGACAATGTTTCTTCAAAAAATTGTCTATTCTAGACTAAATCTTATGTATATCCAGTAAGCACATAAAATTGCTGATTTGACTGCTGAGAATTGGTATGCAAATCAATCATCCAACCCATATCCAAAAACCTTTTTATATGTTTGTCTTGTGCTGAGACATAATATACACTAATTGCCATGCTGATTTCCTCCCACTGTTTTGTTTGGTTCCATTCCCCTGCACATATTACTAATGCTTGATGAGCCAATAACCAATCCTTTAAAAAGGCCATTAAATCCCATAGAAGAGTGCCTGTGGGAACATACAAAGAAATTAAAGTAAGGGTTTTGCTAAACAAGGTCCATTAACCACAGCAAATCTTCCTGCATTATCTGTTTTCACACCAACCAGTTGAAATGGGCAGGAGGTTCTTTTTTTAAACACCTTTCTTGAATTATCATTTGTGACATAGGCAAACTTACATTTATATAAAAATAACTGAACTGTATTAAGTTCATATTTACAAATGTTATACATCACATATATTGCTATATAGCATATAATCAAAGAAACATTACATAAATTGTTCAGTTCTTGCTTTCTTTTAAACCTCCTACAAAACATTTTTCTGCTTGTATTGCTCCCACAATTTCCATTGTATTATGTAATTTATTCCTTCCCTTTTCTAAAGATCCCTCTTCCTGGTTTTTTATTATATCTGTTATAATGTTCACTATTTCAAGTATAGTTGGTTTAGATTTTGATTTCCATTTTCTAGTAATTGCTTTTTTTTGGCAGCCACCAGAATTATACTTAACAAGGCTTTACTATGTCTAGGGAATCAAGATCACGTGTCCTTGCTCAAAAAATAATTTCCTTAGTTAACACTCGTGTTCACCCAGTATTCCTGACAGAGTAATCTCAAGGGATTTTTTTAAAGTCTGCCAACTCATTACACTCCGAGAACATATGCTTCCAGGTATCTCTTTCTTCCACATTATACTTCCAATATTTGCCATCTATCTGAGGAAAAATTCTGCTTGGATTATAAAAGTATCTATGCAAACACAGACAAAAATCCTAAATATTCCAGATTTTGTTGCATATTTGGGAGCCATACACAAGTCCTCCCATTACTTCATTCGGAACTGCATATCTGATCTCTCTTCCCAATCTTTTCTGACCTCTTCTGATTGATTCCTATAGTTATAGTACAATATTTTATATGCCCTACTAATTATTCCTTTTTTAACAGCAGCTTCTTTTCTCGGTTCAGTTTAAAAACTCAACAAGTGCAGGTCTTTCATTTAAGATTTCCCTATTCCTTTCTCTTTTTCTACATTCTTATACCAATCCCTGATAGGATTTGGGCAGGATTTCTTCATTAGTACTGCAACTTCCCCTTTCAATCCCCCCCAGGTATGCTGGGTGGGCCAAGACTTTGTAACTTTTCCTGTTAAGTTTCCCATATTCTTCTTGGGTTAAATGGGTTTCCTAAATTAAGGCCAAATCCAAGTGTAAGCTCTTAATATAGCAAAACAATTTCTCTCTCTTCATTAGGAAGTGATTTTCATTATTAAATCTTAGCTAAATATTACATTTCATCCACCTTCCCCCTGGAAGACCCACAACAGTAGGCCCACTGGCTTTGCCCCTACCAGCTGTGCATAGCCCCATGTGCAGGTCAGAGGCTAGCATAAGATGATTAATGGTATTCCTAAGGGCTTCCTTTATCCCCAGCAGATCTATACTGTTTGACATTATGGCATCAGTAGTTCTTAAAGCAGCCATATAAAATAAAAAACAAACACATGAACCCTTAAAATAACAGTAGTTAACAATCAAAACAAACAACATAAGTATTTACAAAATTATTGAATCCTAGAAGAAAATAAACAGCCTCATCCCATGGAGGAAAGCAGCAACTTGCTAGTATTCAGACAGCAAGGGTCATAGGGCCAAGCACTTCTCATGCTCCAAAGGTTATATAATTCACCGTCTGCCCCCCCCCCCCAAATGCACCTGCCCCATCCCTCCTTATTTCACAAAGGCCAAATATTATCCTCCTTATCATCAGAAAAATGTTGTGGTTATAGCTCCTCACATCATCATCTTCCAATCTGCGCTGTACAAGCATTCTCAATAAACCAGTCCAAATGACCAGACCTATCTGGCCTCCCTACTTATGCAGGCAGCATAGCAGTGGCTACCACATAACCATAACTGTACTGTTCTATCTAGTTTCAATAAATTTACCAGCCACAAAAGAGATGTGATCTTTCAAGACTCATGACACACTACAAGACTTCCAACTAAGTTACAACTTGATTACTCAAATATGCTTAACACAACTACAGTCGCTTGCTTACCAATGTCTTCCACTTATAGCCTGTTCAGAGGAGCATCTTTAGATAAACAAATGTGAAAAGGTGCCACATCAATAGTACAGCAGCAGTACCAGAGTCAAGTCACAAAATGCAAAACTTGAAAGCAGTCTTTTCAGTGCAAACTAAAGGATATGCTTAGCAAACTAGCCCTAGTGACAGAGGGGTCCAGATTGCAATCCCAAGTTTCAAGATATGAAATATCCGTGTTTTCCATAACTTTCTTCCCTTAATGCACTATGATTTTTCTAGAAGCAGCTTCCCCATATAGCATGAGTAGCTTCTGGCACTCCCTTTCTATGCTCAGCCATGTGTTTTTGGAGACAGGAAATGACTCAGAGCATGTTATTTTTACTGACTTCCGCTATCACTGAAGAAGTCCCTTTCTCTGCCTCCTCTCTTTCTACTGGTTCCTGAGCTGGCAGTTTTAACTTAGCTTCTAGTGGGGAGCCTAAAGTCCCCACTTTATCTGACAGCCAAACCTTTAATTTGGCTGGGTATAGCAACTGACATTTCCGACCATGTAGCCTACACATCTTAATCACAAGAATAAAGGATGCACATTGCTTCCTAGTTTCAGCAGTATAGTCATGGTCACAATTCTTGCATTCTTATTTTTTGCCCCAACCCAGACTTTTGATAAAACAGTTCCTTCTCTAACAATAATGGGTCAGTAGCTGGTGGATGTATACAATGAGCACTCTCCAATATCCACGAATAGCAAGAGAGGCCAGTCCAATACTGCAGCTTCACCACCATGAAGCATAGACAATTTCCTGGCTCTGTTGGTTCCAGTATCCTCAAATAATGCAGGTTGTTCCTGCAAGCAAGATTCTCTTAATCAATTTACCTTTTTAAAATGATTGGCATATGAAGATAGTGAGTCTTTAAATTCTTCAAAGCTCCTTTCTCAGCCTCTTCAGTATAACTGGAAAGGTAGCATTAATTTTCTCTAATTCTACCATAATTTATTCTAGATGTTAATACCATCTGAGCTGTCCCTTCCATAGTATGACTTCAGACAGGCTCGATCATTGGGATAGCATCTTTACAAGAAGCAATCAGGTTTTGTTCATGTGTCACAGCAGCAATGAGTATCAGATTAGACATCTTGTTCTTATTATTTTTCTTGTAAGTTGGAGGCATGAGCTTTGAAGTTCCATCTGACAGCTTTGGACCTTAATTTTGAAGAGTAATCTTCTGGTTGATTCATAAGCTCTATAGGAATCTCTTTCTAGGGGTGGTTAGGGAGAACCACACGGGGAACCGCTGTCACTCCTCCATTTTAACAAGAAGTCAAAAACATGTTTAAGATTAAAGCACAACAATTATTAAGAGATGCTGTATGATATAAGTTGCAGATATGTAGGCAACTATCCTCCTCTGCCAATTACTAGGGGTTTGCTTGGAGGTCTCTGGACTTTTTCCTGGATGCAGTCTGTCCTGCCAGTTTCACACATGCACTGTATAGGCGTGGTCCATGCACATACCTCTGCCACCATTGACTGTGAGATGCTACCCCTTTATGTGCACCAGACTGGGTAATCAGTCTCACATGCCAGCATGCTAGCACTACTAATACACAAGTACCTACTAACCTACAAAAACATAAACCCTCTCTACAGTGAAGATCATTTTGAGGAGATATGTTTATATCTATATTTTCTATGTTTTGTGTATTCACACCCCCAGCTGACAGCAAAGTCACAGTATTGCACCTGCCTGCACAACAGCCTAGAAGTATGCAGTGTCCCCTATATGTCTCCCAAAAATGTCAGAAGTGACTACAAAGTACGTATGGCAGGAGTAGGGTACTGCATTCACAGACAGCACAGGTGAGCAAATGAGAGTGACTCTGTGTGTGTGTGTGTGTGTGTGTGTGTGTGTGTGTGTGTGTGTGTGTGTGCTTGCAAACACAAATGCGTATACAACCTGCATATGTCTGACACAAAAGTGTACACTTCAGCACAGGCCTGAATGGGTTCATATGTTCAATAGTTTTTCTAAGATTACAGCCAAGAAAGCCATCAAGAAACTCAGCCACATCACCTAATATGGGTGGGAGTTTAATATTATCCACCATTAAGTAGATTTTTCCCACATATCATCACTATTTTCTACATGGAGACAGGATGTTATGCCAACTGTCACCATCTCTCTTGATCCAATGCCACTCTTCTAACCTTTTTCATAGTCGTGCCTGACTGTCACACGTCTTCTCTTACACAATCTATTTCCCTTCTATCTCAGTTTTCAGCATCTCCTGACTTCTCCCTTTTGCTGCCATGTCAATTCTCTTATCTGTACTCAGTTTCATGCCATGTGCCTTATGTTTTACATTCTATTCCCCTATCCTTTGCTTAAGTTATTGCTCAGAGTCTACCTGTTATTTCACATTGTCTGCATACTGTAACATTTTTGATCTGTCACCTCCAACCTGTTTGCTGACGTAGTCTATCACCAGTACGAACAGCAGTGGGCTCAGAGCTGAACCCAGATGCACACCCACTCCCACTGAAAACCCCTCTGCAAGACCAAACACTGTTTGTACTTGAGTTATTGGGTCCTTGTACATAGCCTGCACTAATTCTAAAAATGTTTTTGGGACTTCAAACCACCTTAGGACTTCCCAAATCAGCTTTCTTGGTGCCTTGTCATATGCTTTCTCCAAGTCTTGGAATGCCCAGTTGGACGACTCCCTCTTGTCTAGGTTCTTCTCACCTATTTGTCTCACTGCAAACATTAGATCGGTTCTGATATTTATTGATCTGAATCCAAACTGCTCATCTCCCATCTAACTTTCTACTGCTCTGAGTATTCGTTTATCAACCATCCTTTCTAGAACTTTCATGTAGTGTGACAGTTTGATACCTCTGTATTGCCCACAGTTGTGGATGTCCCCTTTGTTCTTGTACACTGGCACTAGTATACTTATTTTCCAATCATCTAGAATACGCCTCTCTCTCCATACTGCCACAAGTACCCTCATGAGACATTTCTCCCATCTTACCTATCAACTTGATCATCTTTGGCCACCACACTGCAACTGTGGTAATGAAGTCCTTCTGTGTGGCACATCTCATTACTAAGGGTTTTGCATCCAGGAAGAAAGAGGACTTTGTCTCCTCTACACTTCTCCCATTAGGCCAATCATCGAGTACAATGCCCCATTTGGCATGTACCTCACTAGACACCTGCAACAACTGGAGAGGCCACAAAAGTACCTCACAAAGAGGATCCTAGGCCTGAAACACTTGTCCTATATTGACAGACTCAAAAAAACTCCAACTATTCTCTGTCTCATATCGCCTACTTAGAGGCGATCTCTGCTTGACTTACAAAGCCATGTCTGACCCAGCTCTGTTAGAAATGCTACATCTAAAGAAATCCCAATCCCACTACATGCTCCAGAGACCTCAACCTTATTACCACAATCAACAGAACTTGCTGGAGGGACAGGTTCATAACCCAGGGACTGCCCATGCTATGGAATAGACTTCCCATACATGTCAAACAGAGCACCTCACTGGCCATCTTCAAGAGAAGTCTTGATGAGTGGATGGGGGAAATAGAAAATTCACCAAGGGGATCACTCCAGTGGCTTTACATAACAAAGGTACTAGAAACTAAGGTCAGGTGGCACGATGCCAGGGTAATCCTATGGGCTAGGCTTGTAAAGACTCTAGGGCCATTAGCCTAGTACACACCTATGAACCTATATCTGCTGAGACCTCATCTTAGCCTGCTGCTTTTCCTAACTTCATTTTCCTTAGCACTGTTCTTATTTCATCTATGGTGGGCTTCTCCTTTTCTTTCATGACAGGCTGTGACCGGAGCAGTACTGCGTCTGTGGGGTTTTCTTCATTCAGATGCTGCTGGAAGTACTCCTATCTGCCTTTAATATCCTGTGGACTGGTGAGCAGGTTGTTGTTTGCAACCCTTATGAAGGATGTCTGACTATCTTTTTTACCTTTCTGTCTTTGCCTTGCAAGGTGATAGAGTTTCTTTATGCCATCTACTGAGTCACTTTCCAGAAACTGGTAGGGAGTCTTCTTTGTTAGCCAACCAGTGTTCCTTCTTAGCCTGATCTATCTTTTCTATATCCCACTTTTTCCTGCACTTCTACTTTCTTTTGATGACTTCTTGGGCTTCTGCATTCCACCATCAATTTTCCTTTTGTACCTTATTTCCATACCCAGCTCAGCTGAATATCTGTTCTGTAGTCCTTACATAAGTTGTTTTGAGGCACTGCCATTCTTCTTCAACTCCACCTGTTCCCTCTTCTTCTTGAGATGCTAGAGCCCTGAGTAATTTATTTAACTGTTGTGCTTTCTCTTTAGTCAACTTCCAGGTCTTCAGCCTGGTCTTTGTTGACCTTAGAGCCTTCTCTGTCTACTCCTCCAGCTGATTTTGGCAACCAGTGGTTTATACTGTGGGCTGACTTTTTCACTGGGGATGACTTTTCAATTTCTGATTCTACCCCAGTGCCCCTTCCTTATTAGGAGGATATCTACCTGGGTTGCATGTTATGTTGGTCACTCTTGCATGTGATCTAGAGACTCTCTCTCTTGCTAAATCATGTTGATGACCATCATGCCATTTGCTGGACAGAAATCTAAAACGGCTTCTCCTTTATTCCTGTTGCCCACACATGTGGACCAAGACAGCCCTCATATCCTTTTCTCTCTATCCTGATATATGCATTCACATCACCCATTATGAACACCAATTCATGTTGTCCTGTGTTATCTAGTAGATCCTGCAAATGCTGTCTGAATGCACTGTCTTCTTGAATATCACAACCCCGCTGTTGGGAGTAGGCTGAGATTATGAATAGTGCCCTATCTTTACAGTGGAGTCTGATTGTCATGAGTAGGTCACTAATTCTGACAACATTCCTCACTGTACTCTGAAGCTTCCCCCTCACCACAATTCCCATGACATTTCTAGTCTGTCCTCCTCCTTAGCAGACTCTGGATTCCAGGCCAAGTGTCTTTGCTGTACTGCCCTTCCATCTTAAATCCTGGATACATATGATGTCCAGCCGCTTTCTTATCATTATGTAATTTACCTCCAATCTCCATCCTGTCTGTGAACCTACACTGAGTGCAGCAATTCTTTGTTAATGTTTGGCAGATTGACTTTTTTGACTCAGGGCTACTGGGCTTTACGATGAGCACACATCAACCAATAGGGGCACATACACCCCTCCCACCATTAGCATGTGCCCCTGGTGTAGTCTGGAATAAGCCAGGTGCACAACTCTCTTATCACCAGCAAATATCCATGTCCATTTGGTGACATTATTTAACATAACTGAATTACTTAGAACCAATTTTTAGACCATCGAATAGCTAGCCCTGACACAACGTACAGTCTGTGATCCATGTTCTCCTATTTTGAGGATATTGCCCAACACAGCTGATGTCAAAAGCGGTTGGTCTATACAACTCTTCCCCTTATAGGGCACCATCCAGAATCTGTGCTACTGCCCACGGTTCCATTCTAGGGTGAGTTTAAAGTGGAAATACTCAGCATGTTTTTTTTTTTTGGGGGGGGGGTGGAAGGAACCACACAAGAATCCAGGGAGAACATGCAAGTTCCATACAGGCATTGGTCAAAGTTTGGGATCGAACTTGGTACTTTGTGAATGGGAGGTGAAGACCTTGACCATTATGCCAACTGGTCAGCAGATCTATATGCAGTCCCATGGCTGCAGGTCTATACATGTAATCAATTTTGAGAAAGCCCATACTTCCTTCATAACGAAGGATGTATAATCTTGGTACACACTTAGGGTTACCAGTCTCACTTTGCGAGGGACAGTTACTCTTTGGGCAGTTGCGTCCTGCAAAAAAATTGAAAAAAATGACAAATGTCCTGAGATTTTAGGACAAAAATATTTCCTATATTTTATGTAACAGTAGCATAAAACAGTTATTCTGTACATGTTATAATAATCAAAGTAAGCAACTAAAATGCTACAAGAATAAGCTTTTATTTAGGCAAAAAAGTGAAGTTCTGTCCTTTGTACTGGCCGTGGGTATGTTTTGCCCTGCAAAATCTGACGTTTGTATCAAAAATGTCCCACTTTGGGCATTTGAAAAGGTGGCAACCCTATACACACTGTGTTTTATAAATCATTTAGTAATTATCAAATATTTACTTGTTTTCTTGTTTAACTGTTTCATTGCTTTTTGTGGCCAGTCCATTATACCAAAGCTGTAAGTTAGAACAGGAAAAGAAAATTGATTTATTGCTTGAACTTTATTCCTAGATGTCAAAGAAGGTTTCAATATTAGCTTTAGTCTTCTGAAGCATTCTTTACTGAGCTTTATTGTCATTTGTTCATGTTTTATTGTTGACCCTTCCTTTATTCTCAAACGTTTATTTTTTATTGCTATGTATAACTTAAATTTGATGTAGCTGTAACAAGGGTGAAAGTGCTCATCTCTTGTTTTACTTTTATAAATGATTTAAACAAGCAATACCAGCTTGAATCTTTTCTTTTTTTAATAACAATGCAAAATGACCTTTGACATGGATCTTACATAAATTGTGACAACGGTCTATTTTAGCAATTTGTATGCTGGTATTAGTAGAACTAGTTTTCCCTTTTCTTGCTTTGGTCCTCTTAAGGAAAGTGTGCATTACCCTTAAGGCTGGAAAGCACAAGTACATACAGAAACATATTACCCTTCAACTATATGCAGGGGGGGCAAGCCCCCCACACCCCCTGCTACTTAAATATATCAACTCCGAAATTGCACTTCACTACACTAAGTGCAATCTTGGAGTTGATATATTTAAGTAGCACGGCGTGTGGCAAGCGCAGCCTGCCACATGGAGGGTGCAGGAGGGCTTGCCCCCTGCTTATACTTGGAGAACAGTAATATAGCTTGTGTTTTATTTGTTTCTTTATGTACTTGTGCTAGAATATAATGAGTGTCGGTGTCCTGTGTGTTTTCAGTATTTTGAACTTTCAGGATTCTGTAGCATATATCTATATCTATATATATATATATATATATATATATATATATATATATATATATATATATATATCTACACACACACGTATGAATATATATCTTTGGGAGGGATACAAGCAATACTTAAATGAGAAAAGAATATAGGTTGTGGAAAAAAGAAATGAAAACCAAAATAACAGAAGTCAAAGAAATGGCAAAGGAAGAGATGAAAAGTGACAAATGTTTCTAGGAAAAAGTAGCAAGAAATAAATACAGGAGAAAATGGAGAAGGCTGCATGGTTTAAAAAACATACATTAGGTAGAAAGATAAAACTAAGTTTACTGTTCCCAGATGTTTTACAACAATTGAGGATGAAGCTGGAGTTTCTTATGTAAAGAAAAACATTATATATATAGAGAGTAGGATGAGAAGGCCAAGGGACTGAGTAATAAAGGGATATGGAAGAGAGTAACAGAGCTAACAACGTTTTTGAAAGGAAAGCAAACTCAAAAGAAAAAAAACTTCCATGTGGAGATGTTGAAAACTTTCTCATTGAAAATGAAAAGATTTGAAGTAGGAATATTGTGAACGTTTCTATATCTTAGAAGCAGAGAAATTCAATAGTATTTTGCTTCTAAAGCACAGCAAGATGATAACAGTGAACACTGCCCACAGACTGGAGGTACTGGTAATTTCTAACAAAATAAAAGTCAATATCGTGCTATAAATGCAACCAGGAAAAACAGTGTTGCCTGGTTTTAAATGGTGCGGAGCTAAGTACATGCTAATTAATGTCCATGGATTTCTAATAACATCTAAAAGGTTGTCTCGGTGGGAGAAGACTACTTTGTTGTTGCACAACTAAAGTATTATCCGAAAGAAGAGATTTAATTGTATCTTAATGGGCTATTTAGAGTTGACTGAAGATGTATAACAATGCCAATATTCTAAGGATCAATAGTCTACAGTCTAAATAAAAGAGGAGGGATCTGGTGCAACACTTTTATTTTTTAACATTTAAGTTTCTGAAGAAAACTGAGACTCAGTCATAAACTGGAAATGTAATTCAAACTATGCAGTGCTTAAAACATTTACAAACAAAAAGAATCATTAAAAAAAATAAACAGTGGGTAGTTGCTAGATTAAAGAGATGTAGTTTAGTGAGACAGCAAAAACCCAGCTGCAGTGAAACGTCAGCAAACATTGATTTAATTATGGGGTGACAGAATTGGTTATCAAATAATATAGTGTTCAAAAATTCTAAGAGAATTTCCAATTAAAGTAGACCAATTAATGTACAGAAAAGGGTAGAGTAATGATTAGTAGTGGCAGGCAGAAGGTATACAGTTTCTGAACTCCTACCCTTCACTGTCTTCCTTAATACTGCAGTATGAGTATCCTCACATGGGACACTGGATTTAAGACTGCAACAAGAACCTATTTCTCTGTTTGGCTGTTTGTTGAAAAGGACTAAGATTATGAATCGCTTCTGAGCTTTTTGGCTAAGATCAAGTATAGTATGAAGTGTGAATAACTTTTATTTGGAGTTTGTGTCCCTCAGCCTCCATTTGTGTACAAGATGACTCTGAGCAAGTCACAAATAGCCACTAATCCTGAGTTACTCTTGAAAACAGGTTTGTGCTTCATGGCACACGGTTAATAAATAACTAGAATGAGTACATAGGCACCTGAAAACAGGTGTGTAAGTATGGAATGATTATTCAGAATGGCAGATCTTGCAAAAAAGAAAAATAGCAAATGGTCACCAAAAATTTACATTCAGATATTTTGCTAACAGGCTTAATGTAATTTGCCGCATGTTAAGAATGTTGTTTTGACTCAGACCAGGAAAAGAAAGATGTGTTTTAAATAAATGCAGCACAAAGTACAGTTAATAGACTTCTTGATAAGCACAACTTCATCTCAGAGTACAAATTCTTCCCTATAAAATTATTCCAGTGATGCCAAGGACAAGTTAAACAGATGCAGCTATGTCTTCCTTTATGTGTCATTTCTCTGCTACTCAATGTCCTTAATGTGTACTGTGTTAAAAAATACCATGTTTCCTTCCTTAAGAATTAGTGTCACTGTCTTCTGCATATTAATACCCATTACCCTGTAAAATGTCTGGTCCAGGAAAAGCCCCCATATTAAAACAGTTGTAATCCTGCCTTATTTCCATAACCCACTAGGACTACAAAACAAATATTTGTTGGATTAAATAGATAGTGAAGCCATAAAGACAAGCCAGTATTTTTACTGTTAAATGCCAGTTACAATTAAAGCAAAACTCCACCTTAGAACTAAAAAAATCATTTTTTTTCACTATTTTTTGCATGACTTATTTTAACACCTCAAAATCACTCTGAGTGCTTTATTTGTAATCCAGTGGGACTTGATGTATCAACGTGATCTTGGTCTCCCTCAACTCTATCTTTCCCATAATGCTTTTTGTATGACTCATGCCAGACATAAGGCAGTAACTGTGAATTCCCATGCCATTTACATATAATGGGATTTGTGAGAGTCACTGTTATCTTCTTTACCGTCTGTAAAAGGACCGTTTCTTTTTTGTCTCTAATCACCCTCATTTGTGTTTTGCTCAGACCTTTACACTATACTTAGAAGTTATCCAGCTACAGCCAGAAAAGTAACTACATTGCAGGCCTTTGTTCAGGGTTTTCTTTTTTAAGACCTCTGCAGTAGTGTGTGTGTGTGTGTGTGTGTGTGTGTTGGGGGGGGGGGACTGTCAATTCCTCCTGAACTACAAAAGAAAACCCTGGACAAAGGCCTGCAGTTTAGCTACTTTTCTGTCTGTAACTGGATAATTTCCAGGTATAGTGTAAAACAAGGTCTGAGCCAAACATAAATGAGAGTGATTAGAGACAGAAATGAAGCAGTCCTTTTACAGAAGGTAAAGAAGTTAACAGTGACTCACACAAATTCTATTATAAGTCAAGGGCATGGGAATCACAGTTACTTCCTTATGTCTGGCATGAGTCATACAAAGCATTATGGGAAAAAGAAAGGGGTGAGGAGAACAAGATCATGTTGATAAATCAAGACCCACTGGTAGACATGTTGTGGAAAATAGGCTAAAATTACAAATAAAGCAGTGATTTTGAGTGTTAAAATAGGTCAGGAAACAAAGATAGAGTGAAAAAAAAAAAGATTTTTTTTAGTTCTTGTGTGGAGTTTTCCTTTAAGAAGGCAGCCATGAATGACAGGACACTTGGTACTACTTCATGGCAGAGGAAGTAAAAAATTATCCATTGCAGTCTGTGTAGAAGATGGTAAAGAACAAACTAGAGCCTGTAAACCATGTACTAATAACTCTCTATTGGCCACCAATTCAAGTTTCCCTATTGTAAGTTTCAAGTCAGAACAGTCTTAGTGAAAGGAATTTCTGAAAAAACAAAATCTTATCACTATAGCTGCACCAGTCAGGCCATTGTGAGCCAGATGAAATTGAAAACCAAATAAACAAATAAGTAACCGATGCTTATGGTGATACAAGGATACAACTACTGCAAAGGAGATCAGGATATGCTACTAATATATGCATTTTTTCAAATTCTGCTTATAGTTGTCCTTTAATTATAAGAGGAAAAATTTAAGTACAAAAATAGGAAAGTGAAGTAAGTATCTTTCAGGTAATAGGTCTGGGGATGGTGTAATGCTACTGCACACATCTTCACTTAACATCACTGTCACATCCCAAGCCAATATAACCACTGAGTCTGAGCCAAACAGGCTCCACACTAAGCTGCCAAGCAAAAATTCATTGTACTATACCTAGATGTTGCTTAACTTCTACCATTACTTCACTCCCTAATTTAAATTGCTACTTCATAATATAATTTCCTCATCAAAACAAATAAATAGATCATCATTCTACAGGATTTTAACTTCAACCTATTAGGTATAAATGTTATATGAAACTACTGCTTTATCCCCTCATAAAATGCTAGTGGACAGTAAATAATTTCAATTCCTTACACCTATCGCTATAGCTTCCTGACAGACAGAATTTTTTTAGTACATATATGCTGCACTGATCCCAAGTTCTTTAACTTTGCCCTAGAATACATGCTGAACATTGTTATATTCTAAAACTGGGTGCAAATATGATTTATACAAATGTTCTAGATTCTTCTGGTCTAGGAAAGATATTGATTTTAAGATTAGTCTCATAACTTTAAGAGCTTTGTTTCATATAACAAGATTTGTAAAGAATAAGTTTGGTGTAATTAAATTACTCAGGTGTTTATAGACACATGTTTTAAGCAGGGTTTCCCCAACAAGTAATATATTCATGTCTCACATTAGGTAGACCAAAATACATTCTCTGGCATTTGTTAGGACTAAATCTTAAGTCTATCCTTCCTGCCCAATTACAAATCTTACTTAGGAACTCCTTAATTGTTAAGGACCCTTCTACATTGTTCCTTAAAAAAATATTTTTAAGGCATCTGCAAATTTGGAAATCTGGCACTGTGTGTTTGTAAGACATGTTGACTGAGCCTTGAGGAACTCCTAACTTTACAGGTAATAAATCAGAATAGGAACCCAGTACCAAGACACACTGTATTCTGCTAGCAAAGCCACTTCTTTATCGAACTGATTAGGTAGGGGATATAATTATATAATCATAGTACATCCTTGATAGACATGTGGGAATGTGAGCTGAAAGCTTTAGCAAAGTCTATGAAAACAACACCAATATAAAGGCCTTGGTCAACCGCCAAGGTGACTCAATCGTACAATTCACCTAAGATTGTTAGATCTGCCCTGATTAAACCTGAGTTGATATAAATCAGTCAAATCATCATAGTATAAAGGATTTGACATTAGCTGCAATATGCATTTTTCATAGCATTTACATAAAACTGAAGTGAGATTGATAGGTCTACAGTTTGAACTTCTCAGTGTGCCCTCCATTTTAAATATTGGTGAGATAACATACTGCTTTTACAAAGGTGGAACAACACATTCTTGTAACGTTATATTAAATATTTGGTAGCAAATTGTTTTAATTACCTCCCTTATACTATTAATTAACACTGCAGGAATGTTATCCGACCAGTAGATATTTTCTTCCTACTTTATATAAGACTTTAGTTATTAAGTCCTTGGATGTAAGTTGTCCCTGAAAGTTATGAGTAGGTAACAATCTGGATTCAGTATGAGGACTATCACAGTCAACAGATAAATTATCTGAATAGTAGAGATTAAATCCATTAGCTATCTCTTTAGGATTGGTAAGTACTTTAACTCTTGGATTATACAAATGTAATTAATCTACAAGAGTATACTCTTCTGGAAATCACAGTTCCTGTATATCTTGTAAGAGTGTACAAACTTCCTGTACTCCTGAAAGAAGTATCCTTATCAGTGTTTTCAAAGTCTAATTTCCAAGGTTCTGGTACAGATGAATACATAAAAGTAAGGCACTAAAGTAGCGTTTACAAGACATGACATGACATGATCTAAGTAAGCATAATGAAATGGTCATCATGGGATATACAGAAAAAGAAGTTTTCTTACCATAATGTTCCAACTGTGTTGTCGATCTTCCTTCATTCTTGACTGATGGGTTTGGTTCAGATCCCAAGGAACTGACTCGGCCATTGTACAAAGCTCGTGCTAGTCGAAACATCTCAAGCTAAGGCTATAACCATACTGTCTCTCTTTCCATTACTTCAGATCGAGTTTGCGTACCACTAAGGAAAAATGGAAGCTCTGTCTGAGGAACAATCCTATGACAGAAACCCCCAGACTAGTTCAGAACCTCCAGGAGTCTTTTGGAGGGGGCAGGAGGGTGGGATGTCAATAATGAATGAAGATCAAGACAGATGGAACGTTATGGCAAGATCATAACTTCTTTATCTGAATCTTCATTCATTCTTGACTGATGGGACAGAGTCCCCAGCTACTTTAGATTCTGGGCGGCCCTAAGAAGAATATCCCAAAGCACCATAGATCCAAAGGGATGCTCCTCCCCTGGAGACCATGTCTAATTTGTAATGAGTGATAAAGGTATGTGGAGTAGCCCAAGTTGCAGTTGCACATATGTTTTCCATAGAAGCTCTGTAATGGAAGATCACTGAAGTGGAAACAGATTTTGTAGAATGAGCTCTAACTTTTGATGGTAGTTTGAGTTGATTCTAGTTGTATATGAAAGTATTGCAGTCTCTTAACCATTTTGACAGGGTGACGTTTGATACAGGTTTGCCCAGTATCGTACCTGAAAAGGATAGAAATAGTTGGTCTGATTTTCTAAAGGATTTTTGTTCTGTCCAAGTAAAAACACAATTATCTGTGGACATCCAACATATGCAAGCAGTACTCTCTTTTGTTTGAAAAATTTGGAAAGACTGGTAGGTCTATGGTCTGGTTGATATTGGATTCTGATATAACTTTTGGAAGGAAGGAGCGATTGGTTCTGAGTGATCCTCTTTCTTTGTAGAAGATTATATAAGGACGATTCACACACAAAGCCTGTAACTCGGAAATTCTCCTAGCAGACATGATTGCTACTGGGAAGAGTGTCTTCCAAGATAAAAACTTGAGGTCACAAGTGGCTGCTGGCTTGAAAGGTTGACGTATTAGGCATTGTAAAACTAAGGTCAAATCCCAAGGTGCTACCGGATCTTTGAAAGGGGGTTTCAAATGTGAAGCGCCTTTAAGAAAAACTTTGCACAGACGATGAGACATTAAAGAATGATCATCAAAACAGCGATGAAAATTCAAAATGGCAGCTAGATGAACCTTAATTGTAGAGGTTGAGTCTCCCAATTGAAAAAAGGTGGCTAAGTATTCCAGGACCTTATCAACTGGTGCTGAAAAAGGACCAATGCCGTTTGTACATGTCCAAATAGATAATCTTTTCCATTTACTTAGGTAAATTTTTCTGGTGGATGGTTTATGTGAAGCCAGAAGTATCTTTTGCACTGGGGAAAACAAGTTGTTTTAGCTGGCAGTTACTGGAACTGGCGAAACCAAGCTGTCCGCTTCAGATGTTTGGGGTGCGCCAAGCTCTGGGGTGAGACAGCAGGTCCAGAGTTGGATCCAGAATCCATAGGAGGTGAACCAGGTGAGGCCAAAGAAAGGAAAACCGGACTTGACGGGGACAGTAAAGTGGAATGAGAATTACTTTGCTTCTCAACTGTTGGACTTTCCTCAGAAAATGAGGAATTAGTGGAATTGGGGGAAGGCATAAAGAAGTCCCAAGGGCCAATCATGAAGAAGTGCATCTCTCTGGGACTCCCATGAGGGGGGAAATTAGGGCAAAGTAGCTGCTGCATTTGTGGTTTAAGGGAGAGATGAACAGATTGCAGCAAGGCTGACCCCACTGGTGAAAAAATCTTTGTTGCTACATTGGGATTGAGAGACCACTCATGAGGCAGAATAATACACCCGCTCAGTTTGTCCACAATCACACTGGGAGTTCCCCAGGATATGCATTGCTATCAGAAAGCAGTTGGAGGTGATTGCCCATTATCAAACTCTTAGGGCTTCCCAACATAGGGAGTAGAATCTGGTTCCCCCGTTTGTTGATATACCAGACTATAAACATGTTTGTCTGATTGGATAGCAATTGTCCCCAAAGGAAGGGCAGACTGAAATGCTTGCAATGCTAAAAGCACTGCCCTCAGATCTAGGACAGTGATGTGCAAATTAGCCTCCTGTGGGGACCAAGTGCCTTGGACCATCCTTCCCAGAAAATGCCCCCCCAATCTGGGAAGCATCCATGATTACTATGGCCTTGGGCCAAGACGGGGAAAAAAAGAATGACTCCATAAATTTTCTTCTGGCTTCATCCACCAACATAAATCCTTTTTGCAGCAGTTTTCAAGACTGGATGGGACATGGGGTGTGTTAGAAGTGACCACTGTGACGCCAAGAGCCATTGAAGCAGCCTCACATGATACCTCTCTAGGGGAACTAATGTTATTGTTGCTGTCATGGATCTGAGAACTTTTAGTACCAGACAAGCAGGAACTTTGTCTTGGGACAGGTTCATTTGTAGTTGTGATCTTGGCTTTAACAACATGTGATGAGGAAGGGAGGCCACACAAGATATTATATTTAGTACTGCACTGATAAATTCCAGATCCTGCGTGGGAGACATTTGTGATTTTTCTTTGTTGACTGAAATGCCTAATGTTTCGACAAGATGTAGAACAAAGTATATGGCGCAAAGCAGTAGATGCCTAGAGGGGGTGGTGAGGAGCCAGTCGTTTAGATTTGGAAACATCCAGAATCCCTGTAGTCTCAAATGAGCTGCTATAACTGAAATGCATTTGGTGAACACCCTGGGGGCTGTGGTGAGGCTGAAGGGCAGTGCTGGAAACTGGTAATGACTGGCTCCTAGCCAGAAGCGGAGATATTTTCTTGATTGCTTGTCCATCTTTATGTAGTAATACGCATCCTAAAGATCTATAGAGCACATCCAATTATAGAGCACATCCAATCATCCTTCTCTAGAAAGGGAAGGATAGACTGAACCGTGACAGTGTGGAAATTTTTCTGTTGCACAAATTTGTTCAATCATCTGAGATCCAAGATTGGCCTCCATTCCCCTGTCTTTTTTGGCACTAATAAGAATCTTGAGTAGAATTCGGATCCTATCTGGTCTGGTGGGACTGGCTGGATGACTTTTTTGAAGCAGCTTTTGAACTTCTAATGCTGCTAGATCCCACTGACTGGGTGGAACATCGGGGATTCACCTTTGGGGTTTGGGGAAAAGAGAGAAGGGAATGCAGTAACCTCTGGTAATTATCGTCTGCACCTAGGAATCTGATATTATTGTAAGCCACGAACACTTCTGGATACAACACCTGAATAACCAAACAGTTAGACAGAACCCCGTCCAAGCTACCTGTACTAGGCTATAAGTGAATCTGGACTCGAATAAGGATGTATAAAACCAGTTTTAATCCATATAACTGCTCGACAAACACAAACTTCAAAGGCGAATCAAAACTTTTTTCACAGAACACAATGGTAAGCGCTTTCATCTGCTTAATGCAGACTTCATCAGACCAGGTGACACAATTAGTACTACTATATTTAAGTACTATTTGGCGCCAAAATCCAACCCTCAAAAATCCATTTAACCCTTCCATTGACATAAACATATATCCTACATATATTTAAAGAGCCAAGGCTTCATGTATGGGAAAACCAATTTGTATTTTGTAGTGAGTACTACAAATATATAACATATTATACGAGATTTTTGGATGATATCTTTGTCTTATGGAATGGCCCTGAAGAAAGTATAAAGGATTTTATGACATATAAATCAAACCAGTGAATTTTTGAAATTTACATATTCAATTGATAGGAAGGGTATTGCTTATCTGGATACATATATTAGCCATACTGCAAATGGCTTTCAATCGGAAATATATAGGAAAAGCACACAGTCTAATGCATACTTAGAGTTTAATAGTTGTCATCCTAAGTATATGTTAAGAAATATTTTTAAAGGTCAATGTATTCGTGTAGCCCGAATGTCATCTACGTTTGAAATTATGCATAGGGAAATGGATAACATCACAACTATGTTTTTTAATAGGGGCTACCCCTTGTCGTTGCTTCAAAATATATCCACTTATGTGATAAATGAATGGGGAAAAAGATATACACCTACATTAGGTATTGACAAGAATATTTTTAAACACATAGGAACAAAGGATGATACAAGTCCCAATAAAGTATGTGTTTTGACATACACCCCTTATGTGAATGATATAAAAAACATTTTAAGCAAGTTTTGGGATATATTATTAATAGATGAAGAAATTAAAGAAGTTGTTGGACATAGTATAAAGTTTGTATTTAAAATGGGTATGAACATAAAAAAATATTTACACAAGACGTTCAAGTCTATCAATGCTGAAAGGGCAGGAAAAAGTACCAAGAAATGTGGTTCTTGCAAACAGTGTGGATTTATAAATGAGAATGAAGGATGTAGATTAAGTGACATCAATATGACCTATGTAAAATTCAAGAAGGGGAATTGTAATAGTAGTGGTATAGTGTACTTGGCTAAATGCTCTGTATGCCCCGCATTTTACATAGGGAAAACTGAGACACAACTAAAGAAACGCATATATGATCATTTATATAGAATAAAAATTAAAGATACAAAAAATGCATTATATAAACATATTAGCAAATATGGTATTTTACATACCTTTAAATTTGCTATTATAGATCAGGTACATAGTACTCAACAAGGAGGGAACTTCAAAGCACTTCTAAGCAAAAGAGAAAGTGTTTGGCAAATTTTAACTGACGCCACTAGAGAACCAGGCGTCAATGAATTTATTTCTATAAAACCATTTATTTTACTGAAATAAGGAATATGATGGTTATAAACTGGTTTTAAAAGTTTTTTACATACTTTTATAATATTTTTAAGCATAAAGAGAGATATATGTATAAAATTCAGGCAAATAGGTTTTTACAAAGTGTACATTTTAGACATTAGTTATTAGTATTGAGTTGTTTGAGACATTATTATTATTTTTATTATTCCTTACATAGATTGTAATATAATGTAAAATATACATATAGTAGGTTTTATAGTATATTATATATGCAAATGTTTTAATATATAAAGAGATTATAGGAATGGTTAGGTAATTTATTAGAGTTTAGGTAAAACATCAGGTATAATGGACAAGAGGCGATCGATAATATATGCCTCTGAAAATGTTCCGAAACAAAGTGTTGTGATGTTAGTGCTAATACATGAAGCCTTGGCTCTTTAAATATATGTGGGATATATGTTTATGTCAATGGAAGGGTTAAAATGGATTTTTGAAGGTTGGAATTTGGTGCCAAATAGTACTTAAATATAGTAGTACTAATTGTGTCACCTGCTCTGATGAAGTCAACATTAAGCAGATGAAAGCGCTTACCATTGTGTTCTGTGAAAAAAGTTTTGTTTCGCCTTCGAAGTTTATGTGTTTGTCGAGCAGTTATATGGATTAAAACTGGTTTTATACATCCTTATTCGAGTCCGGATTCACTTATAGCCTAGTACAAGTAGCTTGGACGGGGTTCCGTCTAGCTGTTTGGTTATTATTGTAAGCCAGGCTGAGTGATGCAGAGAAAATCTTCCCCCCTGACTACTTCCAGAGGTAAGCAATTGGGCGTCCGCTCAGGAGCGCTGGTAGGGTTATCCGGAAAAAGAATCTTTGGAACCCTGGTTGCGCACACCTCCTCTACCGTAGGAGGGGCATCTTCCAGAAGAGTTCCCTCCTCTGCCCTGGGAGGAATACTTGCCATGTCTATCCCGAAAAGGCCCTTGGGTCTTCTTGAACCACATTTTTCCACTCCTCTGATTCCAGGAGTAAGGTATTTGTGGAATGGAAAAATGCATGCCCATAGCAGAAAGGGTCTTCCTGTCCTTTTCACACCTGGCTAAAGTGTCTCTAACTTTTGGCCAAACAATGAGGTAGCATCAACAGGAACGTTGACAAAGGAAAACTTGAAAGGGGCCTCAAAATCACACAAGCGCATTGAGGCGTAGCGCCTAATGGCAACACCTGTACCCACTGCTCTAGATATCCCTTCAGCTGTGTGTGCAATAAGGCGCATAGACAAATTTGAGATAGACTCCAGGGTGGCAAGCTGAGAAGCAACCTTTTTTCGAAACTCGTCAGACACTGCTCCTGCAAGGGTGTCTGAAAGCTCAGTTATTAGATCCCTTTGGAGTCTAGTTAAGTGTGCCAAGAAGTTCAAGGACCAAATAGCCAAGGTTGATGGAGCAAAGTCCTGCTTCCCAAATCTGTCCATCATCCGGGACTCTCTGTTTGGAGAATGGACAGTTGAACCATCTTCGGCGAGTTCCTTTTTGGTGGCCACCGCCACCACCATGGCATCCACTGCTATTAGACCAATGGGGCTGATCCTCTGGAGGTGAGAGAATTTTGTCCGGTATCCAGGGAATAGGCTCTATGGTGTCAGGAGCCTTCCACGCATGCTGAACGATCAACTTGATTAGTTCGTCAGTGGGCAGCGTCACCCAAGAAGTAGATGGATGGGCACAAAAAGTTTGAAAGAAAACAGATTCCTCAGAGGATGGGTTTGAGGACTTCCAATCGCCCCTCTGTTTTATTATTTCCAGGATTTCTCCAAAGGAGACATCTTCAGGGGGTGACCGTGGGGACACTTCCCCTTCATCGTAATCTGTATCCTCAGTGACTGATTCTTCTGGAGATTCCAGGCGCTTCCTCTTGCATGATCTCTTATGGGGTGGCTCCTCAGGAAGAAGTTCTGAGGAGGACTCCGAAGAGGGGGGACCCAGAACTAGGGTATCTTGCTGCTCATGTGCCCTCTGTCCAGTTGTAGCAGATTATGGCAGCTACGAACCAGAGGCACCAAAAATATGGTGCTCCGATGGGGATAGAACCAACTGGAAGCCTGCTGAGGCTAAATTTCTCTCCATAATCTGGTAGGCAGGCCTGCCTGAAGATAGATGGGAGCCCAAAACTGAGAAAGGCAACCTCGGACCCAGGGTCACACCCCGCTCTGACGAGCTGCCCACCAGAGTAGGTGTTGAGAGAGGGCTTAAAACTACCATGGTAATGTAAGCCATGGACGGCACTGTAGAAAAACATCAGAGCCAATCCAAGGATCCTAGAACCAGAGGCCAAATCAGTCCCATGGGTGCAAGAAGGAGCCGAAGACCACAGAGTAGATTCTAGTGCTGAAGTGAGATCCACTATCAACACCGAAGCAGTTGGCACTGGGAGTGTCAAAATAATGGGGTCCAAAACCTGAGAGGAGGTTAAAGGAGGAATATTTGTAGGAGTCTTGGGAGAGTATGCCTCGGCTCTGGGAGGGAGGTCCGAGAGGGTGCCGGGCGGCCTCTGGCTGCCAAGAGCTGATCCACTAATCTTACTACATCCAATTCCGATATGCTCCTGGAGGAATGGGTTTACATTCCTGAAGGAGATTCGGGTCTTTCCAAAAAGGGACTCAGCTGCTGACTGAAAAAGGGGTCTACTGAAGGGGAATATCTAGTTCGAGGGGTACTTAGCATCAACCTTTGGCACCATGGTCTGCTGAATGGATGGAGAAAAGGGAACTGAATGAGTAGATGTAACTATTGTCAATGCTGAAGAGGTTGTCGGTGCCGACGTGGTTTTTGAAAGATCCAAAGTGGACAGCACCGATATTAATTTTGTTGTTTTCTGTACTGGAGCAAAAGGCAATGACATTTTTGGAACTTTCACCTTCGATTCTGAAGAAACTGTCAGAACTGGGGATTTTTGAGATTTGGAGACATGGAACTTAGGGGAAGATGGTACTGCATGACTTGACTTTTTGGTCTCAGACTTTGGAGATTTTGAAGTCTCCACCTCAGAAAGAGCTTCACCAAAAGGACATTTCAATAAGCCTTTAAGAATCAATTTGTTACGTGTCTCTGCAAGAGTTCGGCCATTAAAGCCCTTACAGATATCACAAGGAGGTTCAATTTCCAGATGAAAGACACCCAGACAATAAATGCAGGAAAGATGCTCATCAGAATTGGGCATCTTTCAGCCACAGTCCTTACATTGCTTGAACCCACAGGTTCCTTTTTGCTTCTCTGCCATATCTTATCAAAAATGCACAGAAAGCTCACACACACTCGCTCGTAGTGGAAAGGGGGGAAGACAAAGTTTTAGAAAGGTTTTAGAAAAGTAAAACTCTTTTTTTTTTTAAAATATAATACCAACAACAGTATATATCGAATAAGAAAAAATACCAACAATGGTATTGAAAAGGTTACTAATGGTAAGAGGGAAGGAGAGGCCTAATACCAGCAATGGTAAAAAAGAAATACCCTGAGGTAAAAAGCTTCAAAGTATTCACTCACATGAACAAGGACTTAAACGCCAGTAAGACTAAAGGTATAAAGCATTTTAAAGTATAATTAGAGAAATAAGAAATAAAATTTTTAAGTACTTAGCGGAGAGCAAGGGCTGATGTGTCCAATTTTCTAAGCGGCAAATGAGATCTGAAATAATTGGAAGAGAGGCAGTATGGGTAGAGCCTTTGCTTGAGAAATTTTGGCTGGCACGAGCTTTGTACACTGGCCGAGTCGGTTCTGAGGAACCAAACCCATCAGTCAAGAATGAATGAAGATTGACATCAGATCTGGAGTTAAGGAGTGTATGCAAAACATTATGAACAATGTGAGATATTTTACGTGTTTACACTAAAAATGCAAACATGAAATGTGATTTTGTTATGTTAGGGGTGGTGTATGTAAGCAAGGGGCATTACTGAAAAAAATAACATTAAAATATTGTAGGCTATATGAAGATCTTCTGAGATATAAATGCTTTTCTGTCAAAGCAGTTATGACTATTGGCTATATTTTTCATAGCTGCATTAATTTCAAAAAAAGCCATGTGAACAAATGGTGCCATCATATACAAAACATAAATGCATACAATGTACCACTGACACTTGATATCCAGCATATACTGATTTATAGATTAATAGTATTTAGAAATTATTGTGGACATAGTATATGCATAATTTACATAGATTCTGCAACATCACAAAATAGCAATATGATTCCCCTCTTGTCATGTTTCATTGGAAAACTCTCAAACAGATGAGTTCTCTCACTGACATCTTGGATCCATCTTGCACATTTACAGGGATATGACAATTTGTCTAACTATAACACCAGTAGCTTATGGCATATAAAATATAATTTTTCTTTCTTAAGTCTACAATATAAAATCACCTGCAGAAAACCTTTGATGCTAAGACCAATGTATAGACCA
The DNA here is from genome assembly GCF_019279795.1 of Protopterus annectens. Taxonomy (NCBI): domain Eukaryota; kingdom Metazoa; phylum Chordata; order Ceratodontiformes; family Protopteridae; genus Protopterus; species Protopterus annectens. The sequence goes on along the minus strand of NC_056729.1, from coordinate 1,170,072,456 downwards.
CTGAAAACCAAGGAAGTTTCATGTTTTATATTTTTCGTAGTTCACATCATTTATCAGATGCAACATATTTTATGAAATGAGCTTTCAGTTGAGGATTTTGGCACGAAATTCTCAGGAAACAAGTGGCTTCCTAGCTTGAAAGACCTCAGAAAACAAGGGGATTAATTAGTCTCCTGTTGTTAAGGACTGAATGAAAAATTACATTTTTTTGAAGTATGATTAACATATTTAAAAGTTGTTTCTTGTTCAAGATAGAGAAGAAGGAGATTTTAACTTCAAGTGTGTGTCTTCTTCTTCTTCTTTGGAAAATATTTTTTTTGTAGTTTTTGTAAACCTGTTTCTTTTTCTTGGATAATTTACATATATTGGTATCCCATCAAAATGGTACCTTGCTGTATTTCCTTTTATAGTAAGAATGAGAAGACTCCTCCATAAATTAGTGTAGAATGTCCTCAAACACTGAACCACCACCATCCTTCTGGACTGATAAATTAGTGAAGCAGAGAACTCTATTAATACAATCACATAAACCAGTCAAATCTACATTATTGAAATTACATCTTTTTAATGAAATGAGCTACTTATATTTTTAACAAAGGACATTTTGAGTGAGAAGCGTTACGGTCTGCATTACCTAAAGGGATGTTAACATGCACCTTGGAAATATTGCCTTGATGGTTTGTAAGAACTAAATCAAGAATGTTATTGTTAATTAACAGAGTTAACTAATGAAGCATAAAGACAAGAAAATCTTGTTTGTGTGTCAAAATTTGAAACACAAGATGTCCAACTGATCCTTGGAAAATGATACAGGAAATCAATGAAATACTGATGCTTAACATTGTCCATCGATGACTGCGTATATGAACAGGTAAGTCTGATTGTACTTGACCTGTCCCTGGATATCAATCAGTACAGACTCCAAATATTAATTAATGAAAACAATGTTATATTTTATTTGATCAGATAGCAATACTAGGACACCCCATCCATTCTTTGTCCTCCTCAGACACTCAATTTTGTTATATCCAGAAAAAAAAGATTTTATGAATTCCAAACTTCTGTAATTACGGAAATGTCAACATTATCATGGTCTTGAATATAGGAGAGTTCAAGGTGTATATTTGTCAAGCTCCAAGTGTTACTGTAAAAAAAAAAAAAGTTTTAAAGAATTATTAAATCTTTTGTTAACAGAGATATGTTTCTGGGTGTTTGAGGACCCCCCCCCCCAAAAAAAAAAAAATTAATAAAAAGTTGATATTTTACTTTAAAATAATCACCAAGGTGTAGAATGACATTAGCAAACATATGATTATCTTCCAAAAAGTCCTCCTGATACCTTAAAAGATTAATATTGTAGACGCTGTGCAGTTGTTTTAACAATTTGTTCATTAACATATCTTTAGGGTCACAATAGTCGTTCCATTTTGAAGCAGGGATAATTTCTCCTAAGGCAATATTGATTCTTTGTGATTCAGGCAATGCTAATCTTTCTAACAGTGCATTTTTCATACGTGTTTAAGGATGTGAATAAAAAGCTATTACAACTACAATGAACAAAGATAGTATTATATTTTATGGGCCTAGAAGGAAGCTTTTCCACCAGTTTAGGTGAGTAGATTAGTTTTAGTCTGGTTACCAAGGAAATGGTAAGGATTGTGTTATTAATATCACACAGTTTCCTTCTAACAGGTTTTAATATTGAATCAGAAATAATTAGTAGTTCATTGTATATACTGTTGTTTGGTTTCCAGTGCTAAAAGAATTTAGACAGGGAACATTCTGATCCAATAACACTGAATCATGACAAACTGAAGTTGTTTTAGTAGTTGTCAAATGAGGGAGATTGTCATCAGTAATAAAACTGAGTGAGTTTTGAGCCTGGTCATGGATATCAGTGTCCATATTTGTAAAGTCGAACAATTAAAATGTCGACTTACCTTTAATCAACCCATATTTGTCTAAGCTGCACAACATCGAACGGCCAAAACACCGATTTCTTTCTAAGGGGAAAAAAATTGGTAGCCCAACCAGGCACACCACATTAAAACAAACACTATAAAAGTGGGGGGGCTTCCCCCCTCGATATGGGAGGCTGTGCCCATCACCTCCCCTAACTAAATATTCTAACTCCAAGATCGCACTACAGTCGGGAAAAGGGCAGATTTAAAAGAACGGCCAAGCTATTTCTTTCCCTTAGAAAGAAAATGACAATTTGGCCATTCAATGATGTGCAGCTTCAACAAATATGGGTCGACTAAAGATGAGTCGACATTCTGCTTCTTCACGTAAATGATATAGACCCAAATATTAACTGATGCTGGCATATTAAGAAGTCCAGAAATGCTTCTTCTCTTATACTTTCTTTCTTTTTTTGCTAGGTCCTGAGTTAGACAAGTAGTGTCTTGACATTGTCTTTATTTTTGTGATCATAAAATAACATCTAGAACTTCATCAAGAATATTATGTATTACTTGATTATCTTCAAGATGTTCACCATGATGCAGACTTGGAGATGCACATTGGTTGTGTAAAGCTAAGGTACAATCTAGAACAGAAATAATTTCTTCGTCTCAGGAAACATTAGTTATCTCCCTTTTTTCTTACCAGTAGCACATTTTCTCTTCTTTTTATTATTTGTGAGATGAACTGTAATATTACACTTCCATTTCATGTTCTTCTTTGTAATGGTAGCCACCGTGGGTGATCACTGTGTGGAGCAATATTCTCGTCATCAGTACTAAATCTACTAACTACTTACTGAATCTCTTAGAGATGTGTCATGATTAGCTGGTAAGTTCTTTATTTAATCATGGGAACATAATGAAAACCTTCTCCACTTACTTTTAGAAGTCTTTTTGGTTGATTGCTTTTGAGAAGAAGTAATTATGTGAACTACTGGAGATAACAGTCTGGCATCTCTGGCTGTTGTTAAAACTGAGAAACCATGTGGTTAAATTTAGGGTTTGTAGATCTGGTAGGGGCATCATGGATGGGTGACTTGGTATTGCACCTAGTGACTTTCTGAATTAATATTGGTAGGAGGGGTATTGAAAGGAATGCATAAGGGAGGCCAGTTGTCGACTACAACATTTTTTGGTGACAGTCCCTGTGGAGGGATCAGGACAAAGTAAGTGCTGCACTTGTCATTTATGTTTGAGGCAAAGAGGTCACAGCAAGGTTGACCCCAGTGGCAGAAAATCTCTGCTGCCACTGACTGGATGACAGACTACTCATGAGGCAGTAGGATTGTGCTACTCAGTTTGTCCACATGAACATTCACCATCCCAGGTATGTGCACTGCTACCAGAAAATGATGGGAAGACATTGTGCTATACTTGCATGTACTCCAGGCAAAGTGGATATGATCATGTTTCCCTTCGTTTATTGATGTACCATACCACTGACATATTTTCCTTCTAGATGGATATCACACCCTTGGGCAGGTAGTCTTGAGAAGCCTGCAATGCTAGTTGGGCTGCTGTCATCTCCAAAATATTAATGCCAAGGTTGGCCTCCACAGGTAACCAAGTACCTTGAACAGTCTTCCCCTCAAAAAGCCACCCTCACCCCACCCTTAAAGGGAGGTGTCTATAGTTACTGTGGCCTGAGGCACTGTTTGACAAAAGAATCTCCTTTCTGTAACTGACAGAGAGAATATCCGCCACTTTTTATGGTCTCAGTAGACTTGAGTGAGATGAATTTTAGCATGGTGGGGGTTGAAGACTCTAACACTCTTGTGATACCTCACTAGTGACACTAAAGTGATGGTAGAAGCCATCAGAGCTAATAAATGAAAAATCAATCTTATCTGTGGACAAGGATGCTGAATTTACTGAGAAGCCACCAGTCTTAAGGACAGCACTCTTGTTAATGGGAGTATAGCAATTTGTCGAACTGCGTTGATATGATATCCTACAAATTCTATCTGCTGAGTGGGAGGCAGTTTTCTTTTTGCATGATTCACTGTGATCCCTAACAGCATCTGCAAGATGGAGCAGTAGTGCTTGTTGTTGTAGTACTACATCCCTGGAAGTATCAGTTAGAAGCGAATAATCTAGATATGGGAAGACCTGGATCCCTTTTAGTCAGAGTTGAGCTGCTACCACTGCCATAAACTTGGTGAACTCCTAGAGAGGCTATGGTAAGACCGAATGACAGTGCTCTGAAAGGGTAATGATTAGCTCCCAGCCGGAAATGAAGAAATCTTCTGGATTGCCTCTGTATCTGTATGTGTGTTAGATAAGGGACTTCCATTTTTAAGTAGTTATTAGACATTAGACAAACTGAAAGAAGGTAAATAGGCCTAGAAATAGTGTCAGAATTGTGTTTCATTAATGCATACATTTTGGAAATGACAGTTAAGCAGAAGGAAAGAATAACCTTGCTAGTCAAGCATGACAGATAACAGTTTCCAAGGGAAGACTACAGACTGTTCTTTTTCTGAAGGGAAGACTCAAGGAAATGTTAAATAACAGGACAGCTAGGCACCTGCGAGACTGCAAAACAAGATAAGGCCTGAGAACCAAGGCTAAAGAAGTGTGTAAAACGTTACAGGGTTTTGGTATTATTAAAATATACTTCAGATACAGTTAGGGAAGTTAGTCAGTTAATTTGACCTGACATACAGAAAAGATTAAAAATATCCAGCATTTCAGAAAAGAAGGTACAATACAGACACTTGAGCCTGGGTACAGAAGACCAGTCAAATAAAGACTGCTTCAGTTTACATTATTCAAGACAATCAGAATATATTTGCAGAAACTTTGGATATATTTAGCAGCACTGCCATTACTCCAGTATTTATACAGACTGTTACTGTTTATCAGCACTGTTAATGAAGACAGTATTCAGATATTGTAAACATCTTATAAAGCCTTATTAAATAAACTACAGTGTTTTGGGAATTCATTCTGAATAGTACACAAGACTTGTCCCATAAAGGAGAAATTGGCAGCAGTTCAGCATGAGCCTGAGTAATTAACAGATAAAGAATATTGTTCCAGTCTCATTTCAGTTGTTTCCAGTTAATTCCAGTGTAGTACAGTCTCATCAATTCTTTCAATATGTTAGCAGTCTTACTGGAGATGATGAGAGTGCATTCAATTGTTCTTTCCCAACAGAGGTAATACGGACTGTACTGTGGCCATCTCGAAATTCATCTATTTTACAAACTGGGTAAGGTGGCTAAGGTCCTATATTGGTCTGAGATCCCCTGTCTTCTTTGGAAAAAAAAGAACCTGGAATAGACTATGGATTCTAACTGGTCTGGGGGACCCAATGGATGACTCTTTTTCTAGCAACTCTAAAATTTCTATTGGCATGGATTTTAACTGATCAAGTGGAATATCAGAAGTATCTCTTCTCTGAAGGATACAAAAAGGGAATGTTGTCACCTCTGGTGATTATCCTTAACACCTAGGAATCTGAAAAAGAAGTTATGTCTTACCATAACGTTCCATCTGTGTTGTTGATCTTCACCCATCCTTGACAGTGGGTTTGGTTCCGGACCTTGGAATCAACTAGGCCATATATTCCAGCTCATGCTCTCCAAACTCTCAATCCAGGCACTACCCATAACGCTCATCTCTGAAGTTACTTCAGATCAAGTTTGCTCAAGAAATTAGTAGATAGAAAGGCAAAAAAAAGGTCAACTAAAGATAATACTGACCAAGGCCATAGACGAGTCCTTAAATAGAAACTAGTTAAGGACTAATCCGGTCTACTAAGAGACTTAGGATGGGGGAAGGAGGGTGGGGTTGTCAAAGATTGGTGAAGATCAACAACACAGATGGAACGTTATGGTAAGACATAACTTCTTTATCTGATGATGTCAATCTTCACCCAATTCTTGACAGTGGGACAGAATCCCTTGCTAGTTTAGCCTTGGGAGGTCTCACAAAAGAATATTCCTAAGCTCCATTGAGCCAAAGGATGCTCAATCCCTTGAGACTTGATCAAATTTGTAATGAGTGATAAAAGTATGATGAGAAGATCTTGTTGCTACTGCACAGATGTCATCTAGAGAGGCTCTAGCATGAAAAACTGCTGATGTTGCCACAACTCTTGTTGAATGGGCTTGAACTGGTTTGGGAGCCTCTGAGCTACTTAGTTAAGGCAGCCTTAGCAACTGGATTCCCCATATGGAGGGAAGGGAATGCTACAAATAGCTGATCCAATTTTCTAAAATCCTTTGCCCTGTGAAGATAAAAAAATAGTTGTCTGTGTACACCTAGTAAATTAAGGACATATTCCCATTTGTTAGAAAAATTAGGGAAAAATACTGGCAGTTGTAGAGACGGGTTAATGTTGGTTACGGATACTGCCTTTGTTAAAAATGATAGATTTGTTCTGAGTGCAACTCTATCTTTATGAAAAATCAAGCAGGGTGATTTGCAGGATAGGGCCTGAAACTCAGATACTCTTCTTGCAGAAGTGATAACCATGAGGAATAATGTCTTCCAGGACAAATATTTCAAGTCACACGATGCTGATGTTTCAAAATGAGTCTTAGTAAGGGCCTGCAGAACAATAGTGAGATCCCAAGGGGGAGCAGGTTCCTTAAATGGAGGTTTAAGTATCATGAATCCTTTTAAGAAAGCTTTACAAAGCTTTTGAGACATTAGAGAAGAGCTATTCAGGCATGAATGAAAATTTGAAACTGATGCTAGATGGACTTTAATCGTGGATGTGGAGGAACCTATTGGAATAGTGTAGTTAGAAAATCTAGGACTTCATGAATGGGACTGGTATAAGGGTCTAGTCCTTTGTTCAAGGCCCATTTAGAAAATTTCTCCCATTTGATTTGATAGAGTTTTCTAGTCAAAGGTTTGTGATGAGCAATAATAATTCAATGGACAGGATCGGAGAGTAAAGGATGCCTGGCAATCATGGGAATTGGAGAAGCCGTGCAGTGAGCTTGAGATGTTGGAGATTTGGATGAACCATACCCTCTGGATGAGTTAGCAGAGCTGGATCCAAAATCCATGGTTTCTGTATTAAATGAGGCCAAAGGAAGGGAAACCAAACTTGTTGAGGCCAGAAGGGGGCAATGAGGATTACTGAGTTCTCCATCCTTTTGGCTTTCTTTAGGAATTGCGACATGAGAGGAGTCAGGGGAAAGGCATATAGCAGACCGGGAGGCCAATCGTGGAGAAGAGCATCTCTGGGTAACTCCCACAGAGGGGGGAGTAGGGCAAAGTAACTTGTTGTTCATGGGAGAGGCAAAAAGGCTGTAGCAAGGCTGGCCCTAATGGTGAAAAATCTTGTTCTCCACTAGAGGATTGAGAGACCCCTCATGAGGTAAGAGAATCATTCTGCTCAACTTGTCCACTATCATGTGGAATTTCCTGGAATGTGTATTGCTGTCAGAAAGCAGATGGAAGAAATCACCCATTGCCAAACTCTGAGTGCTTTTTGACAGAGTGGGTAAGATTTGGTTCCCCCTTGTTTGTTTTAGAACACACTATCGAAAAGTTGTCTGTCTGAATCACTACTATCCTGAAAGGAAGGGCATCTTAGAATGCTTGCAACGCTAACAGCACTACCCTCATTTCCAGAATATTGATGTGCAAGTTGGCTTCCAATTGGGACCATGTGCCTTGGGCTGTCTTTCCCAGATAACGCCCCCCACATCAGGGAAGCATCAGTGGTCACTATGGCTTGGGGCTGAGGAAGAGTAAATGACCAACCTAAGAGAATCTGGTCAGAGTGAAGCCATAATTTGAGATCCTGTTTGCAACAGTTGGTGATCAAAATTAGATGAGACATTGGCTGGTATATTAGAGACCATTACAAAGCTAGTAACCACTGCAGAATTCGCATACAAAACCTTGCCAGAGGAACTAGAGTGACTGAAGCAGCCATGGGGCCTAATGTTTGAAGAACAAGTTTCATTGGAACCCTGTTGTTATGAAGAATTTGCCTGACTTGGAATCTGATGCACTGAAGTCTTTCTGCAGGGAGAGATGCAATACCTGAAACAGTGTCTAAATAATCTCCGATGAAATCCAGTTGCTGAGAAGGCTGAAGGCTAGACTTTTCGAAGTTTATCATTATGCCTAGAGATGTACAAAGATTTAGTCTCTTGCTTGCTCTAATAGACACCTGGTGGTAGTGGTGAGGAGCCAGTCGTCAATATATGGAAAGACACAAAAACCTTGCAGTCTGAGGTCAACTGCAACCATTGCCATCCATTTGGTGAACACCCTGGGAGCTGTGGTGAGATGAAAGGACAATGCTTTGAACTGGAAATGACTGTCTCCTAGCCAAAAGCGCAGAAACTTTCTTGAGCTTTTTTCCATTTTTATATGGTAATAAGCATCTTGGAGGTCTATAGAGCACATCCAGTTGTCTTTTTCCAAGGAAGGAAGGATCAGGTGAATGGAGACCATCCAGAATTTGGTTTGGCGGACTGCCTTGCTGAACTGGCTGAGATCTAAAATGGGTCTCCAGTCCCTGTTTTTTTGGGCACTAAAAAGAATCTTGAGTAAACTCCAGATCCTGTTTGGTCTGGTGGCACTGTTTGAATGGCTCTTTTGTCGAGCAGTTTTTGAATTTCTAAGACTGCTGCTTCCCTTTGACTGGGTGGAACATCTGGGAGTCTTTTTTGGGGTGTTGGATCCATAGCAAGTGTAATTTTGTAACCTGTGGATATTATTCCCTGCACCCATTTGTCCAAAGTTATCAGTTGCCAGCCAGTTTGATGCAGGGATAAACGCCTCCTGACTGCCTCCAGAGGAAGGCAATCAGGCCCCTGTTCAGGGGATGCTGATAGGAAGCTCCAGAGAAGGATTCTCTGGACCCCTGATTTTGTGGTCCATTTCTGCTCCTAGGGTGGCATCTTCCATTGTTTACCCCTCTGCCTCGGGGGGAATCTTTGCCTCATGAGCCTTGGAAAGGCCCTTTGGATTTTTTAGAATACAGTCTCTGAGAAGTGGAGAAAGGGTCCTTGCCATCTTTCTCACATCTGCCTAGTGTGTCTTTTACCTTGGGACCAAAAAGGGTAGATCCGTCAAAGGCAGCATTGATGAATGACACTTTAAATGGCTCTGTAAAGTCACACAAGCACATCCAGGAGTGCCTTCTAATGGCTATGCCTGAACCCACTGCTCTAGTCATCCCTTAGGCTTTGCGGGCAATGAGCCTCATTGATGAATTGGAGATAGCATCAAGGGTTGCAAACTGAGAGGTAACTTTGTCATGCACCCTTTCAGCTACTGTTCCTGAAAGAGTATCTGAAAGCTCTTTGTTCAAATCTCTCTGTAAGCTAGTAAAGTGCACCATATAATTCAAGGACCTTAGAGTGAAGGTCATTGAAACAAACTCACTTCCCAAATCTATCCATAGTCCTAGACTCCTTGTTAGGAGGATGGATAGTCAGACTCTCTTCAGCGAGTTCCTTTTTGGTGGCAGCCGTTATCACCATGGCGTCAACAGGAATCCCTTTAGACCAATGTGGCTCATCTTTACGGGGCAATAATGTATGGTCAGGTCTCTTGAGGATAGGCTCTATGGCATTGGGCATCTTCCACACCCGCTGAGCAATCAATTTAATGAGATCAGCAGCAGGCAGAGAAATCCAAGAAGTAGACAGCTGGGCATGAAAAGCCTCCAGGTATACTGATTCCTCCAAGGAAGGTTGAATAGAGGACCAGCCACCACCCTGTTTCAGGATTTCTAGGATATCCCCAAAGGAATCATCATCAGGGGGTGACCTAGGGGAACCTTCCCCCTCATCAAAATCAGTGAAGGACTCTTCTGGGGAGTCCAGGTGCTTCCTCTTGCACTTCCTCTTGCACTTCTTCTTCACAGGGACATCCTCGAGAGGGATGATCCGCTTAAGTATCTGAAGAGGAAACCACTAAAGTGGGAGTCATGTGGGACTTCTGTGCCCTCTGTCCAGGGATGAAACTGGTGGTAGCTCAGGCCGAGCAGAAGCAGAAATCTGTCCTGACAGGGATGACAAAGACAGAGTCCCCAGTGGACAATGCCTTCTCTATCATCCTAAAGGCTGGCCGCCCCGTAGAGGGATGGGACCGGGAACCAAACTACACTTCTTTGGAACCGGCGCCACACCCAGCACTGAGGAGGCAGCCTTTGAAACAGAAGCCCAGGTCTATCCTACAAAGGCTGAGGTACCAAGGGACATGGACGGTTCCGAAGGAAACAAAATCGATCCAAGCCCCTCGGACCTGACAAGAGAAAGTCAGGATCCCAGGAACTTAGGACAACTCTCGGGACTAGAGAAGAGGATGCTACCAGAACCGAGACAGTCAAAGCAGGTAGAGTCGGACCCATGTGCTTCAAAGTCTCAACAGGAGTTGGAGGAGGAGGGTATGGAGGAGTTGCAGCTAGGCTAGTTCCAAGGCCAGTGTGGCTAGAAACCGAGGATAATCCCCTGGCCATCGGCAGCTGATCCACCAGTCTCAATACACTGGCCTCAGAAAGACTCTTATTAGAACAAATAGAAGATGAGGAAGGAGATTTAGGGGATCTCACTTCTGCAAAGGGGCTTGGTGGCCTGTCTTTAAAGGGATCAATGGAAAGAGGGTATTCAGTTCTTGGCAGATGTAATAATTTCGGCACCAAAGAATCTGTTGGTCTCCATTCACCTGATCCTTCCTTTCTTGGAAAAAGACAACTGGATGTGCTCTATAGACCTCCAAGATGCTTATTACCATATAAAAATAGAAAAAAGCTCAAGAAAGTTTCCAAATTCTGAAAGAAGCTTAGGCCTGGAACCAGATAAATCCTCCGGTGCCAAGAACTCTTCTGTACCGAGGATGACTTAGGCATTTCCTTACACTGTTCTGAGGACCTTGGAACCGAAGAAGGCCTTTTCTTCGAAACAGATGAAGATGATTAGGAAGAAGTGCTGGCTTCGGTTATGGACGCAGATAAGGCCTTGTCAAATCCTGTTTTAACTAATCCCTTCAATATTAATTAGTTTTTTCTTTCAGTCAGGGTTCGGGTAGAGAGCCCAAGACAGATCGAACAATCTTCCTGCAGGTGAATCTTTTCCAAGCAATATACACAAAGTGTGAATATCAGAATTAGGCATCTTGTCCTCACATTTCTGGCACCTTAATGGGTGTTGTGGGTATTTGAAATTCACACACTCTTGGAATAAAGACAGTATTAACTATTTGGATATAAGGAGAGTTCAAATCAAATATATATATATAGGAAAAACATTTTGTAATGCATATTTGCACTATAGTAGCAACCACCCCTACCATCAGAAAAAAGTCTGGTGAAGGGGCAAGCCATACGAGTGGCAAGAATGACCTCTAAGGTGGACGAATTGGACTGGGAATTTGAGGTACTAAGGGATATGGTTTTGGAGAGGGATTATCTCTTGGATGGTCGATAGTATTTTTAAGGAAGTGAAGCAAGGGTGGGGTACGAAATACCCACCACTTTTAGGTAGAGACCTTGAAAGGGATTGAGGAGAAAAAGATTTGAAAAGGCACTTTTCTAGAAAAAAATGGTTATTCTCAGGGCATTAAGAAGCTAGTAGTTAAGAACTATAGCATCTTTAGGGTGCATAAAGAAATTAACAAACTTGTGGGACCACAGCCTGTCTTTGTTTTCAAGACTGGGAAAAATTTTAAACAAATATTAGAAAATGGATCAAGAATGGGCAAGGGTAATAATAAGGGCACAGTACCATGTGGAAGCTGCGCTCAGTGCAGCTGAATTTGTAGGGGAAAAATAATAGTTTTGGACAATGTTTTACACAACAAAGTGACATCTGTGAATGGCAACTGTACAACCAATAAAATAGCATACTTAGAAAAGTGTGAGGATTATGCAGGATTTTACATAGGGAAGACAGAAAGAGCATTAAAAACAAGAATTTATGAACATTAATATGAAATGAATAAGGAGGAGGACACAAATGCACTTTATAGGCATTTGTTGGTTTGCCCTAATTTCAAAAAATTTACCTTTGCTATTTTGGAAAAGATCAGAATTAACCCAAGGGATGGTGACTGGCACAGAATACTTTTGAAAAGGGAGTCAATATGGCAGTTAAAACCGAATGCCACAGTCCCTCCAGGGCTGAATGATAAGGTGTCCATTGGACCCATTTTGAAAGAAAGAGCTGACATTTTAAGTTGAAATGATGTGAGGATGCCTTTAAAGATGAATGAGACACAATTAACTTTGATTGTTTGATGATGATGTAATGTATTAACATTATAGTATAAAAGAATATTTATTTGTGAAAGTATTTATCTGAAGAAGTCTCCCTGTTAGATGAAAGCACTTATGAAATGGTGTATATTTTAATAAAATTTTGTTTTTTTTTTTTGGTTTGGAATTCTGGTCTGGTCCTGTTCGTTTTATTTGGTTTTGGTATCTTGATTTTGGCCATTTCTTTGGATTTTTTAAGAGTAAGGGACATAGTTGATGCTGAAGTTCCTTGGACTATCAGATCTGACTGTGGTGTATCAGAAGGGTTTGGAACCAGTTTCAAAAAATGAACTGGTATCGGAGAAAAATAAGATGGGGTTAATGGACCTCCCAGAGACAGCATTGGGAGGACTCCCAGTTGGATCTGTGTTAAGAATTTCTTCATCATTTGGTTGACATCTATTTCTGTGAGATTTCTGGTGGATCGGACCGACCTCAATGATGATGTTACAGAAGGTCTGAAAGAGCATTTCTCTTGTAAGATTACTGAGTGGAGACAAGGGCTCAGTGGATCCAGAGAAAGTTTGAGCAAATGGATTTCAAACCCAAATGACAATTGGATCCAACTGCCTCAATGTTTTGGGGATCAAACTTGACAGACTAACCAGATCCAAGATATCAGATCTGACAGACTAGCCAGATCGAGGGAACATTTCCTTGACTTCTCAAGCCTTTTCTCTTCTAACTTTTTTTCCTCAGACCTTCTTTCTGAACACTTATCCTTTTCTCTATGTTTTCTTTAGTACTACCCTTTTCTTCTCTTTTCTCTTCTCTGTGCTTGGAGAAGTTGATACTGGTCTTGACTCAGAAGACATAAACTGAAGCAGAAGACCCTGTCTGTGGTGGAAGCAAACTATTTATAATAAGTTTTCCCTCCTACGTTGTGTAGCTGTAGAACCAAAAGTAGCACAAATAACACAATCTGTCTACAAATGAACAGCACCTAAAAAGTACATACAGAGGGAATGTGGCTCTTAGGGAGGGATCTTATGCCCACAAACTGAAAACATTTGTTTAAATCCTGAAGGTTTGTCTGACATCAGAATACTATCAATAACTCACAATCAACTTCACAGCAATTCAAAATCACACTTCTATGAAAACTGTCATAAAAAACTCACACTAGTACTATACTAACCTAATTATATTAATATGAAAACTAGATAACTATCTAGAAAGACACTAGAACACATATAAGAAAAATATATTAAATCTTTAAATATTACAGATGCTTAACTAACAGCAACACTATACCATCCTAAGCTACAAAAAATTAAAGGGAGGATTCATAACAAGGAAAACTTGATAATCTTTCACTTATCAAGAAAAATTGGCAACAGCTCTAGGAAACACATCTGGGTGGAACAGGCAGTAAATGAGATCTGAGGTAAATTAGGTAGAAGGAGAGAAACTGTCTAAAATTGTGCAAGAACCTGGTTACCAGTCTCACCTAATACTTAGTGCAATATTCACCATGACTGTAACTTATAGGCCATCTAGGGCAGTAGCAATGCAGTAAAATATCTCTTCATTCAGTGCAATACATGCAAATTCATAAATTAACCATAGTGCAATACTCTAATGTTCACAGTGCAATACTCAAATGTTTTTTTCTGTGTAAGGATCAATGCAATGTCTTAACCAAGTACCTGTGCAATACTAAAGTCTCATGCATGTAAGTTGTTCAGTTCAAAAAGTGCTAAAATGTGTTCTAATTATGTGCAATATTAGTCTGTCCACCTGCATGTCTGTGATGTAATAGTGAGGCATTACATGTGTAAATATCTGTGAAAACAGTCTATATGTTGTCTGCACATTGAGTCTGGAGACACGGAATTTTGTTCAGTTTTTGCACTTGCGTGATTTCTGAATGACAATAAAGTTTACTTTGACTTTGAATTATGGATAAGTGTGGAGTCACAGCCTCAGATCCAAAGTTCTGGAAGAAGATGCCAAGGTTATATCTGATTGGATCTGACAACCCAAATGCTGAACTGGATAAAAATAGACATCAGGTTCAACAATACAAAATAAATGGAGTACAAAGTACAACACTATCAGTGAACAACTATACATAGTAAAAAGCTCAAGAAAAAAAAAGTGGAACAAGCAGGAAAGACCACATCTAAGCTTGCTCTACCAAAAATACGACTTATTAAAAAGAAAAGAATGAGCTGATTTCCACTAATCACTATGCTTAAGTATAATTAAATATTGTAAACCCACTGTAGCTGTCTACAAGTAGCAAGGTGATCCATACAGTTTAGTTTCATAGTGTTTTATAACATCATACAATTACAATTTATAAAAAAGTTATTTAGATTATTGGCCAAGCAGCTTAACAACAATGTTAGCTGCAAGACTGGCCAAGCACAATGGACTTCCAAGATGGCTGCATACTGAGTAACAGATTAATTTTAGCTCTCCCAGTGTGAAAACAGAAAATCAGAAAAGACAGCTACTGAACTTGCCTTTCTGGGTAAATTTCAGTAACTGGCTGGTAAGTGCACTGCCTGGATGCCAGCAAAAAAGAAATTCAGAGAACCTGAAAGAAAATCAACCAGAAAAGGTGAGAAGAAAACACTGAGTGGGAAGACTTCTGCAGCTGTTCAGCAAGAAGCAGTGCAAGCTCCAGCTTTGATGCAAGAACTGACTTCCAGTAACCTAGAAGAAAAAAATAAGTCAAATGTACTCAGACCTGAATAAAATAAACAAAACATTAAAGAAGTATATCAACTCAAATAAAAAAAAGTCTGGAAGCAATGGACATCGCTGCGAAATATATTGAGACAGTTTCAAACCTTTTCATGATACAAAATTCATGAAGCTAAAAGAAAAGCAATAGCGGTAAATTATGTACCTACATACAAATTGGTTCAGCAATATCCATACTTATGGGGACATGAAGTATTTAGGAGCATGGATTAAATATGATACTGGTGTAGCAGCTAAGGATATTTGGGAAGAGACTAAACAAAAGATGATACAAAACCTGAAAAAATGGAAGCTCTGTTACATGCATATCGATAGTAAGATACAAGCAGTTATAATGTTTTTAGTTCCTTCAGTCTTATACACTGATCAGGCATATTTTTATCAACCAGAGGAGAAGTTGTGGATAGCAATTAATAAAGAGTTGAAGGATTTTATCCGGGAGGTGAAAATGGCAAGTGTCAAGTGGGAAAAGCTTATTCTTCTACTAGAACAGGGCGGACTGGGATAAACAGAGTTGAAGGGGTAATTCAGAGCAACACAGTTAAAGATCCTATACACAGCACAAGCAGAAAACTATAAAAGTGGAAAGAGATGATGATGAGACACAGGGGAAGCTCAAGTAACAGAGGCAGACTGGGATTTTGAATGTAGACCTTTAAGGAGAACAACCATAACCATATGGAATATTATATTCATAAAGTAGCAGAAGGTCTTCTAAGTACTAATCCAATATGGGAATGGAGAAGGAAAATTCTGCAAATAGGGATGAACACAATTAGGTGTACAGACAATAGGCAAGAGGGGGCGGGAATATGTTGCAGAAACTGGCAAAGGAACCAAGGTATTGGAAGCAAATAACTAGAGAGGGAAAGGTAACAGAATGGGAAGACACCAAAAACTTATTTGGACTGCAGGCTAGAGATTGCCTACCATATCAAGGATTGATATCAGAATATAGGCAAAGAGAAAGAAATAGGGATTTAATGAAGTGAATAAATGAATGACCAGCATTGGTAGAGTTTCTAATAGAATCTAGAACAGAAGTTGCCATTTAGGGAGGAATAATTAGTAGTGCATATAAAATATTACATGATAAGTACAAGAATCAATCAAAGGAGGTTAGGAAGAATTCACAAAGACACAATGGGGGGATATAAAGATTGAGAATAGAAGAGGTCCCAAAATAGAACCTTGGGGCACACCAAGGGAGACAGGAAGGTGGGAGGATAGTGCGTTATCCCAAAGCATTGCCTGTTGCCTGTTATCCAAGTAGGACTTGAACCACTATAGTGCTTGAGTATCAAGTGAGAGGGACTTAAAAAATTTCAACAGTAGTTGATGGCTAACCATGCTGAATGCTTTTGAAAGATCAATAAAGAGAGGAGAGGACATGGTGTTATTGTTAGGTTTTTTGTTAATGTGGTCAGTAAATGATAGGAGGGCAGTAGTTGTGCTATGGAAAGGTCGAAAGGCATGCTGAGAGCTAGCTAATAGCCTATTTTGGAGAAGGTGGTCTAATAGTTGATGGTGGATGCATTTTTCCATGATTTTAGCTATGGGAGAGAGTAGGGCAATTCGACGAAAGTTAGATAGTTCAGTTGAGTTGCCACCTTTGTGTAGGGATATTATATGTGAGACTTTCCAGATGGATGGGATGGTACCTTACGTTATGGTTTTATTTATTAGGATAGAGATAGGGTAAGCAATAACTTTAGCTGCTATTTGAAGATATTTAGCAGGTAAGAGGTCAGCATAGGGGGTAGAGGGTTTGAGTTGTTGAAGGCAGGTACAGATGTAGGCACAGGCTGGAGTTGGAAGGTAGGCAGTGAGTTAGTTGAGGAGGAGGGCAGATAAGAGGATACAGGGGGTAGTGAGTTAGCAAGTGACTGGATAGGTTCAGTAAAGAAGATATTAAGGGAATCGGCAATTTGTTTGGGAGTCTCTTGGGTAATTCCCGATGGGGTTGGTGTCTTACAGTTGCCTGGATGCAGTAATCTATTGATAACTGACCAGAATTTCTGAGGACTTTGTTGATTGGTTTGTTGAAGTTGAAAGTAGTAGATTTTTTTGTCTAATAGTAGTGATGCTTTAGTAGAATTTCTAAGCTGTTTAAATTTTAAATGATCAGATGGGTGTTTAGAAGTACGCCATTTGGCCCAAAATTTGTTTCTAAGTAGAATTTTTTGCTTAGTTTCCTTTGTAAGCCATGGAGCAGTTTTGCTACTGATTCTAAGAGTACAGTAAGGGGCATAGTAGTCCAAGATTTCTAGGAACTTACAACTGAAGTATGCCACTGCTTCCTCCAGTTGGAGGTGTTTTACAGGTGACCAGTTGCATACATTTTGGAAGTGTTCAGGGTTAAAATGTTTATTGGAGCGAGTTGTTCTAAAAGTTGAAGGGCAGGGAATATTACTCTTTTGTCGAATTATATAAGTTAGTGAGTGATCACTAATGTCATCTGGCATGATGCCTGATGTATATGTTGGGGACTGAGTATTTATTAGAATCCAATCTAGGGTGGTTTCTTTGTCGGTAGGTTTACGGATACGAGTGGGTGAGATGATAGTTTGGGAGAAGCCATGTAGGTTTATGTGGTTGGTTGGGTTATTGGAATACAGGTATTCCAGTCTATATTAAAGTCGCCTAGCAGAATGGTTTCTTGTGGACAGTTAGTGGAAAGCCAGCTAAGGATATTTTCTAGGGAGGTGATGTTATTACCTGGAGGAAGATATGAGCATATAGTGTTGATGGACTTACAAGTATTTAGTTGGAGCTTAATGATAAGAATTTCAGTATTGGTATCGGATGGTGGGCGGGTATCAAGTAGTGTAAATTGGAGCCCTGCTGTGTATATTAAGGCTATGCCCCCTCCTTTTTTGTTAAGGCAATCCACTCCTATATCCTGGAGGGGTGATTTCATAGTCTTGGGTTGTTGGTTTTAACCATGTTTCGGTTAGGCATAGAATGTCAAAGTTATGAACATCCAGTAGGGCATGAAGGTGAGTCGCTTTATTATTAACACTTTGTATGTTCAAGTGAGTTATGAAGAGGGAGTTGGGAGGCTTTGTAGGGGTGAGAAAGGAAGAGAGAGCAGGTCTAACTGAGTTAGCAGGACTATTACTGGTATGGCCAGGATTTGGATGAATGTCACCATCCAGTAGGAGGTGTAGGTGCAGTGAAGTAGAGAAAGATTCAGTATGTTATGTGTTCTCTTGACATGGTAGTTTGTCAACAACGAAATACGAATCAACTGTAGAACCTACAGAAAAAATCCAATTCCTTGTGCAATATAAACAAAAACGGTGCAGCTCGAACAGTACAAAAAACACGTTTAATCACCAGCTTTCATATCATTATCATTATATCATTATAAAGACAATTTGGCACCAAAATTCAAAAAGGTCTCATTGCTGCCTTAAAGAGACATTCATCAATGCCTCACTTACATACTAATACTTAACTTATATATTAACTATTAGTCTTATACATTTGATTTATAAAAACCTATAATCCATTGGGTAGGCATTAATTGATCTTGTGCTGTATATAATATATATATAATAAAGATATTTTGTGGTATATAGATATGTTAAAAATATGTTAAAAATATATTACAAATGTTGAAAATTATGTCTGATGTATACACATATTAACTTACTATGCTCTAAAAAATCCACATTCAATAATACATAAAAACATTTCCTAAAATAATTAAGGCAACAATGGGACCTTTTTGAATTTTGGTGCCAAATTGTCTTTATAATGAAAGCTGGTGATTAAATATTTTGGTTCTGAGGAAGTCTGTATATAAAACAGATGAAAGCGCTAAACCTGTAGAAGCACCTTTGTGGATTTGTGTCATTAAACGTGTTTTTTGTACTGTTTGAGCTGCACCGTTTTTGTTTATACTGCACAAGGAATTGGATTTTATCTGTAGGTTCTACAGTTGATTCGTATTTCGTTGTTGACAAATTCCCAATGTCAGGTACATCAGACGAGTTGCAAGCTTCATGGAACAGGGAGGAACTAAATGAATTGCGTAAGGATGTAACTTCGTTAAAATCTGAAGTTACAAAGTTAAGTGATTTGGTCAGCCATTTATCCAGCATATATCAACCAGCGGCACTTAAGGAGCATTCAGTTAATGCTAAAATAACAGCAGCAGCAATGGTTCATTCTCCCATAGCTCAACGCAGCTGTTTTCTATCAGAAGTGGTTACGGAGCATCCAGCTAGTGCTAAAACATTAGCAGTTACAACGGAAGTTTCTCCTTCAGCACAGCGGTGCAATTTATTGGGTTTGGATGCCAGTACACAAGGGGACATACCTAATGGCCAAAAGTGTATACATCATGGCGAGACCCAGGTGGCACAGGATTCATTGGTATTAGTTACCAATAAAAATTTGGATTCCATTACTTCGCCTGAAGCGGAGTTTACCTTCGACTTCAGTTTATTTCACTCAAAAGATGAAGCCCAGCGGGTGGGAACAAGATCGAAATATCGACAGCCAGTGAAAACATATTCAGCAATAACGAAGGATTTACCGTATCAGAATAAAGGTACTGTGTCCAATAAAAATGTATCTAGCCCCTGTGGCAAGTATAGAACTACAATTACTAAGGGACCATCTACTATGGGACATAAAAATACTAATATAAATTGTCAAGATGATGTTATGGAGAATTTTTTATGTAATAAATATGATTTCATTAATTCAAATGTCAATGAAGGTGTATATAATAATAGGAAGCCTTCACAAAATGTTGTTGATTCTATCAGAGATAAAATACAAATATTGGGGAAAAGATTGTTTCAAGTGAAATGTATAAAAATAGATAATGCATATTTAGCTAAATGTTTAGCAATACCTATTATACCTAAGGGATTAAGATTTTTCAAGCTTCCGTTAGGAATTGAGTATAACTCAGAAATGATTTTAGAATTTAATAAAATGTTTGATGTATTTGGATGTACATACATGAAATTACTCATGAAATATAATGACGAGAAATTGTCTAGTATTTTAATAGAAATAGAGAATTTAAATGATGAAATATTGCGAGACACTACATTTGAGCAATGGAAAGAATATTATTTTAAACAATTTAATATAGCAGAAAACAAGGCCAAGAGTATTTACAACAGAAAACAAAGGAAAATAGAGCGAGACATTGACTTATATGAGAATAATACAGTATACATCTGGCCCAAGGATAGAATAGTTAAGGAGAAGGAAATTTTTCAGAATGTTAGAAGTAGAGACAGTATATTTGAAGGGGAGTCAAATTTTCAAGGGGGAAGATTTTTTCCAGCACCGAAACAGCAGCACAGGAACTAGAGATACACAGGCCTCAGAAAGGCCTTGACCACACAAGCAAGTGTATTTGTCAGGACTCCATACACAATATTTGTATAGGAAAGGAAGATATCAATGGTCGGATATATATATCCAAGAAAGAAAGTTAGATAAGGGCGAAAGGGAAGTCAGTACTCACTCACATCCGCATCACTGCAATGAGATTAATTTAATAACAGAATTCGAGGATCACCCATCCCTCTACTATTTTTAATTTGAATACTGAAATTATCACAAATGCACATCTATTACACAGTGAGGGAGAAGTAGAATGTGAATGCAATGGGACTAACAAAACAACAGGATATGAAGTAAGAAATATTTTACACACTCATAATGGTTTCAATGTTTACAACTATACAGATTATGAAATTGGCTATGAATTTTTCACATTGTTCAGTAAAGGGATGAAGTATATACCCACTTATTCCTTCAATTTGGTTGATACTATCAAGGAAATAAAATTATATTGTAGAAGGTTAAACCTGGCACTACAATTTGGACAAACAGATGAAATGGGTGAACAAGGGACACAAAATAATTTAAAAAGAAAAAGTTCATATATCCCAGTCTCTAACATACAAGTTGCAAATTTTGAAAAAATGGCATGCAAAGAGATATATTGGTTATACAAGAATATTAATGGATGTGATGGTGATAAGAATATAATGAATGACAATCTTACAAAAAAAGAACGTAAATGTTTAGCTTCACTTATTGGCAATAAAGCTATTAGAATTATGAAGCCAGACAAAGGTGGAGGTATAGTTATATACAATAGTTTTGATTATAATGTTCAGATATTTAATATATTACATTCATCAGGTAACTATGAAGCTATTTCTTTAAATCAAGTGAATATAGGTTACAAAAGAATAGATTTAGTTATTGAAGAATATCTGATAGATAATAGAATCACGAAAGAGATTTATGAATTTATTAAAGTAAAATTTCCCATTGTGGCTAATATTATAGGTATACCTAAAGTTCACAAGAGTATGGAAAGCCCCCCGTTCAGACCCATTATATCTGGATCTAGGTCAAAGACATACAATATATGTGTGACAATTGATAGATGGACTAAACATGTATATGACAATATTCCACACCTTATAAAGGACTCCTGGAATTTTTTAAGCAAATTAACATGTGATATTTGGAAAGAAGGGTTGATTTTTTTGACAGTTGATGTTATTGACTTATTCTCATGTATACCTAAAGATATAGATTTAGAATATTTTTATAATAGCTTGAGAAAAGTTTCAAAATTAACTTGGGAAAAGATCAATTTAATTACGGACATGATGAGTTTAGTTATAGAACACAATTATATTCAATTCCAAGGTGAATTCTTTAGACAGAGTAGAGGTGTCGCCATGGGAGCCTCTTGTGCCCCAATTTTTGCAAATTTGGTTATGTTAGAGTGGGAGTCCAAATATGTTTTCCAAAGTGAATTTAACCAATATATAGCACTTTATGTCAGATATTTAGATGATTTATTTATTTTATGGAATGGCACACAAACAAATTAAATTGTTCATTAAATATATCAACGGGACAACTGAATTCTTGAAATTCACTCATAACATCAATTATGAAGGTATTGAATATCTGGACACATATATATGTCATACTAGAAATGGGTTTGCATCAAAAATATACAGGAAAACTACTTTCTCTAATGATTATATAGAGTTCAGTAGTTGCCATCCCCCTCATATTTTTAAGAATGTTGTCAAAGGACAATGCATTCGGGCGGCACATATGTCTTCTAGCAAAGAATTTATGGAAGAAAAAATGGATTTAATATTTAATATGTTTAAAAGTAGAGGATATCCCATATCAATGTTAAGAGATGTCACAGGTTATGTGAGACAACAATGGGGGAACAAATATTTACCACTGTTGGGTATGTCAAAGGAAAGAGATATAAACATGGGAAGAAAAGAAACTATATCAGGACCATTCAAAAGAGTGTGCGTTATTATGTACACACCATACGCCAACCAAGTGGAAGAGATATTGAATAGACAATGGGATTTGATTACCATAATAGATAGCATAGGTATCATATTAGGCAAACATCCCATTTGTGTATATAAAACAGCTCCAAATATTAAGAAGTTACTTGAGAAGACAATACATACAGTAAAATATAAGTCAGTTATTAAAGGAACTTCAAGATGTGGCTCTTGTAACCAATGTAAATATATAAATGAAGAGGTGCGATTTAAGTTGGACAACATCAATAAGACATATATAAAAAGTAAGGCAGGGAATTGCAATACTAGACAAATGGTATACCTTGCTAAATGTGTCGAATGCCCAGCATTTTACATAGGTAAGACTGAGCGGAATTTTAAAAAAAGAATATATGAACATTATTATAAAATTCAGATCAAAGATACAAATAATGCCTTGTCCAAGCATATTATCAGCAAAGGGAACCAACATTATTTTAAATTCACTATTTTAGAACATGTTGAAAGCAGTGTTTGTGGGGGTAATTGGAAAGTATATTTAGCCATGATGGAAAGCAAGTGGCAGATATTTACAGATGCAACCAGTCTTCCAGGCATAAATGAAAGTATTAGTATCAAACCTTTCCTCATACTTGATTAATCAAGTTGAGCTTTTAACATACAGTACAGTTGGGTGCATATATATTATATTATACATATTTCATCATTTGTCACCTAGACATTCCATTCTAGATGATTATAGAAGTGTATTCATATACTTCAGTTAATAATAACATTAATTATTTTAGGAAATGTTTTTATGTATTATTGAATGTGGATTTTTCAGAGCATAGTAAGTTAATATGTGTATACATCAGACATAATTTTCAACATTTGTAATATATTTTTAACATATCTATATACCACAAAATATCTTTATTATATATATATTATATACAGCATAAGATCAATTAATGCCTACCCAATGGATTATAGGTTTTTATAAATCAAATGTATAAGACTAATAGTTAATATATAAGTTAAGTATTAGTATGTAAGTGAGGCATCGATGAATGTCTCTTTAAGGCAGCAATGGGACCTTTTTGAATTTTGGCGCCAAACTGTCTTTATAATGAAAGCTGGTGATTAAATAATTTGGTTCTGAGGAAGTCTGTATATAAAACAGATGAAAGTGCTAAACCTGTAGAAGCACCTTTGTGGATTTGTGTCATTAAACGTGTTTTTTGTACTGTTCGAGCTGCACCGTTTTTGTTTATACTGCACAAGGAATTGGATTTTATTTGACATGGTAGTGTTTATAGGTAAAATGGATCACTCTATGATACTTAGAGAGGAGATAGTTGGTTGTAGATGTTATATTGATGTGTTTGAGGGTGGCTGACAAAGATGGTAGGGATGTTTGTTTAATGGGCTGGTGGAAATTAGAGTACTAAGATGTTCATAGGCAGTTAGGATATAGGGAAGGGAAAGGATAGGAAGAACTGAGAATAGGAGTAGGGGTTTGAAGTAAGTTGATATGGGTGGAGTAAGCATTGTGCTGAAGAAGTTGAAGGTGGAGAGTGAACAGATGAGGTATTTAATGAAGTTGGAGGAGTGATATAGTATGATAGAATTCCTTTAATGGGTTAAGTGATGGGATTGGATAAAGGGGGAGTGGCTAGAGAGGTATAAGGCTAGATGCACTGGAGGTGGGTGGAGGAGCGGACTGAGCCTGCAGGGCGAATGGAGTGGGTAGAGCAAGAAGGAAAAGAAGCAGGCAGGTAGTGAGGAAAACAATCAGAGAAAGTGGAAGGTAGGTTCAAAGTGGGGTATACAAGGAAGTAAAAGACTTAACAGAGATGAAGAGGGCGAGATGAATAAAAAGTAACAGAAAGAGTGTGGATGGGTAAAGCTGGAATAAGATACAGGTAAGTACCTGGTTAAAACCTAGATTCTAAGAAACAGTAGGGCTGCTAGGTAGTGGAGGTCCTATGCTGCTATCTAGTAGTCAGTCCCTATGATAGAGCGAGGGGAGAAACATGAGAGCTGTAGTGGAGAAGAGATATAAAACGAAGGGGGGAGAGCTAGAGCTTGGAGGCTAGGCTACTGATAGCTATAGGGGATGCAGAGTGGGAGACTATGGCTACTGGTTGTTCTGGCAGGGAGCGCACACTATAACCAATATTCAGGAAACATTTACAAAATTATAGGAGGCGAGACACAGGTTACACATACATTACTGTCCTATTCTTGATTCCTTCGGTCAGAACAGCACTGGGGAGATATAGGCTCTTTTCTGCACTGGGATGAGTGGGTAGACACTGTTTTTTAAAGTCTGGTAAATCCTCTAGATCTTGGGATTCCAGATGGAGGCAATCACTGGGGGGTTTACACTGGCCGGATAGTGTTGCAAGCTCTACAGCCTGGGACAGGCAGCAGCCGGTACGGGAGCTGGGGATTTAAAACAACCAATTAAACAACCTAAAGCAATCACAGTGCATGTATTAGCCAATTCCTTCAATTCATGCCAATAAAATATTCTATACAAGAAATAGCAAAGAAAGGGGGGGCACATGTTTCTCCTTGATTCAAAGCTAGCTGGAAAAATCAGACAGGTTTTGAAACGTTTGGTCTTTAGAATAGGTTTTAATGGTACCACATTAAGTCCAGGTTAACAATCAGCTCGTAGGTTGATGATCCAATCAATCTTAGCAACTTTAGTATGATTCTGCACATCGTCTCCCCTTATGTAGCACCATAAACTTAAAGGTGTGTGCAGGATGCATTTTGACATGTTGTGCTAAAGCATCAGTCTTGTCAAAATGGGCAAGAATAAACTCCAAAACATGCCTGTAACACAGAGGGATTTGTCCCTTCAACATACTACAATGTGGGGGGAGGCACTGTCCTCATTCCCATGAACCTTATATATACTAACAAAATAGTGGTATATCTGCGACCATAAGGAAAACATCTTAAACCATGAAGTTGCTGTTACATGACTTGCTTCTTCCTGCATTCAATAAATAATGCATTTGACAGCTGAAATAAGTATTGGTCATATTACATTGATTTAGAAATTTCTTGCTTAGTATATTTTGTCATCCACTTATTGATTAGGAATATGCATAGACATGGATCTCACCAAGTTATTGGAGGGACCGTCAGCAGACCGTGACAATTTAGAGATTTTTGGTTTAACACAACCTAATTCAACAAATTCTATTTTAGGAAGGGAGGATCTGGACTATCTTTGTGGTATCCTATTACAGAAAATGACAAAAAATATGACACTTAGGTCCAGTATATGGCATCTTAAATTATTCAAAGCTTATAAGCTAAAGGATATCACACCAAGAGGCTTAAGAGTCCAGATCCAACCTTTGGTGAACCAGATAGATGACCAACTATCCCATGACTGGCTCCAATCACAACATAAAGCATCCATGCTCTTTGTTGATGCCCTAACTGAATATTACGAAAGAACAATCAATCAATGCATATTAGAGGTTACTGCCAATTGTGAAGAGGTTAAGGTCTATGAGGCGGAGCCCTTTTTTAATAAACATTTGAATAATTTGGCTAAAGATTTATCATTATTAGAGGAACAACTGATTACGAAAAAAACACAAAAATTCCAGAAAGATACTATGGCTTACAATAAGGGCAAGCCTTTTGTGACACAAAAAATGTACTTTTTTTGGTTCTGGTCCCAAGGTAACTAACAGGAAGAAAAGACCACAATCTATATTAAGGAATAACAAACAGGGTTATAGTGGAACATCAGGGGATGATTCATCCTCTGTCACTGATTTAGATTCTTTATCTGCTCAAGAATCTCCAGCGGCCAACAGAAAACCAAATAGAGACCCTTTAGGCGTAAGAAACACATGGGGGAGTAGGAAACATAGAAGGAATACACAATATTCAACAGTTACTGGAGAAGATAACATCTCATTGAATACTGATAATGTGCACAACATCTCCTCTTACAATTTGTCGGAAGCTGAAATAAAATTGCTAAACAAGGGTCTCAATTTTGTACCGTCTTTCTTGGTTCCTGAACACACCCTGGTCAATGATGTCAATGATTTCTGCAGATTACTTAACCTAAAAATATTTTTTTCTGACATACAGGATACTCAAAGACCTACTGATTTTTGATTTGGGAAATCTAGCTTTGTGCCTCCCATGAACAAACATGTCGCAGTGTTCAAGGAGTGTGTACTCAAAGACCTTCATTTTCATTATAAAACACACCGTATTAAACACAATCTATCCAGATCCGAACAACTAGCCCTACAAAATCTTAGCAAGAAACAGGATTTAGTCATTCTACCAGCGGACAAGGGAGGGGCGGTAGTTGTCATGGATTGGAATATGTATTATGCCGAGGCAGAGAAACAGTTATCAGTTGTCCGTTCTTACATACAGATGGTCCTAGACCCAACTCCTAATTTTAAAAAAGAAATTGACTCTTTTCTACACCTAGCTGTGGAGGAAGGCATTATTTGTCAAAAAACTTGTAAACAACTTAAGGTTTCTGACCCCCACCACGATATCTTTATTTATTGCCCAAGATACACAAACATTCTACTACTCCTCCAGGACGACCCTTAGTATCCGGCAGGGGCTCTTAACAGAACCTTTATCAGCTTTTTTAACTGAATATTTACAGCCTTTGCTACCTCTGGTAAGGTCTAGAATCAAAGACACTACACAATTTCTTAATATTATCCAGGACACACAATTAGAACCAAGTTGGTATCTATGTACACTAGACATCACCTCGTTGTACACCAGCATCCCACATTGGGCAGGACTAGAGGCTATTAAATTCTGGCTTGATAGATCAGATCTGTACACTCCAGGTTTCAACACATTATTAGTTTGTCTGACGGAACATGTGTTGCCCAAAAATGTCTTCTATTTCAATGGGAGGTGTCATTGGCAGGTCCAAGGCATGGCGATGGAAGCATCCTTTGCTCCCATCTATGCTGACCTATTCATGGGATATCTAGAGGAACAACTGATATTTAACAACCACAATATATTTTTGGACCAGATAGACATTTGGAGATGCTATCTGGACGATTGTTGGATGGTGTGGCGGAGTGATGTGCTTTAAGCCAAGGAGTTTATAGAATACCTCAATGAAAACAAATGGGGGATCCAATTTACACTCAGTACTGAATATCACAATATCACCTTCTTGGATGTGTCTATTATTAGACAGATGGATCACACATTGGAAACACAGGTATATAGAACGTTTCCACAGTATAACACCCTATTACATGCTTCCAGCCATCACTCACGCCACATCATCCGAAATATCCCCAAATCTCAATACCTACGTATCAAACGTATTTGTTCCTCAGAACAATCTCATGGGCCCTGCCAACATGATCTTACTCAAAGATTTCTTAACAGAGGTTACCAGGCAGAATCTTTGAATCAGGCACGCAATTTTGCTGATCAACAGGATAGAAGTCAGCTATTACAATACAGGGACCAAACCACTTCTAACAAATACACCTCACAACCCATTAGATTAGTAACCACCTTTCGATGTAACACTAATTGGTTTAGGGATATTATCAACAATCATTGGGACATTTTGTTGGCCCATGAAAAACTAGGCAATTGTCTTACACCTCGCTGTTCATTTTCATATCGCAGAGGCAGAACCATCAACTTACATTTCACCCATTATAAACATCACATTGAGCCCACCAAACAACAAACTACTTTGTTTGGAGACAGATTGTCAGGCTGTAAAGCCTGTGGTCACTGTAGTGCTTGCAAACATATAGTTAAAACAAAAGAGTTCACCAGTAAAAATACATCTAGAGTTTATGACATAAGATGTTTTGGGAACTGCAGTA